>NW_009259866.1:373089-384504 GCF_000687185.1 Egretta garzetta | reverse complement strand
CCAGGGCTGCAGTCCCCCCAGGGGTGTACCTGCTCTGTCATGGGTTTATCCATGGCTACATGCTTTGAGGTGCTCCAGCATGACTTCACGCACAGCCACTGTTGCTTCAAGGTGTACCTTCTCCAGCGTGGACTCATCCACAGCCACAGTCACTTTGAGGTGTAACTTCTCCAGTGTGGACTTAGCCTTGGGCCACAATCCCTTCAGAGGTATACCTGCTGCGGCACAGACATAACCATGGGCACAGATGCTTCGAGATCTACCTGCTCTGGCATGGGCTTATTCACGGCTGCAGATGCTGCAGGGTGTCCTGCTCCCACCTGGACTCAACCACAAGTCACAGTCTCTTTGATTGGAGTTCACACTGGAGTTCCAGCCTGTCCAGTAGAGCAGCACAGAAACAGCAGCGATGCCCTGGCCATCTGCCAGCCCAGGCGCATGGCCATTGCTGTTATCAAAATGTTCCTAGGCACAGCAGAGTGAGATGATCAGCAGCACAGCAGTACAGCATAAGCAAAAAGCAGCCACTAACAAGCACTGGACTCTAATGTACAGTGAGGTAAGCAAGCCCCATGGCAGGCGTAGAAGCCTACTGATAACAGCTATAAATTCTATCTAGCACATTCCAATCAAATCTGTTGTTATCTTGAACCCTTCAAGACCAAGTGAAGACCACGCACGCAAGCAAAGCAAACCAAGGAATTCACTCACTCCTTCCCACTGGCAGGCAGGTGCCCAGCCATCTCCAGGAAAGCAGGGCTCCATCACGTGTAATGGTTACTTGGGAAGACAAACGCCATTGCTCTGAACGTGTCCCCCCCTTCCTTCTTCTTCCTCCAGCTTTATAGGCTGAGCATAATGTCATATGGTGTGGAATATCCCTTTGGTCAGTTGGGGTCAGCTGTCCCAGCCGTGTCCCCTCCCAGCTTCTTGTGCATCACCAGTGTCCTCGCTGGTGGGGTGGGGTGAGGGGCAAAAAAGGCCTTGACTCTGTGTAAGCCCTGCTCATCAATAGCTAAAACATCCCTGGGTTATCAACTCTGTTTCCAGCACAAATCCAAAACCTAGCCCCATACCAGCTACTGTGAAGAAAATTAACTCTACCCCAACCAAAAGCAGCATAGCCCTGCAAAAAAAAAAAAAAAAAGGAAGTAGATATGGGGACATCTTCTTTTCCAGCTGGACCAGGTCCATGGGGAGGCAGTGTGCAGGCAATTCCCATTGCAGTGCTCACCCTGCTGCCCCCCGCTTCCCTCCTCCCTCCTGTCTCCCTGCTGGTACCCTGCTGCTGCCTTTCCTCTCTCAGCCACGTTTGCTCCTCTCTGCCTTTTCTCCAAGCTCAGCCAAGACATCAGAGCCGGGTGATAAAGAATGCTCGTTTCAAAATGCGATACCCCTAGAAGAGCCAAGAGTCAGAGGAGCCAGAAATTGTTCCCCACCGAGGTTGGAGGAATGTCCAAAATCTGCCAGAAATAAGCTTTACCTCTACTCACTTGTTTATAAACTGCTTGACTGATGTGTGATAACCACCTCACTGTGAAGAGAAGATGCTGAACACCCCCTCTGTCTCGACATAGCTATTGAGCTCTTACCTGTGTTTCAAGCAGGGTGGGTTGTAATTCCTCACATTGCTTTGAAACTCAAAGAGACAAAAATATATCTTCAAGGATCTGTTCAGAGCTGTAACGATTTGAAGCCTGAACGTGTCAAGAGGGCTGTCATTTATGTGTTTTCTTTGGTGTCTTGAATGTCTGGGGACACTTAGGATTCAAGTAGGCTTAGGAAATCAATGGGAGTTCAGCACCTAACTTACTTAGGCTCTCTCAAAAATCCCAAGGGAAGCTCAGACGCAAAGCACAACTCTTTGAGAGCAGTAATTACCCCGGAACAACACACTTTTATTTCAGACAACAATGCCATCACAGGGAGCTTCTCCTAACCCATCACCGTCCACATGCAAAGATGTAAGTGATACTGGCTAGGACACCCAGGAACATCACTCCAGAGCTGCTTTGCTTGCCGCTGACTCCATTCACATTGCATAACGGTTTCTCACAGCAATAAACCCTCTGATCGGTTTGGTTTTGTTGCTGGCTTGTTGCTGGACACGTTGGAGAACACATCTTAGAGATGACATATTTAGGCTTGTTGGGTTCTAATGCAGAAAAAAGGGGGGAAAAAAGAAAGAGTAGAATGTAAGAATCATTGTTTAAATGTTCATAGAATCATAGAATTGTTTAGGTTGGAAAAGACCTTCAAGATCATCAAATCCAACCGTTGCTCCCTGGCTACATCTGCATTGGTGAATAAAAGAAGGCCAGGGTCTAGTCCCCAAACAAATATGTCTTCTGCTCGGGACTAGGAACACTCTGGCCATGTCCACGCTGTTGCAACATGATTCTGGTCTTCCCTGGGCTCCGTGTTTCGTCTGTCCCTAAAGCGGAATTAGCATGTGTGGGTGGCTTTCAGTTCAAGCTGCCTGAAGCAATGCTTGGGCTGGGTCGCTGCCCACCAGGACAGTTTTCCTACAGCATAAAACCAGGGGGAATGTATCATCTGACCTGAGATTTGGTCTGAAAGCACATGGAGGTGTTTGAGGGTGCGGAGCCCCAAGGACAGACCTGATGGATTGTGCCTGGCAGAGGGAGTTGGCCATGGTGCAGTTTGCCCAAATATTTTTGAAAACAACCCTGGGAGTGAGTTTCTCCATAGCAAGAGCTAGCTGGAGCGGTCAGTACAGAGCTGGGGGAGCTATCCACGAAGCGGTGCATGCAACCCCAAGCTTGAGTTCACTTTCTGGTGCTGCTATATGTGTATCTTCAGCATTTCCCCAGCTCCTGGTAATAATATCAAGCATTTGTTGATGCTGCAGTGACTGCAAGTCAAGGTCGATGTTTCCTAACAGTTGGTGACTGGGGCCATTGTTTCCGTACATGGGTGTGAGTGGAATGAAAGCCCATTCCTGAGACTGCTCAAACAAGGTGTTGTTCAGAAACATACTTGTTCCAATGTTGTTACGGACAGTCACACAGTATTTGTCTTCCTTTGCGCACAAGGAAATGGTCAAACAGTTCTTGTTGGACTCCTTTTCTTGGCATACGTAGCATATAAATGGGTAAGCTGGGGGAGAAGAATAAAAAAAAGCACATTACATGGGTTAGGAGCCACAATAACTACAATCCAGATATCTCCATTTTCCTAGCTACAGCTTGATGAATGCTTGTATGTGAATGACCAGTGACTTTCTTTATCCCTTGACCCGTGGCAGCAATGTTAAATCCTTCTCTGTCTCATATGTCTCAGACTGCAAAGTGTTATCGATCTGTTTGCAATCTCTGGCAGGAGTAGATGTGAGTGGAATTCGAGGATTTGGGGTCTTTTATGATGGAGATTATTGCTGAGCAGTAACTTCTCTGTCCTGAGAGCTCTGCCACATGAATTGCCAATTACTGCTCAGTCGCTTCTCCTGGGCTAGGCTAGGTAGGGCTTGCAAGGGAGAACGTGAGGATGCCTGGAGCATTTCAAGGAAGTGGACAATTCCCAGTGTCCTATCTCTTTTTCCTCTGGCTCAGAGACTACTGTCACATATCCCTTTTTGTGGTCGAACGCCACTAACTGAACTGGCCATGACCTCAGCCCTAGGAAGTCTGATGAGAGTAGTCAGATTCTCTGCTGAACTTCCGCTCACTGTTGTAAGATAGACAATACATGGGAAGTCTTAACCAAAAGTATGGTTTAACTGGTAAGCACAGATTTGGTGGGATAATTCACGCATCTACGATACAGATACAGATGACTGGCAGGAGGGGCAGGCAGCAATGAGCTGTCTTGTCTGTCAAGAACGTACCACTTGCCTTCAAATCCAGAAAGTGGTAGGTAGACCTCTGTAAAGCCTCTTTAAAGCAATGATAAAAAGGAAGAAGAGCAAAACCTCAATCTGGATGAGGAACCACACCGAAGTATGTGCAGAACACTCCTCAGCTGGGCAAATTAATTGATTTCTAGGTTTTCTGGTGGTGGTTGGGTTCTGAGCCTGCAAAATCACCCAGAGCAAAGGATGCGTTTTTGTGCGTAGGCAAGGGGGTGAGTTACTTTTAAAAAACAGACATTTTTGGAAAGGGAAGCAAACACAGCACGGAATGCTTGCCAAGTTCCTGGTAACGCTGGGAACAGTCTGTCAGTGTGGAAAGGGCAAAAAGCACTTAGAGGACACGTTCCTGTGAGTGCAGTTTTGCCCGATAAGAAGTTGGTAGTAAGAAAGTGGAAGGGCAACGTAGGTCAGAGAGACCATTAAATGAGAAGTTTCTGATGAAAGGGAAGGGAAGGAAAAAATAATCAACTGTTGGTGCTGAGAGGGCCATAACACTGTGTAGCTTTTTTGCTTCGTTCATCACTAAAAAAGTTGCTTCCTCATGTGCAGGGTAGAGGAGGTGCAGTAAGCTTTTACCAAAATCTTCGGCACAATCTCAAGTGACCTTGCTATGAGCAAGCCCAGGAAACACAAGCTAGAGAAAATGCAACAGAGTGGGTGCAAAGCCAGACATGGAAACACCCTCACAGTGTTGTTCGCAACGGTTATTGGTCAAATCAGTTGGAGCAATTCAACTCATAAGGTTCTCCAAGAGCTCTGCTCTGGGCTCACGTCTATACAGTATCATCACTAGTGGCATTAGGGAGGGAAAAGAGGATGCACATCACATTTTCAGATGATGCAAAGGACAAAATAGCTGAAAACATACTGTAAGTAGAGTTCTAAGTGATTTTGACAGATGGAAGAAATAAAAGAGTGGATGCAGTTCAATAAAGAGAAATATATTGCAATAAGATAAAAATTAGCAGCTTAAATGTAGGATGAGGAACAACTGGTTGAGCTATGATTAAGGACTGCAGTGCAAACAGCAGGAGTCAACCGTGTCACATTACAGCGATGAAAACAAACGTCACCCAAGGGAACACAGGCAGCAATGTCATGTGCAAGATATGCAAAGTGGCCTTTCCACTTTGGCAAGGCCTCAGCTGGAACACCGATGACCAAATCTGTATGTGGCACTTCAGAAAATATGCAAAGTGGTTGGAGAGAGACCAGAGGAGAGGGAGGAGGAATGGTCAGAGATTTTAAAAAATATGACCTCGTAAAAAAGGTTGGAAGCGTTTCTCATGTTTATTAAACATGAGAAAATGCTGAGGGAAGACACAGTAACCTTCTCCGTGCAAGCAAAAAGAAGCTGCAAGGAAGAAAATTTTCACTACCCTGTGGTGAGAACACAGAACTGTACAAGAAGTGATGTTAAGAGATATTAAGCCTAACTTTCTAAAAGGATGAGTCTGAACAATTCCAGGCTGTGGAACCTTCTTTGTTGAAAACTTTCATGGACACATTCGACAGATATCTGCCTGGTTTGGTCCAGCATTGGAGCTGGGAAAAGGATCATGACCTTTTAAGATTTCTTCTGGGCATAATAGATGTATAAAGGTGAGTTCATGGATGCAAGTGGCAACAGACACTCTTTGGTGGGCAGAGACATCAACAGTTTTGATCAAAAGTTGCTTCTTAGGGTCTTGAATGGGATCCCAAATACATGGGAAGGATCAGATAACAGTTAGATCCAAGTTTTCCTTTGTCCCTGTATTAGGCCAGAAAGCTGTGATCTCTTACTCTTGAAAGTGAAAGCCTTGATATTAGAATTACTAGCTTTCACGGATTTAGACTGGGCTACAGAAAGGTGCCGTACAAAAGATTGTCCTCAGGGCCATTTGGAAGCTGATACCAATACACAAGATTGTCAGCCAATACAGCAATAAGGTCTCCCAGCATGAATGTGTGCTACCAGAGTCTTGGATCTCTATCAGCTTTCCACTTCATCTTGGGTAGCACTGAGGACGTTGCCTTTGATAATTACTTTCCTCTGTCCATGTCGCGTCATTGAATTCAGGAATTACAGGGACAAAATATTTTCTTTTTTTAGAATTGAATACTTCTTTTCCCACCACAAACCTGGCCAAAGCTTCTGATCTTCCAGGCATGCCACAAACCATCTGTCCAAAAAATGTAGGAGTAGGGGGTTGATACATCAGAGAGCAAGAATTAATTAGACGCTTCTTTCTCAACCCCTGCAAGATCTGTATCATGGTTTCTGGGAAACCATCAGGCGTGGGCAAATATTGGCAATCTGGTCATTATTCCTACGAGCAAGTAGCGATGTAGCAACACATGCCTATCAGTTCCAGAAGGAGGACACGCATTCAGAATACTCCAGACTTCCCTTTGGGGAAGGATGCTTCTAACATGACATATGCACAGAAAAGCTCTGTCACCTCTGCCTCTGATTTATATCTATAAAAATTCTCACTGGTGCATTTCCTAGGGAGCAAGACGCACGGCAAACCACGTGGCTTGCTACAATGGAGGAAGCAGCAGCACAGAAAAGTCTGTGAAATACTCAAAAAACGATATGGATAAAAAAGATAATTTTCATTATGCTTTCTGGCACGTCCAACTTGTATCCTTTGGGAAGATCCTGAAGATGACTGCATGGATATAACCTGGCATCCAGTGCCATCCAGTTAGAGCGCTGTCACTCACTGCTGCCTGCTGGCAAGAATTAGTTTATCGGGATCTTATTTCTGCAGGAAATCATTAATCAGGCTGCAAAAGGAAGTTGGTGGCATCCTAACTGCAACATTTCAATGCCGCAAAGTTGGTGACAGCCCTCTCAATTTTTGCCACACAACAAGTTCCCACCACCTTCTCTATAAGCCTTATCTTAACTAGTAGCAACATTAGAGGCTCACCTTGCTCCACACACAGGACAGCAGCCAGCAAGGTGACAAGAGTAGTCTTCATCTCCTCCAGATCCTCTCAGCCAGACCAGAAAGATGCTTGGAGGACAGGTTATATACCTTTTGAATGGCAGCAGTTTTACAGGTTCCAGGTGGCTCACAGGTGGACATGAAATCAACCCAAGGGTGTGTAATGTGCATGTGGGAGTTCTCCATGCTGGAGCCCATGGAACAGCCTGGCACCATGGGGAAAAAACCTTTCTTGCTCTTCCGGTCATATGAGTGATGGGAAATGATGTCTGCTCTCTTCTCCTCTGAGGTTCTTCCCAGCAGGAGAAGAAGCTGCACTGATGAAATAGCGGAGCCTAGAGGCATGGGGAGATAGTCCTAGAAGTGTATTTTTCTAATCCCTTTGGGTTGTCAGCCTGTGATGTACCAGAGTTCATACCGTTCATTTTCTTCAATTATTCCACAGTACCAGAAGCTCAGCCTCTCAACCGGCCTACGCTGGCTGACCTCCAATAAAATCAGTGTGGTTTACACTAAATGAAATTAGCTAATGGTTAATTAAACAGAAGATTTTCTTCAAATTTTCATGTCAGTCTTCATTTCTCTATCAATTTGCCATTACCTGTAGTGAATCCCTCTCCTTGCTCCTCTCTTGGTTGTAATTCTCAAATAACTTACATGCTTTTTATTTAATGAAGTTTTGCTTCTATTTCAGGGATCCTTTCGAGGGTCTGCTTTTCTCCACGCCCAACAGTTTCTGGAAATCAAACCTCCATTTACGATACCACAAATTGGCATCCTGGAATTGCTGCTCTACTTTGAAAAAAGCCATCCCTCAAACTGTCTCTTTTCCAACCCCTCGTCCCAAATCAATCCCTTTTCTTCTATTCCTATGTGTTTCTCTCCTCTGAATTTCTTAAAATCAGTTTCTGATATTCTGGGAAATAGGCCCTAATACAAGATGCATCTTTTAAGAGCTCAAGCTACCATCTCAGTGGAGCTTCTTCCAAAGTGAGATTAGTCCTGGACAGCAGGTAGCAAAATGTGCAAAAGAAAAAATTGCCAACCCACCCCTTTTTCTGGCAATTATGGAATAACTTAACGGGTGGTTCCCTAGAAGTAGCCATCTGTAGGGTATTTTTGTCCATTTCTAATATGAATCATCACGACACCAGATGATTTCCTTACCCATGTGAGTTTCTGATGCTTTTCAGGCTCTCTTAAACTGCTCCTAGAATGATATCATCAGGTGGTGAATTCCGGAGTTGGTAAAGCCCGGTGACAAAACATACATCCCCGCTCTTGTTTTTGGAGGTGTGTGAGGTCAGCAGGGGACATGCTGGTGATGATCGAATCGAGGGTTCTGCTTTGCAGAGGGCAGCTTGGTTTACTGCCCAAGTGTGTTACAAACAGGTTGTTCTTCATAATTAGTGGGTGTGTCTTCTTGCTGGTATTTTGCAATGAGGGTAAAAGGAAGGAACCATTTTTTTTTTCCTTTTTTTGGTCCTATTAATTATCCCATAGACTCCTGTTATGTATTTTCCTTTTCCCTTCCTCCATGAATGAAAGAGTGCTATAATTATTTCCATATCCCGCCTCACATTGACCTTGCCAACATCCATTTATTTCTACATGAACCTTCATGCTATAGGATGTTGGCTCAGTCCTTTCATCCGGCCTCCTCAAGTCAGCTTTGAAAGAGAGTGGGGAGGCTAAGACATCCCCAGCACTGCCAACAAACATGTACTAAGGAGAGAAATTTGAGTAGGAAACAAGTTCTTCTACGTCAAACAATTATCTGGGAGCTGTCTCCAGGACATCAATGTCTTTGTTAGTACCGAGGTGGAGTGCAGTGCTGGAGCATGCCCTCTTTCCAGCATCTGGAGAGCAGTAATTTTGCAGCACAGTGACTGGGTCCCAGCAATTCCTTCTTTCTCAAGAGGACAGATTACAAAACTCAATTCAGTAGAGGCAACACTTAAGCAGCCAACGTGGGGAAGGCATCTCCTGCTGCCCAGCATCACAGCCTTCAGCCTGGAGGAGGGCCTGGAGCAGGCCAGCCAGCGACACCAAGTGAGAAGTAAAATTGAGGAAGACTGCAAAAATGCAAGAAAGCTGATTCACCGCTGTAGAATAATCTCATCATTACCCTTTCAAGAAAACTAAAGTGGACCTCAAAATGGGGCCAAGACAAGAGAGCAGCAGTTAATTTTGAAAAAGGGATGCTTTTGTCACTTTCCATGGCTTTCAGAAGCTTTTTAGACCCAGTGAAGACCTTGCTTTGATCTTTTGCATCCATATTGTCTCTTGCTTTGTCATTGATTCACTGGGTATTAATTGGATGTGGACAAATAAGCAGAGAGAAAGGGAAGAAATTTCATGTTGTGAGGGTAAAGGCAGTCAAATTATTAGAGGAGAGAAGAAGGCAGCATAGGTCCGTGAGAATCAGTGGTGATAGAGCCCTGAGCGAGGGAAAAGAAGAGCCAAAGTTAAACCACCTCCTCCACGTGCCTAATTTAGGCAGGGCAAGCCCCCCTTGGTTGAATCACCTCCTGGTGCAGTGACTCAGAGCATGGAAAACTGAGCTCTTAGCTAATCCACAAAGAGAGAGCCAGCTACTTCCCAGGAGCAATCCCAACTATTTGAGTGAGATGCTAATCTTCCTGAGAGCCCTCCAGGCATCCCAGGTGTCTCTAGAGGGCCGCTTGCCGCTCTCATCCAAGGAGTATGCAACCATGGGAGCCAACAAATAAGAAACCTTGGGTGGAGGAATGTGGAATTAGGCAGCAGCATCTACGTGGGTGATGTCACATCAGGATTTCTCAGGGAGGCTGGCAGAGCGGAGTCTCCTCTTACACAACATTGGTTTCCAAGGGAGGGTTCCCTAAGGGGGCTTTCATGGGCTTAGGACGTCCTGTACCTCGTGGCAATTGCTGCTCCCATCTCCAGATAAGGACCCTTTTATGTAACTTGAGATGTGGGTCAGTCTTTGGTTCACAAGCATGGGTTGTGTTGCTGGGCAGTAGGAAATGCAAAACCTATGGGATCAGGGAGAAACCAGGCAACAGGGAGGCAAGCTGAAGCCCACGGATGGAGCTGCTCCCTTAGGGATGGGGCTTCTGGCTTCCCAGTGCTGTTCATAACTTCTCGATGCAACAGCCATAAGCAGACCATGAAACCCTCCACAACAGAAGCAGGCTCTAACCACATGCCTTCGCCCCCTTTGCCCACAGATTTTCATACCTTCCTTCACATGCCAGGTTCCCTCCCAACCCCAGATGGAGGCACCTGCCAAGTTTAGGTAGCACAAGACATGACATTATTTTAAACCTGGACACCAAGAATCATAGAATCATAGAATTGTTTAGGTTGGAAAAGACCTTTAAGATCACCGAGTCCAACTGTTACTCTAACCCTGCCACCCCACCACTAAACCCTGTCCCTAAGCACCTCGTCTGCCCAGCTTTTAAATCCCTCCAGGATGGGGACTCAACCACTTCCCTGGGCAGCCCATTCCAGTGTTTGACAACACTTCTGGGGAAGGAATTTTTTCCAGTGTCCAACCTAAACCGGCCCTGGCACAACTTCAGACCATTTCCTCTTGTCCTATCACCCATTACCAGGGAGAAGAGACCAACCCCCACCTCGCTACAGCCTCCTGTCAGGCAGTTGTAGAGGACGATAACGTCTCCCCTCAGCCTCCTCTTCTCCAGACTAAACAACCCCAGGTCCCTCAGCTGCTTATCATAAGACTTGTGCTCCAGACCCCTCATCAGCTTGGTTGCTCTCCTCTGGACATGTTCCAGCAATGCAACATCTTTCTTGTAGTCAGGGGTCCAAAACTGAACACAGTGTTCAAGGTGCAGCCTCACCAGTGCCCAGGACAGGGGCACGGTCACTGTCCTGCTCCTGCTGACCACACCATTCCTGATACAAGCCAGGATGCTGTTGACCCTCTTGGCCACCTGGGCACACTGCTGGCTCATATTCAGCCACCCAGGTCCTTTTCCACCAGGCAGCTTTCCAGCCCCTCTTCCCCACACCTGTAGCGTTTCATGGGGTTGTTGTGACCAAAGTGCAGGACCTGGCACTTGGCCTTGTTGAACCTCATACAATTGGCCTTGGCCCATTGATCCAGCCTGTCCAAGTCCCTCTGCAGAGCCCTCCTCCCCTTCATCAGATCGACACTCCCACCCAGTTTGCTGTCATCTGCAAACTTACTGAGGGTGCACTTGATCCCCTCATCCAGGTCATTGATAAAGATATTAAACAAGACTGGCCCTAGAACTGAGCCCTGCGGGACAATGCTTATGACCGGCCACCAGCTGGATTTAACTCCGTTGACCACAACTCTCTGGGCTTGGCCATCCAGCCAGTTTTTTACCTAGCAAAGGGTACACCTGTCTAAGCCATGAACCACCAGCTTTTCTAGGAGAATGCTGTGGGAAACTGTCTTAAAGGCCTTGCTGAAGTCCAGGTAGACAACATCCACAGCCTTTCCCTCATCCACCAGGTGGGTTGCCTGGTCATAGAAAGAAATCAGGTTGGTCAGGCAGGACCTGCCTTTCATGAACCCGTGCTGGCTGGGCCTGATCCCCTGATTGTCCTCCATGTGCCTGGTGAGCA
>NW_009259866.1:339630-373076 GCF_000687185.1 Egretta garzetta | reverse complement strand
TCCATAATCTTCCCTGGTACCGAGGTCAGGCTGACAGGTCTGTAGTTCCTCGGATCCTCCTTCCGGCCCTTCCTGTAGATGGGTGTCACATTTGCCAAGAGGAGGTCTGTATTCACAAGCTCAGCAGGACAAGACCTGGGGCAGTACTAGCCCCAGCTTGGCCTTTGCCTGTGCCAACCAGAATTGTCCCTAAGAAATCCTAAACCTGTGGGTATTAAAGGCTGAAGACTACTTCAAATAGTTCAGTTGTTACCATCTTACTGTCTGGGTATGGGGCAGAGTATGGGCAGCCAAGGCCACAGAACAGTTCTTGGCTCATTCAAGGCGTTCAGGTGTGTGTCCCACTTGAATATCTCTAAATCTGGCAGGAGGGAAAGAAAGGTGAAGAAGGTTTGGACAGAAAAACAGAGCCTGCTCAGCTGTGGGGTGGCAGTGTGATAAAAACCATGAGAACAACGGAGAGTGTCATGGCTGCAGCCTTGCATTTGCACCAGGGAGAGAAAAATGAGCTGAGGCTCTAGCAAGAAAATAGAGGTTGAAGGTAAAGCCCAGACTAAGACTGTACGAAGAAGCCAGCAAGGAAGGTTGGGAGACAAAACAGCCAGGGAATGCATAGCTGGGAGTCAGGTGTGGATGGGAGGAAAGATGGACAAGAAGGGATGGAGGAAGGCTGGGGCGAGCTGGAGCCGTGAGACCACATTTCCCTTGCAAACCTGTTATAAAGATCCGGCTGCTTCTGAGAGGTGGTGGTTCTCTGCTCACGGCAGGTACCCAGCAGAGTGAGTACAGTGTGCAGCTGCTCTTCCTGTGCAATGAGTCTACAGAGAGAAAACCAGCTGGGTGAGCTGCACCCAGCTAATTACCCTGGCAGATCTTGCTGGGGTAATCCTAATGGAGAGCTTCTTCAACTCAGGAGAAAGCATTGCAGCCTTCCGTGACTCACTGGAGGACATGAGCTGGCAACATGTGCTGGCAGCCCAGAAGGCCAACCATACCCTGGGCTGCATCAGGAGAAGCATGGCCAGCAGGTCAATGGAGGTGAGCCTGCCCCTCTGCTCTGCTCTGGGGAGACCTCACCTGGAGCTCTGCGTCCAGCTCTAGAGCCCTCAGCACAAGAAGGACATGGAAGCGTTGGAGCGGGGCCAGAAGAGAGCTACTAAAGTGATCCGAGGGCTGGAGCCCCTCTGCTAGGAGGCCAGGCTGGGAGAGTTGGGGGTGTTCAGCCTGGAGAAGAGGAGGCTGCGGGCAGAGCTGAGTGTGGCCGGTCAGGGCTTCAAGGGGGCCCAGAGGAAAGGGGGGGACAAGCTTTTTAGCAGGGCCAGCTGGGACAGGACAAGGGGGGATGGCTTTAAACTGAAGCAGGGGAGGTTTAGACTGGATCTAAGGAAGAAATTCTTTGCAATGAGGGTGGTGAAACCCTGGCAGGGGTTGCCCCGAGAGGGGGTGGAGGCCCCATCCCTGGGAACATTCCAGGCCAGGTTGGACGGGGCTGTGAGCAACCTGATGTGGTTCAAGGTGTCCCTGCTCCCTGCAGGGGGGTTGGACTGGGTGACCTCTAGGGGTCCCTTCCAACCCAAAACATTCTATGATTCTGTGATTCTATGATTCACTTTGGGAGGGTTCAAGTGAGCAAATCTCCCATTCCTAGCTAAGATTATCCACAAGGAAGGTCAGTGCAGGGGAATGAGTTCCTTCAGTTTGAACCCCAATAGGAAACTTGACTAGCAAACATAAAAGATTTATTTTCAAAGTTAATATTTTGTTATAGATGAAGCTGAAATTTCCAGACTTCAGCAGACACGCAGTAGAAACTGCCTGTCTTTCCTGGTGATTTTCCTTTAAGCACCATGCAAGATACTTTTCTCCCCTTCCAAAATAATCCGTAATGCTTTTAAAGCAATTTCCCCTGGAAGATCTTAAATCAGTTTAAAGAAAACTAAATGCTCAAGATCCCTTTGTGTTGAGTCCCGCCTTGTCCCTCTCCATTTGCCTGCTGGAGAGCTCAACAGCCATTTCAGCGAGCTGACCCAGAAGAGAAACTGAAAGCAAGTTAAATAGAAGACGGTTTACTCCGAAATGGAGTCACAAAATGACACTTCTGCCAATGCAGGGGGAAAAAAAAAAAAAAAGCAAATCTGGGGAGAGGCTTCCTGAAGTGAATGCACAGCAATTGCAATGCATTACAGCGTTATTCCAATTTGACTTGCAGACTAATGCCTCCGCTTTTGTTGCTGCTAACATGGATGCATCCAGCCGCTATGCCTGATGTGCCATACCACAGAGTTACACAACAGAATAAAATACAATTTTATTGTGCCCAGCTTCTGTGTAACAACTCTAATATTAAAGGCTTCCTCAGCGCAAAATGATACAGGGCGGAAAAATGGTATAAAGGGAAAAATGGCAGGGACAAAATGAAAGGGAAAAAAAATGCACAGAGTTACAAAGGCCCATAGTAGGAGAGGTGGCGACTCTGTGGTGCCCTTCTGCATGTTCAGGGCTCCACATCACGCCTTTCTCTTCCGAACACCATTTTTAGGTAGGGCTGTTGTCTTACGCCTTGTCATCAGGGCACAGAAAGAGCAAAGATATGTGCTGAGGGGATGGGACCTTCCAGGTAAGAGAAACAGGGCAGCATTCACACTGTACAGATGATAGTTTGATCCCTTGCAATGCAAGGCCAAGCAGCTCCTTTCCTTGCCCCAGCCCCTTTAAAAACCCAGGCGAAGGATGCAGGTGAGACTGGCCAAGACACCCAGAGCTATCATAGTGCAGCTGGTTTTCACACTGCTGGCACCATTGGTGTTGCACAAGGGCGTCTCGCAGCAGGTGGTAGAAACACCAGCTATGCCAATATTCAGGTCAAATTCTGGGCAAATTGCAGAACATCCCTTGCTAATACGCTGTTTACGGTCATTGCCTAAAGTGGGAGAGAGAGAAAACAGGAAGAAAAGTCAGCTTTCTTATCTTGTATATTTTTTAGACTTCAGCGATAGGCTGGCTGTGCAATATCCAGTGGGAAATAAGTTGTCCTGTACTTAATGCTGTTGGTTTTCCCTTGGGCTTCATCACACCGCATCATTATTTGTGTATATGCGACCTATTGTGCTGGTTTGGGCTGAGATAGAGTTAATTTTCTTCACAGTAGCTGGTATGGGACTGGGTTTTGGATTTGTGCTCAAATGGTGTTGATAACACGGGGAGATGTCCATTACTGCTGAGCAGGGCTTACACAGAGTGAAGGTCTTTTCTGCTCCTCCCCCCACCCCACCAGCGAGGAGGCTGGGGGCTCACAAGAAGCTGGGAGGGGACATGGCCAGGACAGCTGACCCCAACTGACCAAAGGGATATCCCATACCCTATGATGTCATGCACAGCATGTAAACCTGGGGGAAGAAGAAGAAAGGGGGGGAAGTTCCAAGTCATGGCGTTTGTCTTCCCAAGTCACTGTTAGGTGAGATGGAGCCCTGCTCTCCTGGAGATGTCTGAACACCCACCTGCCCATGGGAAGTAGTGAATGAATTCCTTGTTTTGCTTTGCTTGTGTGCGTGGCCTTTGCTTCACCCATTAAACTGTCTTTATCTCAACCCATGAGTTTTCTCACTTTTACTCTTCTGATTCTCTCCCCCATCCCACCAGGGGGGAAGTGAGCAAGCAGCTGTGTGGGGCCGCATTGCCAGCTGGGGTTAAACCACAACACTTAGGGAGACCATCTCCAGATCTTATGACTCATCTGCTGTTTTCAGGGCCAACCGAGCGCAACCTAGGGTAAGAATTTGGAGAGTTAATGCGTTTGTACAGTGCAAAATTGCAAGGCATTGTCATGACCATGCCTTGGGATTGCTCCTTCCACAGTACCTGGCCCTTTTCAATTCCACCACCTCATGATCATATATTTGAGCTTGGAGATGAAACAAGGGGCCTGTACAGAGAAATCCTCTCTCTTCCAATGTCTCCCATTCCTGAGTGTGCTTAATCAGCAGTGCAATATTGTTATGATATATTGCAACAGAGACGGGCTATGCTGATTTCCCACTTGCTGCAAGATTTGCTCTCTGTGTGCTACGCTCTACCACATATTCTTCCACCACACCTCGTGGTGGGAGGAGGCTTTGCAGTCAGCCTAACCACAACTCCATCTTGTCATCAGAGCCTCAGAAAAGCTTCACACTTACCCATTCCTGTGATAGAATAAGTTGTGATACAGTGCTTCTCATTATCAGAGCATTTGGTTTTATTACGACAATCAAAATCGGAAGGTGCGTCTTTGCATGAGAAGCATGTCAAGGAGAAAGCTGCAAAAGAAGCACACAACACCCATCAGTCACCTTTAGAAATATCCATAGGAACATAAAACTGGTGGTTCTGGTCCAGATGGAGGCTCTGTCAAGCCCAGCAGCCAGAGGCAGACCTGGGTGTGTGAAACCTGGCCCCCGTGACTCTCCTGGACCCAAACTACTTTAAGCTCAGATTCTTGAAACTGATGTGGTTTGCTCATTTAGTAACCCTCAAGGGATCTTCCTTCTGGATACATACATGAGTGTCCCTTGAATCCATTTAAACATCTCGCTTCCCCAGTGTGCTTTTAGGAAGAGTGCCCCAGTCTACTACCACTTGCAGCGTGAAGCTCTTGTGGTTTATTTCCAACCTGGCTCCTCCAAGACCCATTTTCTGGCCACTAGTTCTTGTATGGAGAAAGACCAGTGGATTCCTGTCCACGCTATTTCACATCCTCGTCAAGTCATCTGAAGAGTCTTGGCCTACACATCCTTTCTCAGAGCACACAGACCAACAGTGAATGATTTAAAAACCCTTTTGAATACAAAAAAGGGACACACATCCCTAAGAGTAACCCCCCCTGGCCATACTAGGCATGAATATTTTGCTGCGTGCCCCCACAATGTATCTCAGATGAGGGACAAGTGACCTAAATCTGCCTCTCAGTGTTTGCTGGGAAGATGGATACTTGCATTTGGTGGTTCATTTTCAGAGCTCTCCTGAGTCAGGAGGCAATCTTGGACCTGTAGAAGACAGGGCTCGGCAAATCACCCCCTTGGCTGCAGCAGACTCCTTTTTACAGCCATCCATGGGTGATGACTGCCTAACGCTACAAAATGGGTACATCTGTAACACTGTGCATCCGCAAATGCTGTGCTAATACGAATGAATGAAAACAGCTTGGACTCAACTAAACTAAAGCAGTCATTCATAGCAAAGAGATCCTCAGGGAAGGTTTCTTTGCATGATAAGGGCAATTTCCTACTCATCTGTTCATCTGGAGCAAACACTCCCGCAGTAATGTCACCCACCAAGGGTTAGGATCATTCTTCTCATTTCCAGGATATCCCTATCTATGGCCAGTTAATACCCATCTTATTTTTGTACCAGCACTGTCCTTTGCCTTCCTTGCTCTTCTCTCCCTCTCTCTTTTTCTCCCTTCCCCAAGCTTCTTTGCCCTTGTTGATGTTTTTCCAGCAATGTCCCAATCTCTTTGTTGCCCTTATTTGACCTTAGACAAACTCATGTGCTCCCTATCATCCCACTAGCCCAGACCTGGCCCCAGCTCCAGCTGTGACCCGGTGACCATTGTATTTCACAGGAAGCCACAAAAATGCCTTTTAGGGCACTATTCACCCTTCTCTGTCTCTGCGGAAACTGTCTTCTCTCCCCGCTCCAGCTAATGACCCCTTTGCCACCCAACAAGACCATCAATTTCCTCTTGGGTTCTGTAGTTCTTCTTCCTCTTGTGTTCTTGTAGTTCATCTGAAGAACTGTCCCTCGGTGGCCTCTCACTGAAGAGCAGCTAGCAGAGGACACAGAGGCCAGGCAACGGGGCTTGCAATGACTCAGATCCCACTTCCCTCCGTTCCCATCCTCAACACCCTTGTGATTTCAGAAGCCTCCGACGTGGCACCCACCTCACTCTGACTTGATACCAGGACTGTTGCAATTTGCTTCCTACCTCAGTCATGGTCACTTCCGTCTCCAGGCTCTCACAGAATCACAGAATGACAAGGGTTGGAAGGGACCTCAGGACATCATCCAGTCCAACCTCCCTGCTCAAGCAGGCTCACCCAGAGCATGTTACACAGGACATGGTCCAGGCGGGGGTTGGATATCTCCAGAGAAGGAGACTCCACAACCCCCCTGGGCTACCTGGTCCAGGGCTCGGGCACCCTCAAAGTCAAGAATTTCCTCCTCACGTTCAACTGGAACCTCTTCTGCTTCAGTTTGTGCCCATTGCCCCTTGTCCTGTTGCTAGGCACCACTGAGAAGAGTCTGGCTCCATCCTCGTGACATCCACCCCTCAGATATTTGTACGTGTTGATGAGATCCCCGCTCAGCCTTCTCTTCTCCAGGCTGAACAAGCCCAGCTCCCTCAGCCTTTCCTCATAGGGGAGATGCTCCAGTCCCCCCATCATCCTTGTTGCTCTCCTCTGGACTCTCTCCAGTCATTCCTCATCCTTCTTGAACTGGGGAGCCCAGAACTGGACGCAGGACTCCAGGTGGGGTCTCACCAGGGCAGAGTACAGTCTCTTGCCCTGCTGGCCACGTTCCTCTTAATGCACCCCGGGATACCATTGGCCTTCTTGGCAACAAGGGCACGCTGCTGTCCTGCCTGGCTCTTGCCTTCAGTATTCTTCTGACACTGCAGCCTAGAGGTTTGGGGTTTTTTCCAAGTCTGGGACCCTGCTTTAGACTATCTGAACTCAAAGCACTGGGGTTTTATTGACTGCGGTTTTCATTCTCGTGCA
Source organism: Egretta garzetta (assembly GCF_000687185.1). Classification (NCBI taxonomy): domain Eukaryota; kingdom Metazoa; phylum Chordata; class Aves; order Pelecaniformes; family Ardeidae; genus Egretta; species Egretta garzetta. The sequence goes on along the minus strand of NW_009259866.1, from coordinate 366,321 downwards.
AATGCCACACCGGCACATTTCTGCTCCATCCCACCAGGACCCACCCTTTCCTCGCAGAGTAACTGTACACTAGAGCAGAGTCCCCAAACTCTTTTTCCAGACATGACATTCATTTTATTCCTTAATTAATGGAACTTCATCAATCAAGCCCATTCCAAGAAAAAACTTCCTGGATCTATGCAGGAAACAGTGGAGCTTGTTATATGCCCAAGTCCTGTTTCATACCAACCTCCCAAAGCTGCTAATTTAAGACTACAGTTGTCCTGGGACCCTTCTAGCCAGGGGAGGAGACGAGTACCCGCAGGGGGTGAGTTTGCCAACATTTCTGTGCTCAGGAGGTTTCTCTCTCACTCACATTTACTATAGAGGACTCTGGAGGCATGTGGGCTCCTAACCTGGCAGCTCAGTTAAGACCCTGAAGCCAGGTAGGACAATTTTGATGCTCCGTCCTGGGAAGAAGAGCAGTTGCTCATGCTACTGAAAAACATATCTGGTTTTATTGCACCTGTTAAGATATCTGTTGTAATGAGCGCCGAGTGGGGAAGGGAACAATATTTCTTTAGAAATGTGCCCTGCTCGGGATACAAAGCCGGGGTTAAACCAGGATGCCTTTGGTGGTCTCCTGTCTGTGCCTAGCAAGACCTCTGCTCTAACTGAAAATGAATATTCCTCAAGGAAGATTTTCCTGTGAATAATTCGAGCCACCCAGATAAGCAACTTACACGTGTAAAGCATTCGTAAGCGCAAGTGCCGGCGAATGCAGGATTTACACTGTTAAAATCAGTCAGGTTCAGGATTAATTGGAACAGCAACCAGCCTTCCGGCTAGATTTCACAGTGAAGTGGTGCCGTGTATGTGTTAATTTTCACCAGCTCCTGTGGTAAATTTGCTGTCTCACTACGTGATCTTTTTAAAAAATGTGATTACAGTTGATAAGCTGCAGGAAAGAATCCTTTTGTTGCCCTCAACTTTCTCAACCCCCCGTTGAGCACAATGATTTAGCACATGCCAAATTTAAAGCCTGTGAATTCCCACAGTAAAAACATTTACAGCCTCAAATTAAGTGTGAACCTAAGTGCTCTGCTAGACCCGGACTGGAATGACCGGTAATTTTCAGGTAAAGCCCTACAGCAAAGCCTGAGAAAAATTCCGTTTACAATAATGCAACCCCTCCCCAAGCTGAGCAAATCAACTATTCCCCTGGAATAGTCAGAGGGATATTCAGGGCTGCACCCTCTGGTCCTTGCCTGACCCACAGCCCACCCCTGTGCCAATGGGGCATCTTCCAGAGGCAAAGGCAGTGGAGCCACAGCAGAGCTCAGCCGGGCAGAGTTAAAGCGCGTGTTCCCAGTGCATCTTCCCCAAAAGAAACAGCCACCAGTTATCAGAATGAGAACGGGATTCTGTGTCTCCATCCCAGACCCAGGATGAACGGTGGAAAATTTGCACCTCAAAGCTTTCGCTCTCCCTATTAAACTGTCTTTATCTCAACCCACGAGTTTTCTCACTTTTACTCTTCCAATTCTTTCCCCCATCCCACTGTGGGGTGGGGAGAGAGTGAGCGGTTGCGTGGGGCTCAGTTGCCAGCCGGGCTTAAACCACAACACAAGCTGCAAGAAAGAGATGGGAGCCAGAATTGCTTGTTCTCGTGGCGTGGCCATCACTACCAATTTACCTCATGATGGTTTGTAATTGCAACTAATAAAAAAGCAAGTGAAAAAAAGAAAAATAGATCAGGCCGCAGTTCGTGTTATGTCAAATTTGCAGCTTTCTTCTACATTGCCCTTTGCCTGTCCGGCTCTGTATATCCCTTGACTAATCCCCCTTCCCACGGAGCTGCACCAAGGGCTCTCCGCTGCCTTCATGGAGCCACTCCAAGGGCTGGTCTGGGACTGCACGAGTCAGGTGAGGTGGGTGTCCAATCCACTTCAGCTCCTCCTCATCCTTCCAGCTTCTGGTGGGGATACATCCCCTGGCTTCTTATCCTGAGGACTGGAATATTCTCTAGAGCCAAATGACCCTTCAGCTTTACCATTCTGCAATATCAAAGACACACCCCGACTTGGGGGGAGCTCGCTAAGTGCAAAGCAATCCTTGGAGACTCACCACTCTCCGTGCACAGGGTTATGATGAGCGCGACAAGAAGAGAAGTCTTCATCCTTTATAGGTCTTGCAGCCTCCAAACCAAGCAGGACTCACCCAGGGCAGGTTTTATACCTCCACAGTGTTTGCTTTACTGCTAGGTTAATAAATATAGGGTTGCTATGCCAGATGGTGGATAACTGGGAGTAACATGTCAGTGCTTGTGTATGAAAGTATGCTTTGCTGGAAGTGCAAACAGGCTTATATTCACCCCCCACTTCTTCTTTTCCAGGTTATTTCACAATGCAGTTTGTTCATCTGGTGTTAATTATGCAACAGTTTCTAATTCTGGATAAGTGGAGGAAAAAGCAAAACACAAAACCAAACCAGCGTCCACACGAGAAGAGGAATGTTTTCCTCTCCAGGTCGGCCTGGGTCTCAGAGCAGGCTGCATCCTTGAAGATCCTGTCCTCTCATACTGTTTTAGTACATATGGAAATGGATTGAATTTGAAATTGAAATTGGGATTGAAGCTTCTACAAAATGTCTCCCAGGATTGTCAATACAGCGAGATCAGAAGAGCAGTAGCCTTCCACTGCATTTCATAGGGGACCAGACATCATTTTCCGTGAGCCTTTCTAAGGCAGCGGTTCAAAATCATAAATGTTTCTGTTCTAAAACTGGATATTTTATATGAGGAAAAAATGTCCTCTTATTAGAAAATAAATTCCACTGAAAATGAAAATGACCACTTAAAAAAAAAAATAGAGATAACACCCACCCCCATCACACTGAACAGTTTTTTCACAAATTACAAAAAAATAAATGTCAGGGAGGAAAAAACAAACCAGTTAAAGCATGGGGAATGAGGGATTGCCTGATCAAGGATCTCAACTCATTAAGTCTCCGGAAAAAAAAAGAAATTATAGCCAGCCAAAATTATGTGAAATGCCAAATGGAGTACTCCACTGGATTTCCATATGGTGCTCTTTATTCCTTCTTATCATTTTTCATACTACCTCCTTGTATAAAATCAGAATCTTTCCCATCTTCTTCTGATTGCTGTTGCCTTTTCCTCCCACTGTTGTCTCTCTGACAGAGGCACGGTCCCAGAAACGGTCCAGATGGATCCTTTTCGCATGTCGCTCAGAGCTGCAGGAGCAACCTTTGTGCCCCAAGCCTCTGCCAGCGACTCTGCCCCTTGCTGCTCTCCATCTGTTTCGTTTCCCTTTCTTCTTAGTCTCAAAGTTGCTTAGATTTCCATCTCCCATTGAGTATTTGGGCTTCCAATATGACCGACCTACAGTCATTATCTCATTGAAAAGGCATGCCCAGTTCTTGAAGTGATGCAATTCTTTCCAACACCTCTAAATTGGATGTATAAATTTTATTACTATAGAGACCTGTGTGACTAAGGTGAGGAGACTTCTGCTTTCTCAATAGGTAGAACATGACTCTCAGTTGGAACGGAGGTGGCAATTAACCAAGAAAGCTCGAAGGAGGGGCGTTGTTTGGCTTCATAAGGCCAATGCCTTCGTAAGGCAGCAGGCAGGAGGAAAACAGAAGCTGGCACCCTCCATTCCAGGCACTGCAACCCTCTCTTCCTTGTGAAATGTTTTATTTTCCCCAAACCAGGAGGGATTTCATCAGCCTTTATTGGTAAATCAACTTTTATCGCTGACTATTTGAGGTAATAGCAGAAAAGGGGGCTCTCGTCGCAAGGCGATGCCGTTCTGCAGCCCATGCATTGCGCTGCAGAGGCAGCCCACATTCAGATTCATTTCAGCCACCAGCATCCATTAACAGGTACAGAAATAGCAGCTCAGCCAGGCGCTTTTTTTTCCCTCCTCCCTTGTAGTCTCATCCGAGCAAAAACTAAAATATCTCATCCCCTGCAAGCTGCTGAGATTTTGAGATGGCAAGGCTGTATTTCTTAAAGGAGTTATTGCAGGATTTCTGACAGACGAGATTTCCCATTAGATGGTCCTGAGCTCTTCCAACTGGTCCCATACGTCCCCCTGATATCAACGTTATCTCCATCCCTCACCAGTGCCAGGTGAGAGAGACTGAAAAGAGCCCATGGGGGTAGAAAGGACACAGATGATTAAGACGCCAGAGGGACCGAGGCAAAGGAGAAGATAATATCACAGCTTACAAGTATTTGGAAGCTATGAACTTCAAGAAGGTTTTGGAAAGAGTAGCAGGCGATTTAACTGGGGGTGGAGTATGGTGGTAGTAAGACTTACTTCCCTTGACGCCGTTGATGAGTGGGGAAGGAAGGAGAGTGTTTCGTTCATCTTGTTCTAAACCTGGTTGAAATTGTCATGTTGAGAAGGGCAAACAATTTCTTTCTTTTGGTGAAAACACATGGTTTTCATGAAAAAAAAGCCAAAATTTAAAAGTAACTGTGGAATTCAGATGTTTTTGCTAAATGTGGATTTTCAAGCTGGCCAGATGCTTTGAGAATCATTTCAGAAATTATCGTGATTAACATACAGGAGAAGTGATGGGAAAAGTGGTTAAAAACCAAGTTTCTGTTGGTCCCTCGGCACAGAAATGCTATAACGCTACCATTCTTCAGTTTTCCCATCTTGTATTTAAATAAATGCCAGAACATCCTCCTTGCCCAGAAATTAAATCTTTATAGGATGACTAAACCTAATCCCATCTCCACAGCCTTCGGCCAGGACTGCGGCTTCTCCCCGTTGCACAGAAACACATGCACTTTGCAGGCTCTCGTGAGCACTGGTGGAGCAGGACTCCCCTCAAATCCAGCTGGGCTGCAAACATCAGGGCTTTTTTCCAGGTGCCACTTCTATGCAAGCCCTCCCAAAAGTCAGCACTGCACTTATAAACTGCTCAGGTGAGAATTATGCACCCTCCAGCTCCGAGAGGATGTGTAATTTTCCCCATCTCAGCTATAGCTCCGCTCCTCCAAGAGCTGCAGGGGATCTCCACCCCAACTCCTCCATCCCCAAGCCTGGAAATGCAGCAGCAACAGAGGACAGAGGAAAGGGAAGGAGCAGAGACCTCCCCACCACATCAGACACCCATCACCTCTGCCAGGTTCTTTTTGCCCATTTCCTCTGTCCCTGCAGGGAAGTCACTCAGACAGTAGCATCTTCTCCAGGCGGGTGTGGAGGTCCCCTTTTCCATGAGGACGGATTCCAGCAGCGCTGTCCTCATCTTGGACATCTCCAGCATCTTGGGGTGGGGCCTATTTTAAAAGCTGAAACTACCCACCCTGCAGAGATCACATGAGAACTTTGCAGCACAGCCAGGAGCACAACCAATACCTGGCAACCCCCCAGTCCCGTGTGTTGGCAGTTACAAAACAACCCTTGCTGTTGCTTGCAATGGGGACAACACAAACATCTTTGACCTTTCCTGACTGACACCTTCATTCGTTAGCACTGAGTGATCAGGCAGAACATCTGGCTTTATGGAGTGTTTGTCTTGAGCTACTGGATGCAACTAAGTCAATTGAGAAAGGCAGCCAGGAGAAGACTCCCAGGTGCTAAAAAGAGAAATTCAATGTGAAGCAGGGATTCAGCCTACAGCTCTTTCTGGCAGAGCTGTTTTCTCAGGCTGATCTTAGTGTGGATATAGCAAACACACTCTAGGATAACGTAAATCTTTATTCTGTCTGATGATTGTCACACACAGGTTATCAAAAGAGCTTTCCCAGGGAAAATTAGTACAAAACAAATGATACAGGGGGAAAAATAGGAGCTGCACTGCTGTGCCATTTTATGGATGGGATCCGAAGCAATGTCTTGGAAAAAACAGGGTAGCATAGACCCTGTTGGAGACCCTTGACAGGGGATGTTGGGTTTTCAATTGGGGAATACCTTGTAGGTTCTTCGGTTGTCACATCTTCTCCCACGCCTCATCACAATCCTGCCCGGATGACACAGATCAAACTGGCCACCATTCCCAGGAACATCACGGCGTAGCTGATTTTTATGCTGTTAGCACCACTGAAATTGCACAGGGAGGTACTACAGCATTTGGTGGAATAAGCTGCCACACCAAAGTTTATGTTCGTCTCAGGACAGTCTACAGAACATTTCTTGGTGATGCGGTGTCCCGTGTCCTTGCCTGGATGGAGAGTAGACAAGAAAGGAGAGCTGTGATTTAAGATTCTTGTGCAAGAGCTGACTGGAGGATGATAGGAGGAGGTATATTACACTAGGCTTAATTTGCAATGCAGCAATAACGGCAATCAGTGCATTTGATGAGTGCTGGGTGAGAGTCCCCATAACCTGGATCAAATGCATGACACTGGAAAGTCCTTGGTAGAAACCCACACCGTGCTTCGTGTAGGACAGCAAAAAATTATGGCCAATGCATTTTTAGCTTCTAAAGCCATGTTACTTAGAGCCAACACCTTTTTGTCCTCCATCACAAAGTGTGTGTGCGAGCTCCCAGATCAAGCAACAGGGTCTGCTCATGAAAACCTCTCTGCTCCAACCAACCCTGCCACCAGGTGGTGAGGAACATACCCCAGGTGGTGGAACACAGGGCACCGCTGAGGGATACACACGTGTTATAAGTTGTGATCCTTAAACCTCAGTGATCAACAACTACCGCCCTCAAAAAACTATTTCCCATCAGTGTCTCTGGAGGAAAAAAAAAATAAAAAAGCTCCTTGATGTGTTGCTGGTACTCACCAAACCCAGCAGAGCTGTATGTGGTCGTACAGTATTTCTCATGGTCTTCACACTTGTAGGTTTTCAGGCAGTTCCAGTTGGAGTGCTCGTTGTCGCATGTGTAGCAGAACAGCGAGGAAGCTGGAAAGAGCACACACGACACAGGTTAGTCGTTTCCAGTAACACCCTCCTGGGAAGAAAGTGTCAAAAGCCATGTCCCGTTTCGGAAAATACCAAGTGAAAAGTATGTTGCGAACAAGTTTCCATGACAAATGAAATAGGGCATTGGCTTTGGTTAACGAAGCTGAAAAAGCAAACAAAGAGAACAAAACAAGTTTTCTTTCTTTATTAGAGATTTTCAGTGATTAAACCTGAAAACACATTTTTTTCAGCCTCAGCACTCTCAGGTGACCTTTCCTTCTCTCCTGGGTCTGCATTGACCTGGTTGACAGCCAACCTGCAAAAGCAGAGCTCGCGACCTGCCCAACTGGGTCTAGTATAGTTCTGGCAAGGAGAGGATGAACTGGCACTGTTCTTGGGTGAGAGCTTAGGTTTTAGTATTTTCAGACTGCCTCTGCATAACACTGTACAGACACGAATTAATTAAAGCCTGTGATAACCCTATGAGCTAAATTCCTGAGCACAGAGCCACAATAAAGGGAGTTCCCTTGGAGAGGTTGCTCCGGACAGTAGAGATATTATTTCTACCACTGCCTGGAACAACACGTTCTCAGTGATATGATTAGCAGAGCTTAGCCAGGTCTATTACAAAGCCAGAAGGAGGTAGGATATGTATATGACTGAAACAAAACAAAACAGAGCTGAAGTAACTTGCGTTTCCAGGCTGCCCAGTTGGGCATGTTAGAAACACGGGCACATACCATCTCATTCCCTGGAGGTAGATTCACAATTGGTGGAAACTGTTTCCCTCTCGTTTAGAGTCCCATGAAATGCTCCTCATTTCTGATCAGGGGTGACAGAGGCAGTTGAGCTGCTCTCAGGACAGCCTGCTCCATTGCCACCGGTGGTGGAGAGTTCCTGGTCGAAGGTGACCAAATTGCAAGCCCAGGAGGGTCCTCCTTTAGGCTGAAATTTCCCTGGTTCAGTTCCTCCTGGCTTTCTCAACCCAGGAAGGTTCTTAGTTCTGCTCAGAATAGCCCCTTTCAATTGAATTTGAACCTATTTTTGACAAGGAAACTCCTTCCAGGGACTCTCCAAAACCCAGCTACTCCGTTGATTCAGATTCATCTCTGAAGTTGAACCAGCACATGACACTTTATTAGACGATTCCAGAAGCAGTTTTAAAAGAGAATTAAAAGCCATTTTACATGCTAACTACCCCAGATAGGAGAAGAAATGGCCAACCCTTCCTGCTGGAGGGAGCTCATGTGCCTTGTGTACGGCTCTGGAACCAGCTCTGGGTCTTGGTGCTCCAGCCCCAGACTGTCTTACTCTGAAACCTACCCAGATGCTCTTTTCTAGTGCCCAGTGTTGCACGTGCGGGTGTTCTCCACAGCAGCAGATAAAATCATCCTCGTTGCATCCTGGTTTTAACTTCTCTTTAACTGACTCTTCAGCCTCTCACCTCTCCTCTGGAGGTCCCCCAACCCAAGCTGTGGTCTTCTGTCCCTTTGCAGACCATGCCAGGGCAATCCCAGACACAATGCCTGCCAAGCATTACTGCATTTCACATTCTCTCATCTGCTTTTCTCACAAAGTTGTTCAAACCACTTCCTGCTGCAGTTGGAGCCGAGCCCCCAGCATGTGCGTGAAAGCAACCGAAATGCACTCGTGTTCACTGCCTGATGCAAGGAAAATCCTTCCCAGTCAGGAAACAATAACAGCTTAAACCATTATAGCTGTTATAAAGCCTTGCCTGCGTCTGGCCTCCACCCTCCATTAGCTCTAATTTTGCAAACGCAGCCAGAAATAGCCTTAACGGTGCAAAAAGGCTTCCCAGTACTCCTCAGGATTGCAAATACATTCACAAATCCAGTGTTTCTCAACTGGGTATTTCTAAACAATTATCTAGTTACATCTGCACCTCTTTTTGAAAAAGAATAAGCCAAGAACATTGTGGATCCCATTATAAACACACTCACTCCCAGACACTTAAAAAAGCTCTTCAAACCTATGAGCTCTTAGGCTTTCAGATATCTGCCAGCGACCTAGTTTTTTTATTTGTAATGTCATTGTGGGAAATAAAGTGAAATGCTGGCAAAAGATGCGGTGTCAACACCAGCCCCGTTACCTCTATCAACAACTCCTGACGTTTCATTCAGGATCAAAAATAAAACCAACGGCAAAACTATGAGCCCAGCTTAATTTCTATTAGCATTTTTCAGTTCACACGTCAATCTTCAGATGTGAGTGGTCGGAGCTCGATACTTGAGGGTGTGAGAAACCAGACTGCTGAGCTTATCTTCTTTGGGTTATGGGTACCTCGGCAGAACTCACCCAGAAGTTAAGACTCAACCACACCAAATATCCCTTGACGCAGCTGATACCAGAGAAAAAACTGCACTGCCAAGACCTCACCAACTGCAATAAAAGCTGTCAAACCTTCTTGTCCCTTGCGTTATCTCTAATTTCTCTTCGGGTATTTTCATCCTCTCCACTTGGCTTTCCCAGCCTCCAAAACTCCTTACCTTGCTCAGCACACAGGACTGCCACCAGCAGGGCAATCAGAAAAGCCTTCATGGTCGTTGTGCCCGCAGAGCCCGAACAATGTGGGATGGTGCACGATGGTAAGGTTTTATACTGGCACCACGTTTCCTTTGACTTCCTTTGATTAGAGTAATTTGAGGTTTGGGGAGTGACAGCACATAAGATGTGATCAGCGATGGGCGTGTTTGCGCGTAGGAACATATTATGAAGCTCCAGCCAGCAATTTTTTTTTTTTGCATCTCATTCAGGTCCAATCTTTTTTTCCAAGGACTACTCCCACTGACCATGGCTGTGTTGCTAATTTGGGGAACAATTTATCTGATTCAAACATGGGTGTCCCTTCTTACTCTGCTGGGCTGAACTGCAAAACTTGGAGCAAAGCAGAGGCAGCCGTGCCAGTCTGGGGTGGCTCATTGCTTGCAAGATAGTAGGCATCACATGGCATCATAGAATCATAGAATCATAGAATCATAGAATCATAGAATCATAGAATCATAGAATGTTTTGGGTTGGAAGGGACCCCTAGAGGTCACCTAGTCCAACCCCCCTGCAGTGAGCAGGGACACCACGTCCTCCATACTTTCTCTCTGCCATGATATGAGAGCTTCATATCTGTGGGCATTGGGAAAGGATGCAAAAAAGAAGGTATTTTGCTGGATTGTCCGAAGTCATTCAGAATTATCTCACTTGTACTAAGTGCTTTAAGCAGAAAACCAGCTCGTATCGTTCCTGCAATGACACTATTTGTGCCTGAACAGTGGCACTCAGAGGCTCCCACGGTCCAAGCAGGGATGGGATCCAATGCATTTGTTTTGCTCTGTTTCTGTGTCCTCCAGAAGCATCCAGGGTTTCCAAACGACAATGTTTGTTGTTACCTGTAGACCAACTCTGGACTCTGTCAGGTTTTTCCAGTCCCTCATGACCTTTCCACTCCTTCTGGGCTCCCTTCTTTTGCTCCCACATCATCACCTCTTGCCAAATGTCTTGGGATGCAGCAGAGGCACAAAGTGCATGGGAATAGCTGCAGGAGTTAAACTGCGAATGGGAGCAAAATTGCTGAGAACTAAATCAAGTCCTGGTCAAGAAGATATCTCAGCAGACCAGGGCCCTTCATCTTTAGAGAGGTAAATAGAATCATAGAATCATAGAATTGTTTGGGTTGGAAAGGACCTTTAAGCTCATCCAGCCCAACTGTTCCCCTACCCCTGCCATCCCGCCCCCAAACCCTGTCCCTAAGCACCATGTCTTCCCAGCTGTTAAATACCCCCAGGGATGGGGATTCAACCCTTTCCCTGGGCAGCCCCTTCCAGTGCTTGACAACCCTTTTGGTGAAGAAATTTTTCCTAATGTCCAACCTAACCTGCCCTGGTGCAACTTGAGGCCATTTCTCCTTGGCCCATCGCCTGTTATCTGAGAGCAGAGCCCAATGTCCCCTGGCTCCCCCCTCCTGCCAAGCAGTTGTAGGGAGTGATAAGGTCTCCCCTCAGCCTCCTCTTCTCCAGGCTGAACACCCCCAGCGCCCCCAGCTGCTCCCCAGCAGCCTTGGGCTCCAAGACCCCTCACCAGCTTCATTGCCCTTCTCTGGACATGTTGATGATGACCAAGGGGAGCTCAGACTCCCAAGGTCACAAATTATGTGGAAACAGAATAAAGATCATCCAGTTGCTCACTTTTTTCCCCAAATTACTCCTCGAGGAGCTGGTTCATAGGCTTTTCCTCTGATCACCCTTCTGCAGGATCATGGGCAGATGACCCCTTGCCCAACCCCTGTGACGGGTCTTTTGCGTTCAGTCATTCTTCCTTTGCGCAGTTCCTCTTTTCTACAGCAGCTTCAGCCCCCAATAATTTCTGTCTCTGCCTGTACCCAGCGCAGGGTGGAGGGGATGAGCATCCAGTTTGTCAAAGTGTTCCACTCTGTTCTCTGGATTTGCCCTGACCTTGAGCATGAATCTTTAATCATCTCCTCTTTTAGCAAGGACATGAGAGACCCACGTGACAGTTGTTAATGTAGAACTATACGTAGGAAATAATCTATGAAAAAGCCATACTCTCCAAACGAGACTTTGTATAAATGCGTGCATGACATTAGGCAGGAAAGATGATCTGCTAGAGCATGGGGGCACATAGTAGGTATTAGTCCACATGCTTGTTTTATGTATAATAGCCAGGCTTCTCTCAGCCAGCTGCAGAAATGGAAAACAAAACTTCCACCCCTTCCATCCACATCAAAAATCCAGAAGTGAAACTGAATTATCGCACTGAATTCAGCTCATCTTGGAGCCAACCAAGCAGAAAAATACAGCTCCTCCGCAGGAAAGAGGGAGCAATGCATGAACACAGCTCACAAGAAGAAAGAAAAGCTTTGAAACGAAAACAAATAACTGAACAGTAAATAAATGACACTGTTAAAGCAAAGTGCAGCTGAACAGAAAATCTGCAAGTGAGAAATGGGCTGTAGGAAGTGGAAATGTGAGAAAGCATTTAAATAGATTAGAGAGAGGGAAGGTTAATAATAATAAACAAGATTAATATTTCACCCAGAACTGGAAAGAGAGAAGGAGGGAGTTGAGAAATATTGGTACCAAGCAAAATAAATTGAAGCAAACACATAAAGCTTGGGGGAAGATAATTAAAGACAGGCAAAGTGAAGGTAAGAAACAAGACGGGGTGGGAGGGAAGTATCAATGTTTCACTGTTTCTCACGTGGTGGCGTTACTTAGCACTGTGCAAAATGTACGTCTCGTCATGGGCTGACACTGTTCAGGTTTTTAACCACAGCCCTTCGGGGTCTGAGGAGCATTTTCGACAGCTCCACAAATCCCAGTTTAATCAGCCACTGGAATCAGACTGCGGGGGTCTCCTGTGGGGCCTGGATGGGGAAGGCATCTGGGGCAACCCCTGGCCCCTATCCCTGTATCCCTGAAGGAGAAGACTGCAAAAGCTTTGGGACCCAGGCTGGGGTCTGGCCAGGTGCCAAACCCACGCTATTCTTGTGCGCTGTTGAGATTGCAATCACGCCCAGGGCCACTGCAAAGGGCTCCGGGCTCCAACCAGCACCACAGCGGTGGGGTGGGGGACGGATGTCCTATGAAGCAGAGAGCAGCCCACTTTTTCAAGCACGGGGAGAAGAGAGCTGGAAGAAAAGCCAGGGCAAAGACAACTGGGGTAGTGGGAAGCACAGATGGTGTCAGGAGACTTCAGGGAACACAGCATGGAAGTGTTAAAACTACTTTCCCAGGGACATTAAAAAAAAAAAAAAAAGAACAGAGGGCAGAAGGGTGAATCTTGCTGCAGAAGCTGGGCTAGGTGGGTGTTAAGCCAGCAGTGTCACAAAGGATATTAAACAGTTAACAGAGCCTAGGAATTTTAAGGAAGAAACCCTAACCCACTTCCAGCTTGGCAGCCGACAGCAAGTGTTTGTGCCAGACCTTGGGAGCGCGTTGTGCAAGGCCAGTCCCTTTTGTGTAACTGGAGCCAGACAAAGTGTGTTTTCAACCCGTGATGGAGCGGCAACGTGGAGCAAACTGCCAGGTCCGTCCGGGGATGTTTTAATATCAACTCTCCCCACTTTCTCCCTTTTTCTTTCTGGAAGGTGGCTCCAATCATGGCTCTCCCCCGTGGTTCAGGGAGGAAACTCTCTGTTCCAGCTCAAATTGCAGGTTCCAATTCAGGTTGCAAACTGCAGCCTCTATAGGGAAAGGAGACACCATGGGAGAAGGTGGGAAGAAATCAGATGTGGGTAGTGCTCCCAGTCTGCCTGAGTCATGCAGATAGTGCATGCAGGGCAAGCAGTCCAGCCCAGCCCTGGACAGCTTCAGGCTGGTCTGGTTGCATCCTGTCCTCCTTCCTTGGCAGGTCAGGGAAGGCTGGGTTGCTTCATCTGGCCGTGCAATGGAAACAGGGTTGGATGAAGGACGGGAAAGGGGGAGATCATGGGATCCAGAAACCCCAGGGAAAAAGGAAGACCTGCGTGTGATATTTTGCCTTTTCCATCTTGAGGCCTGACCGTTGCAGGCAGCCTGTTCCATTCTTCCCTTTCCCAAAGCACATCTGGGTCTGTAGCTGACCTGGTAAGCTCCAAACAACAGGACAGAGCTCCTCAGGTCAGCCTCGTGGGAGATGACAGAGGCTACCGAACATCCAGCTAGGAAGGACAGGGGTAGCCCAGTTTCACCATGTCTGGCCGAAATACAAGGTGATCCAGGCAGACTTCCATCTCAGCATGACAGCTGTGATGGTCATGAGGAGCCTTGCTATTGGTCATAATAGGTGAGGAACTTGAGTCCTTTAGGGTCTCAGCTACCAGCCAACAGGGGACCAAAGCCATTTTGTCTCATTCCCTTAATCTCCAAGGTAGAGATAATCCAGCCCCATTAGCTTAGAGGCTCATGGGGAGATATCATCATGCATGGAGTCAACCACCGTGATTCGCATCCCTGCCAATACCCTGGCTGAAGGGCCAGATCCAAACTAGCTCACCAAGCAGGGCACAAGCCCAGCCCCAACGCCATCCATGCCATTGGACCATCAGCATGGCTTGGGCACACCCCAACCAGCATTGTCTCAAACAGTGCCCTGACATGGGGCTCCTCCTTGCAAGCAATTTGGCTGTAACCACCCTGTTTGTAGAGGAAAGAGGTTAGAGTTATGGATGTGAATCACCCTTCTTGGATCCAGGGCCAAGGTTTATTATTCCATGGTGACATTTCTGCAGCCAGGAGGGGGGATATTGGAGACCTGCAGGGTCTGAAGGAAAAAGGGCAGTCAAGAAGGATGGTTGGGAGGAGGAAGCAGAGATGAGAAAGAAAAACCCATTACCCTCTTGGGATTCCCCCAAAAGAGTTAATGCCAGTCCTCGCCAAGGAGGACACCAGTGGCCACAACTGTGTTTGGGGAGAAACGATCCTCACAGGTTTATTTAGGTTTGCACTTGTAGCACAGCTCAGTTGATAATACTCTCATTGCTTTTTCACTAAAAGTGGGAATTTCCCATTGCCCAAGGGCAAGCCCTCCTGATCATCTTTCATGACACGAGCTGTCAACGTGCAGGCACTAAAATGGGACCATCCCTTCTGCTGTCACGTTCACGCTGGCCCTGACAGGCAAGGCTCTAATCTTTCTTTGGAAATCTTGGGCTGCAATAAGTATCTGAACTGTGCCAGTACAAACTCTTCTGAAAGGCCGATCAAAAGCTGCGCCACAGAAGATTTTGGCCAACCTCTCCAGGAAGAAATGTAGGTGACAGCTCTCATGTTTGTCTTCAACAACTGTCTTTCTGATCACTGTCAGGGTCTTGTGTTTGTTTTGTGGGTTTTGTTTTTTTTTTTAAATTAAACTTTAAGATCCTGGAGTTACACGGTGGTGTAGAGAGCCGTCATTTGAACCTGCCAGGGCAGTGATATGCGAGAGAAACTCTTATCTAAGGCACAGCTGTGGTAGCAGCTGGCCTTGTGAGAGCCTCCACAGCCATCCACAGGGACACCAAGAAAGCCTTAGTCTAGTCGTCCATTTTACTTCTGTAAGAAATAAAATTTCCCATGTCTACCCATTATAAAGGGTAGACACGCACACCCCACCCCAGAAGGCAAGGAAGCAGTCACGGGTTTTAAAAGTACTCTTTTTTTGTTGTTGTTGTTTTGTTTTTTATTTGCTTTAAGTTCTTGACTCATTTTTTGTGTGATGGGTATTGCAGGCCCGGAACTCATCCTCTGCGCTGAAACCCAATAGCTGAAAAGTCCAAGGTTAAGTGAAAGCTGAGAGTAAAATGAGAAAAACACGTTTCTCCCAGTCTATGGGGAAGCTGTGATAAGCTCCACAGACAACCTCCCTACTCTTAATTTGTTTAAGGGGCTCTGGGTCTAATTTTTTCCAAGTGGACTCCACCTGGGAATGGAAAAATTCATCATGAGTGGAAAAACTCAGCACATGCGTGGGAAGATCAGCATGCTCCAGTTTCTCTCCTGAACCACTCCAGCTAACCCAGCCAGGTACGGAATCTCACCCGCCGCATGGTGAGAACAAGAGCTTGAGCCATCCCTCGTTACGTCTAGAAACTTGTCACACCTCAGGTAATAGCCATGCTGAAACCTCTGCAACTGCAGCTGAGGAGGGCAAGGAGAGCAGGGCTGTCCCCGGAGGAGAGCCCACGGCAGGCGGAGGAGCTGCAGATCAAGGAAATATCCTGGCTGAAACCATCCCAGCCCAATGGGTGTGTTCAACAGGGCAGAGAAACAAACAGGATGCTATCTGGGAACACGATCGTACTCCTCACTGGGTGACCAGAAGGGTATTTTCCTGGGAGGGTTAGCCAAAAATTCAAGGCTGTGTGTTGGTTGGGTTTTTCAAATGGTTATTATTTTGGAAAAGCAGGGCATTTTGCTGGAGTGCATTTGCACTGGTGGTAGGGCAGAAGGAGGGAAAGGTATTGGTCCATCTCAAGAGCATCCCTGCACACTGCAGCTGGGCTTTGACTTCTCTCACACAGTCCCCACCGCTCGTGGGGTATGGTGAAAGCAGCTCACGTGCCGTGATCGAGCCCATCCATCGGCAGAGCAGCCCCTCTGAGCCCAACTCACCGACCACTCAGTGCAAACAAGGGCTTGTAAACCTCACGAATGACAGCCTGGGAGGGGCTTGGGAACCAAAAGCCACCCGCACTGATCCAAGGAGCAATACCAGGGTGGAAAAAAGCCACCCTGGGCTTGCAGACACCCTCCTTCTCGCCAAGGAAAGGGCACAGTAGGAACAACTTGCCCCATCTTGGTTGCACACACCACATACCAGGCTTTGACCCACTCCCAACTTGCTAAAATGTCAGGAAAAAGACAACCATGTCTTGAAGGGACCTTACAATGTTTCAACGAAGGCTTCCAGAGCCTCAAAATTGAGTCTCAGTGAGGAGAGGCATGCCCAAAGTCACAGGCATGGGAGAGAGCTGGCTTTTGCTCCTCAGCCCACAGCAACTGCAGTTGCTGTTCCCACCGGCTTTGCTTTGCATCCTGTCCACTGCTGCAGGAGCAGGGCAGGGGGAAGGAAACAGGATCTCCGATGGGAAAAGAGATACGTGAAGCTTTCCCTCCTCTGAAAGCAAAACCCAGGGATGTGCCCTCCACATTTCTGGGTTGTAAACACAGCGCTTGGCATCAGGCCCTGGTTTTGCTCACAGCCGCTCTCTCCCTCCTCTCCACGTGGAGGAAAAGCCATTCCTTCAAGCACAAAGGGAGACGGGAGGAAGGAATCGCCAACAGAATTAGCTCTGGGGTGGGCTCAGAACCATGAGACCCATTCTGCAGCCAAAACCTCACCCCCTGTCCTCTGGACATGACTTTCAGAGCAGACACACAGGGTACCTCCTCCCCTCGGACACATTCACAGCACCAAGAAATGCCCCTGGTGTCAGTGCCACAGCCAAAACTGGGCCGTGACATTTCCAGTGCCCTCCTCACTGCCACCTGGTCCTGATGGTGGGATGGGTCCTGCCCACCCATTCTGATACCATCTCATTTCCCCAGGGGAGGGTGGCCAGGAAGGGGAGGATGCATCATGCCATCCTGAGCAAGCAATCCTCGCACGTGCTGCAGTCAGGCATTGCTTCCTTTGGGTTTCTCAGGCCAGTTGTACAACACAGTGGGGTCTTGGCCAGACCTATGAAATGCTACGATAACAAGAACCTACTTCTACACCAGTAGGTAAGTCAAGGACAGGGCACAAGCTGGCACAATTGCCCACTATCAACACTCACCCATGCCAAGAAGTACCTCTCAGACCATGCTCGGGAGACAGTCCAGGGTCAATGGGCCATTTGGATGTGTCCACCCCGTTTTGGGGTTGTAAAGGGTGCCACAAGCATGTCATACCACGTGGCCTCAGGGCTGGAGGACCCTGCCTTGTGCTGTTTACCTGTCTGGATAGAGCCTGTCCCTATAGCATTTAGCCTCAGGAGCTTGGTTTCACCCATTTGCTTCTTCACACTCCTGCCAACACGTGTGGTGCGGCATTTAGTGTGGAGAGTCCGGAGTGGGAGGTGAGATTATCTGCGGGGACGCTGCTGTGTCAGCCTCTGACCCAGCTCCCTCTTGCTCCAAATAAGAGGAAGGGGCCGTGCAGGCAGGACCGTTCCAGTAATGCCTGGGAGATGCTGAGCACCAGTCCTGCCAGTTTTCTTGGAAGCAGGACAGCACCTAGGGGTAGCACTGGGTTTCTGTCGCCACACCTTGACAACACTGGGTATTTTGGGAAATTAAATACGGTTAGACATAGAAATTCATCAAGCTCTGCTTCCTCCACAGCAGGCAGCAAACCTTGGGGAGAGCATCTGTCTCCAGATACATCCACCCCAGAAGCAAGGTCCACATGCCCAGGGAAGGCTCTGAGCATGGGGGAAGGAGACACAGAGCAGCCTGGGGAGGTTTTTCTGCTGTGGGGAAGGGGTAAAGCCCTCCCTTCTCATCACTGGGAGCTGAGCAGACAAGCCAGTCTCCCAGCTTTTTCAGGGTGGGGCACATGCCCAAGCCTCCTCCTCACTCTTCTGCCTGCTGTAGCATGGGCTGGGCTGTGCTTAGCCCTCCTTCTCACCCACGTCGGTTCTGGGGAGGAGGGCAGCCTGCCTGCCGAAGGGAGAGGCAGGTCAGTGGCAGCATACAAGGCTTTCTGAGGACACAGGGCTCTGCAGCTCATCCTGGAGTTGGGCTTGTTCCAGGGACCAAGTCCTGGCCCTGGAGCTCCTGTGTTCACACTGTCAGGAGCCTGGGACTTGAACAAGGGGTCCTGGACCCCATCAGACCTACTGAGCAGCCTCAACCCATCATGAGACCCATCACCCTGCTGACAACAAATCAGGCAGTGGCCAAGCGACCGATGCACCGAGCAATGCCTCCACCCTTGCCTTCACCTCTGTGTCTCCATCCATCCATTGTAAAAGCTCCTGTGTGATGGGGAAGTGGGGGAGAGATGTCTTTCTACGCTGTTTGCATGCCCAGCTCCTAACAGAGCTCCTAACGAAAGCTCCTTGGCACCACAGTGAGTCAAAGGAACAGCATTTCTGGAGGAGTGAGCGACGTGGGAGCAGCCCTGGCTTTGCCCTGACAGGTTTCTGCATCGCATCGTGGAGAGGATGAGTGTTCACACCGGTTACAGCAGCAGAGCATGGCAGGGGCCTGGGAGAGGTGGGTGGGCAGGCTGGCCCTTCCTGGTGCCAGCATAAGGACATCCCTGGACCAGCTGGATGAAGCATCACCAAGACACCGAGTGCCAAGATGCAAAAAGCCCTCCAGGTCAGGGCAAGAAATCCTGGCATTGTTATTTTCATCTTAAGCTCTTGAATCACAAACACTGCATGACTCTCCCATGGTCAGACATGGGGAAGCAGTGGTAGAGCTGGATTTGAAGCCTCATCCAGACCACTCTCTCCCTAAGACCTTCATGGACCTCGTTCCCTTTCTGGTTTCATACAGTTGCTGAAGGTATCAGGCAATGGGTTGAAGACAGGGTTAAAACCCACAGGTGAGGAGGAAAAAGGTGGAATTTCCATTATTTGCGTGCACGGTGGGTTGCAGGTGCCAGTCTTGGTTTTTGGCTGTGACCATTTACGAAAGGAATGGAGTGAGTTAGCAGAGTTTAGTATTGAAGGGGCAGGAAGATGTTCAAGGAGTCATTGCAAAGAGGGAAACTGTGGGAAAATCAGGAAGAGGGAACAGAGTCACCCATAATGGGACAGAAAGGAGCAGCGCCATCCAATTTGATCCCCTCTTTCCTCCCTAGGACCTCTTAGGTGCCAAGAAAATAAGGTTCCCTGCATGCTGCCCAGGCCCAGCCCAAAATCAACCCAGCACTTTTGGGGACTTCCAAGAGCACCCCAGTTGTGGCCAAGGGAGGGACAGAGGGTCACACCCCACTTCTAAGCAGCCCATGGCCACAGGCTCTGGACTGAAACCTTGCAGGGCTTGGTACCAGCTTTGGGGTTGGGATGCAAATGTCCCCTCTTCTAGCACGGGCACCCCAGGAGCTGCTATTAGATGCACCAGAATTATCTTGCACAACCAAACCAAGGCAAGTCCCGGGCGTGGGAGCGAGCAGACGCTGGAGGCTGGCCAGGGCCCCCTGGCAGCCAGCAGAGCTCGGTGCGGCTGGCATCGGCAGCGAGGTCCTGCAGCCATCCTTCCCCGGGCTGCTTCCAGCCAAGCCATCTCATCCCTTGCACAGCTGCTGGTTTCCCCTCTGGGAATTGTTCCAGGAGCATAGGTTTGCTGCAGGCGGAGAGCATTTTTTGGCCAGTCCGGTGCCGCGCAGAGGCACCAGCTCCCTCTCGTGGGCTTAATCTGGTTCTCTGCGCTGGAAACCATCCAGAATTCCCCTGGTAAGTGGGGTTTGTTGTTGTTGTTGTTGTTGTTGTGTGTCCCCACCTCCCCCATAATTCAGAATATTCATTAGTGCACCAGGCATGGAAGTTTTATGGAAATAGGCCAATGTTCGTCAAGTTTCCTCTCATAGGTGGGGCTTTTTTGGTAGTTTTGCCACCCCCTTTTTATTTTTTTTTTTTTTTTTTTCATTTTCTCGCCAAGGCTGGGATTCAAAGCAACCAATTCAGGCATGTAAATGATAGGTCTCTCTGATTCACTTGCCCTGGGCCTCTGGAAAGAGTTGGGGGTCTCCATTCTCCACTGAGCCCTTCATGCATCATCTTCAATGCCTGTCCTAGGAGGGGGGAGTCACCCCAGAAGTGCTCACTATTCTGCAACTTAGGGTGCGGACACAGATCAAGGCATCCAGCATTTAGATATGTCAGTGAAGGCCACAGCATGAGGCCCCAAAGGCCATTTCAGTTCGTAATGGTTGAAACTGAGTATGTTGTAGAAAGAAAAGGAGAATAAAAACCAAAAAAAACCCTCTTTTGGTCTGTACCACAAACAAAAACATGGCTTGACCCCAAACATTGCCTGGGAAATGCTGTCATTTCAGCTTCTGGCTTTGATTTGAAAAACTCCTGGTTTCCTCAAAGAGCTGGAATTTCCCCCAGAGCTGAATTTCCCACAGCATTTCCACCCAGGCCCCCAGCAGGGAGGTGTAATGAGTCTGGAGAGGTGTTTGTCCGTCCTGCAGCACACCCTGGTACCTGCTGGGGACAGTCAGGTTCCTTTCCCCCTCTCCCTCTCCCCTGAGCTGCATGACCCAGCAGGTCTCACCAGCATCCCAATGATGCTGGCCACCTCACAGATGAGACACCGACCTCACCCCTCACCTCTTCTTGCAGAGAATTAGGTAACACCTCAGGGGGCTGTGCTTCAGAAAGGTGGTCTGGTGTTTTCCTGCCTGGCATGATACTCATCAGTGGTGTGGGTGGCCATGGGACAGATGGGGTGGCTGCAGGGAGGCTTGGCTGCCTTCATCTGCCATCACCACCCATGGGGACCCCTGCCCAGGGCACCGCTGCTCCCCTTTTTACAAGGTTTGATGTCTCCATCCCACTTCCAGCCTCCCCCCCAGCACTCCTCCAGCCTTGCCCACACACACAGCTTGGTGCAGGGCTAAATTTATCGCGTGGGTTTGGCTGTTGGAGGCTGTAAGCTGGTAGCTCTGATAGCCGAAGGGAAGGGTGACAACCACACACAGCGAGTCCAACTGTCCTACAGCCTGGATCCGAAGGAGCCACATCACAACTGCCCCCTGACGTCCATCCGATGACTCCCTTAGGTATTTAAACTGCTGGTTATTATCTGCCACCAGGCCTTTATTATGCCATTTGTAATTGTTTGTTGCTTCATCCCCATGCTCTGTTTGCCTGCCAGCCCTGGTCACTGAAAGGGCTCTGTGCTTTATGCTGCCTCTTCTAAGTGCTGAGCTTGGGCTCTTCTTTCTCCATGGACCTATCTCCATGCCTTGCACCAGGATCTGTTAATCCTTTTGGGGCACAACAGCCCTCTCCCCTCTCTCCCCATGTCTGGATGGTTGAGTATCCCCTCCACAAATGTCTGTGATAACTCCGTGCCGAGTCTCTGTAGCATCTTTCTCCCACACCCTGGACCATCTCCAGCTGAGTCGTCTCTTTTGCACTGTGCCATGCCCCGAACTGCTCGGGTGTTGCACCTGAGCCCTGCCCCTGTGCTGGCGAGAACAGAAAGGCTCCTTCACCTCTCTCCCACCTCTCCCATCACCATCGCATCTTTGACTGGGGTCGGAGAAGCTCAGTGCAGTCTGTAGTGATGATAACAACTAGTTCCTTTCCACCCAGCACACAACCCCTTTCTGTTTAGGGTCCTGTGAGCACCTTTCAAACCCAAGGGGTGAGTTCTGCCTTGCACAGTGATACAGCAAGGGGCACAGGCTCAGAGTAATTTTCTGGACGGCCTCATCCACAGGCTAATGATCTCCATCTCTCTGTGGTCCCAGTTGGCCCTAATTCCTGGTCAAAATTAGTGATTAGGAATCACACCCACCTCTTCTTCCTCCCTGCACAGCTCAGGTGCATTGGAGAGGACTAATTGCCACCAGGGTAGCTTTGCACCATGGGAGGAGGGCAGATTTCAACGTCCTTGAGCTGCAAGTGCCCTTTGGGCAAGGAAAATAATCCTTTGCTCTTCAACTATGCCCAGGATGATTTATTCCCTCTTATATTAGCCATGAGATACAAGAACGCTTTTCTGCAGCAAAGGCAGACCAAACCAAGCAAAAAAACAGCCAGTTTTGCTTTAAAGCAGCAAAAAAATACCCAACTGTGTTTTCCTGCAGGCTGTGGGGGACTCTGTCTCCGCTACGGCAGGATGTGTAAATCCAACACAATGAAATATTAATTATTAGAGTCTGTCCAACTGGGATTCCTCAGTACTTTCAGAGAGCTGAATAATTCCAGCACGCAGGAAAAAAAAAAAAACACCACACAAGTCCTTTTTTTATGAGAAAATATTGTGTGAGGAGTAAAATAGAGCTTTTGAGCATTCAAGCTGAGGGACAGGATGGGGCTTGGATTGCTTCAGGGCGAAAAATGCAAATTCCTAAATAGGGCACGAAGGAGATCACGGTCTAATGAAGAGGTAAAGGGAGGTGCATCACCCAGCATGGCTCCTTTGGCACGGATATCTGCCCTCGCAGCATGGCGTAACTGTGAGAAGGAGGGGGTAAGGGAAAGTAGAAGTTGATTAATAAAAGAGAGCGCACATCTCTGAAGACTCCCGTTATACAGCACTTCAGAAGAAGGCATTCATCCAGAGCAGCCACGGGCACTTGCCCAAGGCAGACGTGCTTGGCACGGCTCAAAGCCCCTTTTGTGCCTCTTGTTTACCAGGGTTGGGTTTGAAGCACAGCGCAGAGCATCATCCATCCCTTGGCTGAGCAATGTTTTGCAGATTTGGGACTTTGACCCAAGTTTAAGCTTTTCCCTGCTTTTGCCAGACCAAAACTCCTCCAAAAAGTGCTGCTTGGGAAGAGGGAGAGGCATTCAGCAGTATGTCTGGCAATGAAAAATCTCCGAGCGCTCATCATTGTTCATTTTTTAAGCTTCCTTTTACCCTCATTTCTCTGCAGCCTCTGGAAACATCTACATGAAATATTCGGCCTCTCTAAAATCTGTATTCTTCTCTTATAAACCCCTCTACTGTTCCTCAGCAGCTCAACCCAAATGCTGCAGAATCCCACTTCCAGCCTCCCTCCCAGCACTCCTCCAGCCTTGCCCACACACACAGCTTGGTGCAGGGCTAAATTTATCGCGTGGGTTTGGCTGTTGGAGGCTGTAAGCTGGTAGCTCTGATAGCCGAAGGGAAGGGTGACAACCACACACAGCGAGTCCAACTGTCCTACAGCCTGGATCCGAAGGAGCCACATCACAACTGCCCCCTGACGTCCATCCGATGACTCCCTTAGGTATTTAAACTGCTGGTTATTATCTGCCACCAGGCCTTTATTATGCCATTTGTAATTGTTTGTTGCTTCATCCCCATGCTGTGTTTGCCTGCCAGCCCCCGTCACTGAAAGGGCTCTGTGCTTTATGCTGCCTCTTCTAAGTGCTGAGCTTGGGCTCTTCTTTCTCCATGGACCTATCTCCATGCCTTGCACCAGGATCTGTTAATCCTTTTGGGGCACAACAGCCCTCTCCCCTCTCTCCCCATGTCTGGATGGTTGAGTATCCCCTCCACAAATGTCTGTGATAACTCCGTGCCGAGTCTCTGTAGCATCTTTCTCCCACACCCTGGACCATCTCCAGCTGAGTCGTCTCTTTTGCACTGTGCCATGCCCCGAACTGCTCGGGTGTTGCACCTGAGCCCTGCCCCTGTGCTGGCGAGAACAGAAAGGCTCCTTCACCTCTCTCCCACCTCTCCCATCACCATCGCATCTTTGACTGGGGTCGGAGAAGCTCAGTGCAGTCTGTAGTGATGATAACAACTAGTTCCTTTCCACCCAGCACACAACCCCTTTCTGTTTAGGGTCCTGTGAGCACCTTTCAAACCCAAGGGGTGAGTTCTGCCTTGCACAGTGATACAGCAAGGGGCACAGGCTCAGAGTAATTTTCTGGACGGCCTCATTTCTGTTTAGGGTCCTGTGAGCACCTTTCAAACTCAAGGGGTGAATTCTGCCTTGCACAATGATACAGCAAGGGGCACAGGCTCGGAGTAATTTTCTGGTCGGCCTCGTCCACAGGCTAATGATCTCCATCTCTCTGTGGTCCCAGTTGGCCCTAATTCCTGGTCAAAATTAGTGATTAGGAATCACACCCACCTCTTCTTCCTCCCTGCACAGCTCAGGTGCATTGGAGAGGACTAATTGCCACCAGGGTAGCTTTGCACCATGGGAGGAGGGCAGATTTCAACGTCCTTGAGCTGCAAGTGCCCTTTGGGCAAGGAAAATAATCCTTTGCTCTTCAACTATGCCCAGGATGATTTATTCCCTCTTATATTAGCCATGAGATACAAGAACGCTTTTCTGCAGCAAAGGCAGACCAAACCAAGCAAAAAAACAGCCAGTTTTGCTTTAAAGCAGCAAAAAAATACCCAACTGTGTTTTCCTGCAGGCTGTGGGGGACTCTGTCTCCGCTACGGCAGGATGTGTAAATCCAACACAATGAAATATTAATTATTAGAGTCTGTCCAACTGGGATTCCTCAGTACTTTCAGAGAGCTGAATAATTCCAGCACGCAGGAAAAAAAAAAAAACACCACACAAGTCCTTTTTTTATGAGAAAATATTGTGTGAGGAGTAAAATAGAGCTTTTGAGCATTCAAGCTGAGGGACAGGATGGGGCTTGGATTGCTTCAGGGCGAAAAATGCAAATTCCTAAATAGGGCACGAAGGAGATCACGGTCTAATGAAGAGGTAAAGGGAGGTGCATCACCCAGCATGGCTCCTTTGGCACGGATATCTGCCCTCGCAGCATGGCGTAACTGTGAGAAGGAGGGGGTAAGGGAAAGTAGAAGTTGATTAATAAAAGAGAGCGCACATCTCTGAAGACTCCCGTTATACAGCACTTCAGAAGAAGGCATTCATCCAGAGCAGCCACGGGCACTTGCCCAAGGCAGACGTGCTTGGCACGGCTCAAAGCCCCTTTTGTGCCTCTTGTTTACCAGGGTTGGGTTTGAAGCACAGCGCAGAGCATCATCCATCCCTTGGCTGAGCAATGTTTTGCAGATTTGGGACTTTGACCCAAGTTTAAGCTTTTCCCTGCTTTTGCCAGACCAAAACTCCTCCAAAAAGTGCTGCTTGGGAAGAGGGAGAGGCATTCAGCAGTATGTCTGGCAATGAAAAATCTCTGAGCTCTCATCATTGTTCATTTTTTAAGCTTCCTTTTACCCTCATTTCTCTGCAGCCTCTGGAAACATCTACATGAAATATTCGGCCTCTCTAAAATCTGTATTCTTCTCTTATAAACCCCTCTACTGTTCCTCAGCAGCTCAACCCAAATGCTGCAGAGACATTTCATTACCCTGTGGTTGCTCTGGGGGATGTCGGAGGGACAGGTCAATGGAGACACAATACCAAGTGGTAGGTCCAGGGTGGTGCTAGTCCTGGGTAAGGTCGCTTGACTCAAACAGCCATGAGCAAGCAAGGCAACACAAAGAAAGGGATGACCAAGGACAGCTGCTGGAAGTGGAGGGGGGGACAAAGAATGCAGATAAACAGATGTGCACAGATGTGCAGGCTGTGCGGATAAGCATAATTTTGATAAAAATGTGGTGCCACAGGCAGAGCCGACGGGAAGAGCTATGTGGCTGGTGTGTCTGACTTAATGGGGCACAGGGGGATGTCATTGTCCCTAACTGGGGCTGGGAGTGAGAGGCTACATGGAGGAGGTGAGGGGTACAAGGTGGGAGAGTTGTGGTTAGCATCTATCACAGGCTCAAGCTTTTATAGAATCATAGAATCATTTGGGTTGGAAAAGCCCTTTAAGATCATCAAGCCCAACCGTTCCCCTACCCCTGCCATCCCACCCCCAAACCCTGGCCCTCAGCACCGCATCTGCCCAGCTTTTAAATCCCCCCAGGGGTGGGGACTCGACCCCTTCCCTGGGCAGCCCCTTCCAGTGCTTGACAGCCCTTTGGGGAAGGAATTGTTCCCAATGTCTAACCTCACGCTGCCCTGGCACAACTTGAGGCCATTTCCCCTTGTCCTATCACCCATTACCAAGGAGAAGAGACCAACCACCACCTTGCTACAGCCTCCTTTCAGGACTGCCTTTTTCACTTCCCCAGAAGCAACCCTGGGAGCTTGCACAGTTTCCCTTCTGAGTTGGAACAGAGGGGTTGTTATTTTTGCCCACCCCACTCCCTGAGTCTGGAGTCTCCCAGCTCCACCCAAGATAAAGTAAGATTGCAGGAGAAACCCCTCTAGAGATTTGAAGGACATGCAGAAGCAGCATTTCTCCCCTTCAGGGTGCAGGACATAGCACAGCCGCTTCTCCATCAAGCTGCCGGCACAACAGAGCTCATGCATGAGAAGCAAGTGAGAAGCTACAGGTTGGGAGGCAACACAGGCCAGGAGGCGGTCACCGTAATACTTTATCTATTCTGCAGTGTGTTCAATGTCCATACCCTCCTGGGGGATTCTGACCATGCTCTTCAGGCCTTCAGGAGCCCCTTTCTCCCACCACTGCTGAGCAGGTGAAGTACACTGGCATGGGACTCCCTGCCATCTCAGTCCCGAGCTAGCCTGGGTCCTGGGCACGCGCTCAGGTTGCACAAGAAGGTTTTGCAGCAGTATGAGGTGTAGGTAGCCAGGCCCAGGCTGAAGTTGTGGTGTGGACAGGTCTCGGAGCACTTCTTGGTGATCCTCTTCCACAAAGACAAAAAGCCTTGACCAAACAAGGGAAAGA
>NW_009259866.1:327983-339467 GCF_000687185.1 Egretta garzetta | reverse complement strand
AGAGCAGTATTAGCAACGAGAGTTTGTTGAGCGCTCCTCAATCTTGCACAGGAGGGAGGTGGGCTAGTGAGTCCCGCTGTCCCCCACAGTCCCAAGGACCAGCATGGCCAATGAGACCCACCCCAATCCCACCACAGCCCAATAATTGCTGGTGACTAGCTATACAAGGCGTTCCATATCCCTGCTGGGCATCTGGCACCTCCCAGCATGGACCTTCATGTCAAAGGTTTCTTGGGTGTACAATGGCATCCATGAGACAATGTTCATGCCTGGACTGAAAGCACATTTCCAGGCTTCTCTCCTTGAGGGAAATAATTTTATTCCCCTCTATATCCCTCCTCCTTTCTCATCCACCCTGGCTACCTGCTTGTTTTCATTTCCTTGTCTAATCAAGGTTTGAAAGTATTTATTCTTCCCCTGAAGGATCCCCTCTTTGTCCTTCCTCTTCTCTCAGTGTCCCCTGACTTTTCCATGCAGGCATAAAACAAAGGCTAAAGAGGACAATCTCAATGTGTAATGGGGAGGAGGATTTCAAATCATGCAAACTTCAGCCCTGCCAGGCTGGGCTAGCAAAGGCTCCACCTCCCACATGTGCTTCCCTGTGGTTCCTCAGCCCTTCCATCAACAAAGGGCAACCATAACAAACCCGGTCCAAACCCCACATCCCATTCCTGAGTCCCCATCAAAGGCTACACAACCAGCACATACCAATTCCTACAGAAGCAACATTGGTCACACAGTAC
Source organism: Egretta garzetta (assembly GCF_000687185.1). NCBI lineage: Eukaryota > Metazoa > Chordata > Aves > Pelecaniformes > Ardeidae > Egretta > Egretta garzetta. The sequence continues at coordinate 338,724 of NW_009259866.1, read as the reverse complement.
TCATCCTTGTCTGAGCACTTCTCGGCCTTCAGACAGCTCCAGTTGCTGTGTTCCCAGTCACAGGTGTAGCAATACAGGGCGTTTGCTGCAGGAGGAGACAGAGGATATGGAAGATGGAGACAAAATGCTGCTAGTCCTGGCAGCAAAAATGACCACCTGCTTTTGCATTGACTCTCGAACGCACAAAGTGCAGGTCTGCTGAAAGTGATGGGGCTGCGAGACCCAGACCCAACACACTCTGCCACCCGCACACTTGAACATTTACACCCAGCCCATGCACTCCGGCACACGCATCTGTGCACACACGCGCTGATGGTGCAAGCCTACCCTTCCCACCCTGTGCTCCAAACAACAACACAATGGGCCAAGGGTACTGGGTTTGAGTGGCAACAGGGAACTGGGAAGGACAGGGTCCTCTGTAAGAGTCTAAAGGGATGTCCCAAGGCTTGGGGTCACCCTTTCTAGTTGCTGAAGACACTGTAACATAGACTAAAGCCTAACTGGGGAGTAAGCATCAGCAGCTGAACAGGGTTAATTGGGACCTCCATAGCCTGAAGAAGGCAGTCTCCCACGGCTGTCTTTGGGCGTCCCTTTTGGGTGGGAGTTTGATGCCCTCAAACATATATCCATTACCTGGGAGGAGAAGGGCTTTTAACTCTTTGCTGTGTGACTTCAGCCCTACGACACGTGCAGCCTAACCCTTCGTTTTTACTGCCTAGGTTATCTAATGCGGATTAGGGCAGTCTTCGTTTTGGCACCGAAGACAATCTCTCCGTCCCCCGGGCCTTGTTAACACTTGGAAATTTGTCAGAATGGCTGTTTTGCTGAGTGAACAAAGCTAAATAGCAGAAAGGTATTCTTAGACCACAATGAGACAGAAATAACTATTCCAAGAAATTACTTTTCTGCACCAGACAACGTGGCAAATTTCCAAGCGCTGGCCAAACCCTGTTCCGCTTTACAAAAATGAGGATAACCTTTATCCTCTCTGGTTGTTTAACCGTCTTGTCTATAGAGGCTAGAAGACCATATACTTAAAGAGGGCTCTGATTTCATTTGCAATCTCTAAATAAAATTAATATACGTAAAATAAAGTAAAATACATAATCTATGTATGTATCTATACACATAAATAATACGCTAGCATACATCTCCACCCAATATCCCTGCATAAGGCTGCTTGACCCATTTAGACTGCAGCCCAACTGCTCCCTAGTTCCCCAATTTTGTCCCAGAATCTCTGAAATCAGCAATCTGGTTGGGTCTCTGAGATGGACAGCAATGAGGGGCATTCAGCGGGTGGCTGCACAAGGCCAAATGTTGGACATCTGGCCCTGTCCCACCCCTGTTGCCAGAAACAGCATCGCTGACTGCAGTTGGAAGCAGGCGCACAGAGCTGCTGGTGTATTGTGCTGTCATAGGCTGAAGCACTTCTGCATAAAGATTTGGAAATAACCACCGCCTTGCATCATCTCAACAGACAAACTCACTGGAAAGTCTCTTAGCAGAGAGCAACTGCTTCCTTTTTTCTGTCTTGCTTTCATAAAAATCGAGTTGTACAATAGGTTAGGGAAATTTCCCTGCTGAAAAAAAACCTTTCACATATCCAGGCTGAGACTACAGATACGAAACCCACTCTATCCTTCAGCTGCACCACTGCAAGAGCCAAGGCACCCTCTCCCATGATCTCTTTCCCCATCTACGAGGCCTCCCTGACTTTAAAACACACAATTAGTTGTCTAGTAGCGAACCGTGATTCCTCACCTTGATGTGCGCACAGGATCAAAGCCAGCACGGCAAGGAGGGAGGCCTTCATCTTCTCTCAGTTGTCTCCACAGCCCAGGAAAAGCACCCTCACCTGGGGACAGGATATATATCTTCCCTGCGTTTGGACCGAGTGATGATGAAGACAACAATTTTGAAAGAGTGGGCAGGGATCAGGCGTTATTTGACAGGCTAGGAATGCATGTGGGTTGTTTTCTCACCTTGACATTGCCTTCAGGCTTGTCTGATGGGTCCAGAGAGGAGTGAAAGCACTACGGCAATTCATCCCACGTATTGCTTCTAATACTTTAATTTATCTATGGTCAGGCTAGCCATGCTACTGATGTCTGAGTGGGGGTTTTGTACTGTTTCGCTCCAATCTGATCATCACATCTGTGGCCAGAAAGTTCACTGAAGGCAGCTACTCAAAGCAAAATGATAATAAAGTGACCGAAGTTAATAGCTTCAGCTGGGTGGATTATTGCCAAGTGCGTTTCCAGGGTTAGACCTGGAGAACTCCCAGTATCTCCAGCCAGGGTAGATCTAGCTGTATATTCATGGTTGGCAAATACAAACGGGAAATGTCTTACAATTTCCTGTTTGCCTATAAAAACTGCTGGTTATCTACAAAGTCCTAAATGCTCTGCATCCTGGTTTTGAGAACAGCTGCTGCAAGAGAGCAATGGCTTTGGGGTTCAAATGCAGAGGCTGGGATGCTGGAAGTTGATTTCCAGCCTTGCAACAGCTTTTCTTTGCTACGTCTGAGCAAAGGGTAAAAATATCTTTGTCCCCCTTCTACATGGAGTATCTGATTCAAAGTCCTCCTAGATATCAGTCAGATATGTTCTCAACCTTTATGATTTCTCTGCGTGCTTACAATTTGGGTGGAGCTGATAATTTCAGCCCTTCTGGGGCCTCCATTTGACTGCTGTCCCACTTCTGCTTCCAAGGAAAGAGTTGCCAGACATCTCCGTGAGTCACCACCTGCCTGGCCACCAAAGAGCAGAGAAGAGGAAGCAGGAGCAGCCCCTTTGAATAACGCTGCTCGGTCAATCAACTCTCTGCTTGCTCCTTCCTTCTCCACCCTGCAAGGCTCGGTCTGCAGGGAAGGGAACAGGGATCCAACTGTAGCTAAACAGCCTGGGGTTTAGAAGATGGAGATGCAGAAGGAGAAGAGGCAGGGGCTCAGAAAACATGTGGAAGAAAGAGCTTAGATGGGTGAGGGGAGGGCTAAAATGATCGGGGGTCAACATCAGTTTCTGGGCATGAGATCAGTCAGATGAGCAAGCGTCATGCTCATCAAAGACATTAAGAGCATCTGGTGGGACTAATCATTGCTCATCACAGTGAAGGCATGGCCAGAGGAAGTTCAAAGGGACACCAAAACCCATAGTGTCTTCCTTTTTATGAAAAAAAAAGGGGGGAGAATTATTGGGGTGCGTTTTTTTGGTTGATTTGCAGATATTTTTGAGGTATCTGACACTGGTGTCTTAAACCACTGGGTCTGCCAATACAGCTGACATAAAGCAGGATCAACAGGATGGTGAAGTCAGTCCTGATAACCCCATGAGTACTATAACCATTCCTTTCCAAAGGACATGCAGCTTCTGGGTGTGGAGAGGATAAGCCACATCACTTGCCCAACAGATGAAGTTCTGCCAGACCCGGGGACTGCATGCCATGGTGGATGCCAGCAAAGGTGTGTCAGTCCTTCCAGATGTCATGAGGCAGCAGCTGACAAGATAGAACTCTTCCAGGGAATAAGATTTGCCCAGCATGACTCATTGAGTGGTGTCCTTCTGCAGGGATGACTCTTTGGGTGAGTCTGGAAATCAGCCTGGGCAGCCAAGGCTCAGTGTCCTGCAGCAGCAGGAGCACCCTGGCAAAGGTCTGCGCTGGTAAAGAAGCAGTTTGCTTTAACCACATTTGACTCTTTTTTTTTTTTGAGGAAGAAGGGAAAAATAACTGTGTTACTCTTCTATATGATTAACTAGGTGAATTATTGATTATGATTTTTTAAAGAAATGTCTCTGACTTGGTTTATTCCCTCACTTCCAAGGACTGGTGGTGTGAACGTCTCCTCTCTGACACAGAGCTGGAGGGGAGTCACCTGGCCCAGGGATTCAAATCTGCTCCTCACTGGCAGCAGGAAGATGATCTGCAAGGCCACGGGAAGTGGTCCACCACTGGACCACTGGCAGGAGTGGTTTGATGGACAAGTGTGATGATGGGCAAGGGTGCACAATGGGACGCTTGGCATTTTGAGGGTTGCCAGTAACCCATTAAGCCAGATAGTTGGGAAGTTACCATCCTGGCCTCAGGTATGTCTGATGCATATACGTGAGGTGTGGGACAGCCATGGCTGGCATTTCCTAAGAGGCACATGGGAGACTGAGGATGGTGGTGTCACGCTGGGTGGCCAACACATGGAAGCAGCATGACTGCAGCATGGAAGGCAGTGCTTGGCTGGATCAGGGCAGAGAGCTGCAAAAAAGGTGTCCCAGTATCCAGCATCACAGAGCAGAAATGAGGCTACAGCTATAGCATTAAATTAAATGTGTCCAAGACCATGTCCAGCACAGAGGCCAAGAGGTGGACATCAACAGGGTCTCTTATGCTCTTTCTTTTTATCCAGACATTGCATGGGACTATGGTGGCTGGTCCATGTTAAAACCTCGCCAGGGAATGTGCTAGCAATTAAAATGATTAATTAAACGTTGTGGACGATGGCATTACAGATCAGGGAATGTTCCCAGGAACTGTTTATTTCCCTTGCTTATGTTCAGCCTTGGAGACCAGATCCTTGCAGGCGTGTGAATCACATGCTTCAGGATGAGAGCTTGGTCCCTCATTTTACTCTTGGCTCTACCACACTGCACGACACAACTGTGTTGGAGCTGGCTAGTAAACACAGCTTTACCTGGCTGCCCTCTGCAATGTTCTGGCTGTTGAGTCTTCCTGGATGGAGAACAGAGGTCAGAAGTCAATGAACAGAAGTCAGCCAGGGATCTGCTCATCTTCTGGGAGCCTCATACTGGGCTCTTCTCACAAAAAGCCTCGAGACAATTGTCCACATATGGAACCACAGTAACAAGGAGGGACGGAAACATCATGGCTTGGTCTCATGGGATCTTTTCCTTTTATTTGCCCTGACGTTTTTAACTATTCAGCTTTCCTGTGATCAGAGTGTGATGTCTGCCAGGCCCTCCTACCCTCATCACTTCTTACCTGGCACCTCAGAAGGTTCCCAAATATTTCCATCTATCACAGCATCATCCCAGCCCATACATATTGCCATTTCCCACCCATTTGCTAGTACACCAGGGGCTGCAGGATGGAAGAGGTTCTCAGCATCACATATGATTGCACCACCAGGGATTTTTCAGCCCTAAACAAAACCCATTGAAGCAATTGCATAATCTAACCCTGTCTTGTTCCCCATCCTTTGTTTTGGGTTGTGGTGGAGGAAGAGGCCAGGTCAACATGGTGTCACTTGTTTTTGGCAGGGAAGACTACACGTTGAAGCATGTATTGCCCTGGAAGAAGAGGCAGCTGTGTCTTGAGCAACTCCTGGGTGAGGGCAAGCTCCAGCTCTTCCCATCCCTGGGTCCAATGACAGTGGCTGAAGAGGGATTTTTCTTTCCGGCTCTTTCCATCTTTCTCCTCCTCCTCAGTGTTTTACTTGTGCTTGCTCCTGCAAGGCTCATTCTTTGTATCCTTCAGGTCATAACCTCTCCAAAATCAGGACAGCAGGGTGGGTTTCGTTACCATCCCCCTGACACAGATCTGTCCCCACCTTAGACCTTCACAGATGTTTCAGTGCTTAACTCCCAAGGGGAGCTTGGAGCTAATCCCACCCATGGGTTTACTGCAAACGAACATGGGCTTAAACCCTTTGCATGCCAGATTGCTGAAGGACTCAGACCCTGTGACTGCTCCTACCCAACCTCCCATTCACTTCCCCATTCCTGAGTGTTGTGAAGGAAGGTGGCCAGGTACTCATGGTGGGAGTCCTGCTGTGGGGTGGAGATACTCGGGTTCAAGAGCGTGGGCAGCCTGTGGCCAGGTTACACCAAGGTGTTGAAATCTTTCTAAGAGCCTGCACTTTGGCTTCCTCTCAAGCAGGGCAGGAAAAGGTGCCCCAGGGGCATCCCAAATCTGTTTACCAGTATTAGCCGATTTTATGGTGTCTCTGGGACTCCCGTATTGCCCAAATCCCAGCTGGGACTGGATTAAATTACATACAGGATCATACCTGTACTTGGTGGCATTAATAGGGGGATCCAGCAGTGATGTCCAAGTGTAACAAGTTCCAGAGGAGGTCACCACCCTTCCAGCTGCCCTGGGGCTGGAACCACACTGCAGAAGAGCTGTCATGGAGGCAGCTACATCTAAATAATAAATGGAGAGCCCATGCCCAGTTTCAAGGGCTGTCCCACAGTCATCCACAGTGTAGCATGCTCCGTAGCACGATTTTGGCCTGACCAACTAGGACCATCCCTGACAATTCCAGATCTATTTTTCCAATCAGTATTTTGGATTCAGCCACCTTATTTCGAAGGGAGAGAGCTCAGCTATATAAATGGGCACCAGCTGACCCCAGGGCCAGGAACTGACACAGGGTGTTTCATTTGCTAATATTCCTTCCCCATGCTGTCCCAGACCTTGTCAAGACCATCTTTGCATCTGAAGACACAAATTCATTATTTTTCCAAACCTTTTTCTATAAACCTTCAGAAATGTCTGGCTGGCTGAAACAATAAGAGATACACTCTGATCTGGGGCTGTGCTGATCAGGATTGTATCCTCCTCCTACTCACCTCCAGTTATTTAGCTCTTTGTGTACTTGTATGAACAACCTGGTCATGCTGCTTGCAAAATCCCAGCCCTGCTGTGAGTCAGCTCTCAATAAAAAAAGAGAATAAATAATAAACATCTTGGAAATTTCTTTTTTTTTTTCCTCTTTAATGGTGGCTGCAGAGCCTGTTGCATGAGAAGCTATAAAAGAATAACTGAGGGATCTCTTCTCCGTCAAGCTCAAGCTGGTGAAACCTTTCTATGCCTGAACATCAGATGTTCAGAAGATGTTCTGGGGACAGACAGGCAAAATGACTGCAGGTGCCAGGGGACCAGAATGGGTTAAGAAGCTCGCACAGGTTATTCGACGGGATCTCATCACAGTCCAGTCCAGAGAAGGGGCCTGGTAACACTGACCAGAACTGCAGTTCCCAGCACTGCTATGGGAGGTCTCATCCCAGATGCCTTGCTGCGATTGCATTTATCCTCACTGCAGCAGCTACAAGGTTTTTGAACCTTAGCACAACTTGAAATGCAGTATTTGTTGATCAGCTTCCGTTCTTGAGCGCCTGGATAAAGAGTCAAATAAAACCAACTCATCAATATTTCTTCCAAGGGCAAATCCTAACTTTACTGTGTAAGCAGCACAAGAGATCGCCCAGGTCTGTGTGAGTTATGATGTTCACTTAACTACCCTCTGCCTCGCTGTTCAAGCAGAGAAATAGTTGGGCTTGACCTGTAGCCCAACACTATTCAAGTTCCATCAAAGCCTCATGAAAGAGGAACGTTTCAGACCCAAATGCACTGGAGCAGAAAGGGGAGGAAGGACACAGACCCACAGAGAGCAGGGCTGGGGCTGGGACACGCAGGAGCACTGGGCAGCAGGGTTGGGAGGACACAAACCAGGCAGTTCACGGCAGCGGTACTCACCAGAACCTATCGTGTCAACTCTAGTCACGCAGCCTGTTTCATTTTTGGGACATGGGGAAGACGTCAGGCACTGATCATTGCTGGTCTGGTTGGTGCAGGTGTAGCACGTCAGCGAGTTGGCTACAGGAAGGGAACACAAGAGATTTGCATGAGGTCAAAGCAAGAAAATCCTTCCCAGCTGGACTTGTTCCCATCCTCATGCAGGCCACGGGACATAGAATAAGACATAGAGGATTTGGCTGAGCCAGTCCTACCTTTCTACTATCCCACACCCAAAATTGCTAAACACACACTTCCCTGTAGAAAAAAAACCCCACCTTCCAGGTGAGTGGGCAGCAGAGGCTTTCTGCGGACGTTGATACTCAACTACCCCATTGGAGCATTTGGCAAATGCTCACAGGGCCAGAAGAGCAGCGCAGGTTGCACTCAATTTTTAGCTCAAAGCTCAACTGCACCTCCATCCAAGAAGTGTAGCGTTAACTGCAGATCTCAAGATGCGATTGGGTTTGCAGGAAAAAACCAAAGGGCTCTTTCCAGTGATGTGCTGTGAGAACGCGGGAAGGTGACAGACTTGGGCTTGCTCTGTGGGTGTCTGCAGCACAAGTCCTTTAGCAGCTGTGACAGCATGAAGGAGAGGCAAAGCAGACTGTACAGACAAGCTCTTTATCACTATCTACCAACTTCTTAAAGACCACTGGACTTGGAAGTTATGGATGTGGCTTCCCCCCACAAAATCTCAGCTCTTTCCGTCCCAGCCCAAGCCTTGCAGTAATCCTGAGCAACTCACCAATGTCCACGTAGAGGACAACAACCAGACATGCCACCAGGAGGGCCTTCATCCCTGTTTGCTCTTCTCTGCCTGCACGTTCTTGAGGGAAAGAAGCTCCCAACTCTCCGTAGAGTCTTAGCAGGGAGGGTGGCCGATGCAAAGGCTGACACAGGTCAAGCCGCGTGTTGGACAGCGTGCACAGCCCAGACCAGGGGGCTGATATGTCCTTGCAGAGCCTTGCAGGAGCCCAGTGCTCACATCTGCTGTCCAAGTTTTGTGCACTGCCTTTGCCCAAGCACATGTTACTTAATATCTCAAACTAAGCCAAAAGGAAAGCAGTTGCTACCGATAGCAGTGGTTCCTCTTTGAAAGAAGGCAGGAGATAAAAGGTGGGTAGGAAGTGGTGACCAGCCTAAGAGGAAGCAAGGCCACCCAAGAAGGGGGATGGGGGCTCTTGGGTTTGCACACTGTGCATTGGTCCTAGAGAAAAGTGATATGGGCGCGGGGTCCAGCAAGGAGGAGCCACGCTTTGAGGACCAGGATTCCCATCTTTGGTTGCCCAAGCAGGGTCAAGCCTGGAGCCTTGGAGCCTTGGGTTAGCACTAGGAAGGCTTGTTCCCCTTGCAGCTATGCAGATTTCCATCCTGTGACTCGGTCCAAGTGCTGCTCTAGAGCTCTGTTACCTCAACACTAAGCTTGGCATGGTACCAGCAAGATCAGGGGAACCCAAGAGAAGCAGGGAAAGATCAGGAGAAAGATGGCATGCTACTGCAACAACCTCAAAAATCTCATCTTATGGGCGAAGAGAAAGCACAGCATATATGTGTGTAGATATATTATTGGTATAATTAAAATCTTAACAGTCTCATCCAAGAACGATTGTTGGTCTGGATCTCACTACTGTAGGAAAACAAAGAATAATTCCATGCAGAATGATATTATTATCAAAATTATCACACACACCTAGTGGTTTCTACCCCTTTTCGTGTTCACCTTTCCCACTCTTAGGGGTTTCATGGTGGTGGCATTCCAGTGAGTTGTCAGCATCTGGAGTCCCGTGCCAGGAAAAATAAGGTGTTCATGTTGATGGTTCCTTCTTCATCTCCCTAGGTTCCACCCAGAGTCATTTCAATTATGTTTAGTAACTTTTTTTTTTTTAACATGCTTTTTTCTTTGATCTGCAGCTGCGTGTTACATCTCAATTACTATAGTCAGTGCCCTTTACATACATTAGGTACTGCTTTTATACTGTTTGTTGCCCCTAAAATCAGCATGGTCCAGCTCCAAGTCTGCATTTCTTCAGCTGAGTGAGCGGTTTATAGCCGAGGGGTCTCCAGTTCCAGCCCCATCCCATCACCCCATACCTGCACTCCTCTGCACTACATCCCACACCTCCACTTCTCAAGACCTTTGCAGGCCTGCATTTCTCTACACTATGTCTTGGGTCAGAGTCATAAATACCTCGTTCTACACATAACAACAGCTTGTTACTGCTATCTATATAAACCTACAGCTGCACTACGTGAAGATACACAAAAGTAAAACAAATAAGCCATAGCCACTTGGTCAATAAGAAAAATTGCTCTTACCACTCAGCCAAGTTAAAAAAAGAAAAAAAAAAGGTGCCTCAGGTAGGTCAAGATAAGCTCAGAATAAACCTAACAAGCCTCGATCCTGAGGTCTTGCAAACACAGTACAAAGCTTATGACCTATTACTAATGATAACAATACCAAATTAAAGCAACAAGAAATAACAAACCACGTTGTCTTGGGCTCTCAAAGGGGAAAACTGGACTGAGCTGTTCTATTGATAGAATTTTTTTTTTCTGTTCCAGCACGCAGAAAGGCACTATGAGGACAGCACAGTGCCACGTAGAAGCTCTTTCAAAAGAGGGGAGGGGGAGAAAAAAAAAAAAAAAAAGGGGGGGGGAAGGAGGGGGGGGGGGAAAAAAAAAAAAAAAAAAGGTGGGGGGAAGGAAGAGGGAAGGGAAAAAAAAAAAATATTTGCACAGCAAGTGAGCCATGGGTTGTGCGGCCACAGTCACGCTGTTTGCTAAAGGAGCAACACTGCAAAGCCTTCCCAGCTGGCTGCAGGGAAAATGAAACTATATCAAACATAACTAAGAGGAATAAGGGAGAATATCATGGAAGAAGTCATGACTGAACCACAGCCTGTTACAGCGCAGACCACATGCCAAACTGAGAAGACACTATTGCATGCTCACGAGGCACATGTCTCTACATCAGGACAAAGCAGGGGTTGGTGACACCCCATAGAACACAACCACCCCACACAATGCTACAGGCATGGGGAAGAGAGGCTGGAAAGCTGCATGGCAGAAAAAGACCTAGGGGTGTTGGTCAACAGCTGGCTGAATATGAGCCAGCAGGATGCCCAGGTGGCCAAGAGGGCCAACAGCATCCTGGCTTGTATCAGGAATGGTGTGGCCAGCAGGAGCAGGGCAGGGATCGTGCCCCTGT
>NW_009259866.1:324225-327876 GCF_000687185.1 Egretta garzetta | reverse complement strand
CCGGGCTTGCCTCCTTTGTGGTTCCCCGTGGCTCCTACCTCTGAGGGCATCATCAGAAGTTGCAGGGCAGCCAAGATAATTACAGCCTCAAGTTGCACCAGGGCAGGTTTAGGCTGGACATTAGAAAAATTTTTTTCACTGAAAGGGTTGTCAAGCACTGGAAGGGGCTGCCCAGGGAAGGGGTCGAGGCCCCATCCCTGGGGGGATTTAAAAGCCGGGCAGACTTAGGGCCAGGGCCAGGGTTTAGTGGTGGGATGGCAGGGTTAGGGTAATGGTTGGGCTTGATGATCTTAAAGGGCTTTTCCAACCTGAATGATTCTATGATAGAAGACATGGGGATGAAGCAGAAAGCTGGATGAGACATGAGGCTGTAGCCATCCAATACAGGGTCCAAAGGGAGAAGGAAGAAAAGCCTAATTTAAAAAAAAAAAAAAAAACCAAAAAACAAACACCAACACACAACCCCCAAAAAACAGGGATTGTTACATGTGCCTGGGCTAAGAAGAAAGGCCAGACCTGCTGGGTCATCTTCCCCTCACCGCCTTCAAATCTCAGCCTCCCTGGAAAGGCAGCCAGCAGAATTGGCTTTCACAGGCACTCAAAGTCAACCCATGACTGTTTTTTGTGGAGAAGGCTTGTGCATGCAGGAACAAGGACAGTTCTGGGTCCAAGGGTGCACAGGAAAGGGAGTAGTAGAGATTTAAAACCCCCCCTCCAGGTCCTGTTTCCCACAAAAGTGGGGTTTGCAACACCAGGAATGAACTATGGGAACTCAGGAACTGTTTCTGCCTGGGGGACTACCAAGAAGGAAATGCGAGCTCTAATTAAAGCTGGTTGAGATAATTGCCACCCCATTCTTTTTCACTTTGGCAAACTAAGCTTTTGGGAGTTGAAGGGTTCAGTTATGGGTTGAGAAATAGACGGAAGAGATTACACAGAACAGCTTTGAAAAAAAAACCCAAAACAACACAAAATAAACAACCAAAGAGCTCATCCTTGTATACGTGACCCATGGGAAGGGCTTAGAGACTTCCTCATCTGACCCAGCTTGGCAGATAAATCATCTGCCCTGTTTTACAAGAGATGAGGTGGTCTGGATGCAATCCACCAAGCCAGACATGGCATTTTTGGTATTTTTTTTTTTTTTTCTGAAAGGCATCAGCTATCTGCTTCACCTTCCCTCCAGCAATACAGGACAGCCCCAGGGAACCAATGGGTTCCTTGCATCATGCTCTTCTCAGGCTCATGGCAGCAGAAGGAACTCATGAGCCCTCCTACAGCTGTGAAAGCAGTTATTCAATGGTTTGACTCAGAAATAAGCCTACCACTCATAACTGCATCTTAATCCAGACTTGGATTAAGAATATTATCTATTGGAATTCCTCATGCCCCAGCTTGCAGCAGCTCAGGATTAAGGTCTAGAGAAGCCACTCTCAGAGCTTGGGACAGGCTCAGCTGAGCTGAGCTCTTCCTGATTCTTTGTTTTCTTTTGAATAACACATGCTCAGCTGACCAAAAAATTTACTACTATAGCTAAAAAGAAGCTGAAGGAAGAACCAGCCTATGGGTCTCATTCCCTGTGGGACACCCGCCACGGGCAGCCATCCCTCCTCCATGGCTGCAGGGAGCAAGTCCCAGTTCTCCTTCACAGGGCACAAACCCGATGTCCTGGAGTATTATCCTTGCCTTGGAAGCCCTTCCTCTGACCCTCGTTAGATCATCCTTCATTTTATCACAGGGATCTAATTTCTCATAGGTTAATCATGTGCTTTCCTTTGCAGCCACTCTCCCTTGGCAGCAGCGGCTCCGCATTTACAAACACATGGCGAAGGCCGATGTCTGTCCAATTTGAGCTTATTTTACAGCAGGCTGAACTTGGCTGACTGTTGATGGACACAGACTACAACTGTGTAAACTCAGGGAGCTCCTTAAGCACATGTTTTATTTATGCCAAACCACAGACATTATCTTCTCTCTTGCTAAACCCTGTTGGAAAAGGAAATGCCTCCCTTCCTTGTTTTAGGATATAGAGCCTGAAGCACAGCAGTGATAGGCTCAACTTAAACGCTGTTCTACCCCTTTCCTCTCATACCAACAAAAGCATTCCCTTGAAAGTTTCTGTTCTATTTCCCCCCTACCCCCCTTTTTTTATATATTTTTGCAACCTCAGACCTCAAGGGAAGAAGGGAGAGGAGGAAAACCCCTCTGGAAACCCTTCACATTTTTCTTCCTCGCATCCCCCCAGGGGTTTCCCACCTCTCACATGTCTGCCAGGCTAGAGCTGTTTGTTTTCCCCTTACTCTGATCACTCACCAGGGAGCAGATGCAGAGCACAAGCAGCCATTCAACAACAAATACTCCTGCCCCAGGAGTTTTCATCACACCCACTTCCCTCTCTGCTCCCATTAAGATGAGTCAGCCAAAAGCCTATCTGAACCACCTACGGGTGAGCCAAGGCCCTGTCATTGAGCTTTGATGGCTGCCTTTCCTCAGATCGCCCACCAGCACCCCTTCGCCACCCCACACGGCCCTGGCAAGCAGGGGAGCAGTGCTGCCAACCCCAACCGCTATGGAAAGTGGCTCTGGGAAACAGGAGGCTGATGCACTTTTTTTTCCATCAGTGAGGATCAATAATCCGTTGGCCGTGCGTCAAGAGCTTGACTCATCCCCAGGAGAAAGCACGACGTGGGAAGGTTTCTGATGAGCACGGCTTGGTCCAAGGGCTTTAGTGCCTGCAAAAGGTATCAATGTGCAGGCTTTATGTTCCCATCTCTCCAGGATGCTGATGCAGAAGGAGCAGGCAGAGAGAGCCCCATCAGAGCCTGCAGATGCTCAAAAAACTTCCTATGCAGAGAGAAGCATTGCTTGTACACCTCCCCAAACTACAGATTGAGATGATCCTACCTCCTTCAGCCACAAGTTCCTACCACATCCCTCCAAGCCTCAGCAGGCACCAGCCACCAGTTCAGTGGAAGGTGAAGTTCAGAGAAGCTCATGAAGTTCAGCAAAGTCCCAGATGTGGGGCTGAATGACCCCATGCTGTTGCCTTCAGCCATTTAATGGGGGGTGGCTATAGAGAGACCAGAGACAGACTCTCCTGGGAGGTGCAGAGAGAAAGGAGCAGGAGGTTGGACTCAAGCCCTCCAGAGGCCCTCCCAACCTTAGCATTTCTGGGAAGAGGCTGGGCACAGGCAAGGGATGCTAAAGCAAGATAAGAGGAACTTCTCACTACCTCTTACCACCCAGAGGTTTATCTTATCAAACCACCACAGTATCAGTGCTCTCCTTGTGTCATCACACAGTGCAGGACATCTCCAGCCTGCAGGCAGGGAGACAAGCTCTCCAGCACCCAGAAGCTGTTTTTTTTAAGCGTCATCATGTAACTAGAGCAGCCCTAAGCCCATCCCAGCATCAGCATGAACAGCCAGCTTTTTTTCTTGCTAAATTTGCCTTTGGGTCTCCTCCCAACCAATATGAACAGCAGGCTTTTATGAAAAGCACATTAGTAACCCAAGAAGTTACAGGGGAAGGTACCACTTCTGGTTTTGCCTGAAACCAGATCTACCCTTTTTGCAATTTGTTGGGGTTTTTGGGGGGTGGGTGTTTTTTTTTTTTTTTTTTAAATTTAAAAAAAGGAAGAATTTCAAAAGG
>NW_009259866.1:312524-324000 GCF_000687185.1 Egretta garzetta | reverse complement strand
CTGAAACCAGATCTTCCCTTTTTGCAATTTTTTGGGGTTTTTGGGGGGTGGGTTTTTTTTTTTTTTTTGCTTTAATTTAAAAAAAAGGAAGCAATTACAAAGGAAAAATGCTAGACACTTGACTTTGCCTTTCACTAATCAAATACTGGCAAAAACACTAGTATCTTGACTTTGGGCTACCAAGGGTCTTAGGCATCAAAGCACAGGCTTTTACATGCCCACAGAAAAAACACTTCATTAGAGAAGCAGAGTTGAAAACATCCCTGGAAGGGCCAAGGCAGGTAGAGTTCATCTGATTATGCAAGTATTGCTTGGAGTCACCAAATAACCCCAAACTGCTGGGCTGGGAGAGGGATCCTACTCTCAGAGGTGTTTGTGACAGGCCGTGATCCTGCTCCACAGGGTCCTGAGCAGTGGAAAAGCCCCATCAGTTTGGGCATTAGGCCAGACTGCTGCTTCATGCCACTGATGGCAAGTAGCTCAACTTCTCCAACCTGTACCTTGCTTGCTTGAGGCCAAGGACCAGAAGGACACTCCCCAGATTTATCAGCCTCTCTTTAAAGCTTAGCCATTTCAAACACATTGTGTTACTCACCCCAGTAGGGATTATTTGATACCTGGCAAAACACATGAACTCTCCACCTTGCTTTTGCTTCATACCTACCAGGCACTTTGATTTCCAATCTTGGTTTCACTAAGCTTTTTGACAGAAATGGTCAAGCCCCATAGAACCAGTTTATAGGGCAACACAATCCAGGGTAACACCCTTTGGGGGAAAGACGCTTCATTTAAGCTCCTACAGAACAGCCAATAATTACTGTTTAGCTGACACTGGCAGGTCTTTGCAGCTCCAACATCCAGAGCAGCTGAGCATGGCCAACAAGTCCTTTGGTATCGCACAGAGCCCATCTGCCAGCCTGGCCCTTCTCATCTGCTGCAGCACAGAGGCAAACACAAGGCCTCCAGCTTCATTATCTGAGCTCTCCTTGCAGTTGAACCACCTCAATTTTGCTCAAGGCATGGTCTTTTGGAGAGAAACAGGATGCTTTGGCAGAGACAGGGGAGCTGTTGAGGAAAGCACAGCCCTGTAAATATGAAATATTGCTAGCACCCACTTTATGGATCCACTGCCCCAGCAAAACCAGGGTGAGGATCATGTGGGACAGCAATTACCCAATCTTTCCCACCCCATTAACCCAGCAGCCAGTGAGGATCACAGCACTGATGGGAACCTGCTGGAGGAGAGGCCAAAGACCAAGTTACTTGTTTCCCCTCAAAGCTGCAGTAGGATTTGCTTTCTGGGGTAATTTTTCCACTGTTCCCCAGGAGCTGTTTAAACTGCTGCAGCTACTCTTACTAATGCAGCTCCTTGCTCTCACATGGTGCTTGAGACACATTTTTCTCTAGGAAATACTTAAAAAAAAATAATCCATTGGTTCAGTAGAAACACCCATAGCACGCGCCCAATTGCCTCTTGCTCCTTTTTTCTGCTACTGGAAGACAGGAGCACTGTTTCACTAACTAGGGGCTTGGCTAGAATTACAAACTTTCCACAACAGTTAGTGGTGAATATTCAATTTAACCTCTTCAGAAAGCTAGAAAGCATTTAGCAGGGTAGGCAGAAAAAACATCTCCCATCCATTGGGACCAAAGTGGTTCACCTCCGTTTCACAGGTACAAGTCCAACGCAAGGGTCAAGGGATGCTTGGCAGTTCCTGCCCGTTGCTTGTGCAGCTGACAACTGGCCTACCTTTGCCAGAAGAGTAAGTTTTGCCACCATTCAGATGGATTTACATCCCTGGTTTAAGAGTCAGCTGCCTCATTAAAACCAACATGAGCTCTCGGGGCTTGCAGAAACCGTCTGGTTAAGGGTTTCATAAGCTGCCACATCTCAGCCAAGTGGTGGAGCACACCCCAGTGTGGATGCGAGATAAAACAGTATTGGCTTCACCCGTGCATTTTCCCCTTACATTTGTGATGACTCTACTATCAGGCAGCAATTCAATTTTGGTGGCTCGGTTTTGCACGCAGGCCCCTGGGGACCAAGGGCAAAAGGTTTTTAAGATCTGCAGGCAGGCTCTTCGCTTGAAGGCAAAGGGTTTCCTATTAAGCCTGAAGACAACTGAGCATACACAGACCCCGTTACAGAGACCGAACCCCAGCTCAGAGCTCTGCACATCAGCTCACAGCAGAACCACATCTTGGAGGAGTCGTAAAAAGCTTCCAGTCACCGATACCCAGAAAAAAAAAAGAAACCACTTCCAGTTTTAATGAACTGCATTTCAAGTACCTGATTTCCAACCAAAATAGCAAGAGTTTACATGCAGGAACAAGTGGCTGTAAATGAACACATGGGAAGCACCGAGAGCTGTAGACCATAGCAACCTGAACATCAGCCCTGAGATGCCAGAAGGCTTTGCTGCCAGCACAACAGCTTGCTTACACCTGAGATTCACTGGCATGTAGGCTAACTGTTGCCAGGTACATGCTGATACCACTTATTTTTTCCCCTCTGAAAAGCAGCCAATTAGGCAACGAGCACCAGCAGTTTACACTATTGGGCCCTGCCTGCTTCGTGCCCAGCAGGAGCAGACTGGGGAGGATGCAGCCTGATGAGGAAGCTGTCATCCCAACGCAGGCACAGCTCCAGCACGCTCACGTCCCACCAGAGCCTGGGCCAGCCCCATCATCCTCTCCCACTGCTGAATCTGTGGCTGGACAGTTTAGTTTCTGCTATGGATACAGCGAGCAGAGCCAGAGCCAACTGAAGCGAGTAGGGGAAAGAAAGCATGGCCCCAAATAAGATTTCCTCTCCCAGATCAAGGTTTAACTACATAGGGGTGATGAAAGTACATGTTGCTCATGCCAAGGTGAGCTTCATCCCCTCCCACGTGAAACCTGCCTTTCAGTCTAGCATCTTCCCCTCCCTCCTTCTCCTGCCATGACATTTGCTCCCTCCCACATTTTTCCATTTTGAATATCTTTGTGCAGCAGCAGAGTTTTCTCCTCTCCTGGAGGTGAAAGGGCACAAGATACCCCGACATGCAGAACCCTGAGATATTTTTTTTCCCCCCTCTTCTTCCCAGTGCATCCCTGACCCAAGCCCAGGTCTTACACCACAGCTGCCTGTTCAGTGCTCTCACTGCCTTGTGCTTCCCCATCAAGCCAATTCAGAGAGTCTGAAAAGAGCAGCACAGCTCCGCTACATCAGGGAGATAGGATTAGATCTAATCTTGTTTATCAGCACAATTAAGGCTCTCATTCAATCTTCTTCCCAGACTCCGGAGGAGGAAAGAAAAGATCCAAAGCACTTGGCAACTCTGAAGAAGAATTAAGAGTTCACATCAAAGTCACGATGAGTGTCACAAGTCAGCAATACTTGTTTCAACTAGAAAATTGGTGCTTTGTGTACAAAAAAAGGCACAAAATACCCGTATCAAACTCATTAGACCACACCCCAGCCCCACCCCTGCAACGACTGCAGCCGCACATGAAAAAAATACTCTCCAACAGCACCAAAAGGAGCACCAGGTAACAGGAAAGGCACTGCCTCAGAATTCAAAGTCCTCGTCGGCCATGTCGATTGCCCAGGCAAACTTCTCCCTCTGGGTCTTGTTGTAGATCTTCTCGATGGGCACGCCAAACTTCTTGCACCTGTACAGACCACAGGACAGCGGTGGGGATGTGCTACCCCATTCCCGCTCTGCTCCCACCACAGCGGTCTTCTCTGCTCAGGGTGCAGTCTTTCACCCATGCAAACTCCTTAGCCCCCAGCTCCTTAAGAAATTACCTTGGTGCCACTGTCAATGACAACGTGCAAAGTGACCCCTTCTTGCCCGGAATCCAGAAGGGACATCCTGAAAAGTTATTTACAGCAAGGGATGCCTCAGCTTTGGATTTTGCTCACCTTTCCCCACACCTTCAGGGCTTGGACAATTTTCTCTGGCCAGAGTTTATTCCTTTCCCCCCCCAAAGGCTCAGGGCTCTGACATGCGTTTGCCTTCCTCCCCAGGCAGTGCTAGGTGATCAGCACGTCTCTAGAGGAACATCTGCCCCATAGCATGCCCAAGACTTACCAGGCTATGCTAATCCTGGGGTCCAGGTAATTCAGCTTGGACGTGCCCAGAGCTATCTGCTTATTCTCCTCCTTGTCTGTGGCCTGGACATTCAGCTTGGCCAGCTGCTCTTCCAGCCGCTTCAACAGTTTCTTTTTCTTCTCCACATTGCTGAGGGCAGAGGAAGAACAACAGACAGCATATTAAGGGGGAAAAGAAGCAGAAGAGGTGAAATACAGAGCAGTTCTTATCTGTAGCTGCCTGGGAGCATGACGTGAAGCCAGTGAGCTTCAGCTGAGAGTAGTCTCTACACTCACTTTAAGTCCTATAAGGCCTAAGCCTAGAAATACTCCAAAATGGCAAAGGGGAAGATGCCATTCAGCACTAACCCATTTCAAGTACTTTAACCTGATACAAAACTTTTGTTTTGTTTCTTTACGTGATTATTACCAAAGTTGGGCAAGCACAAAAGCCCGCACCCAGCAGAGACCATCTCCTAAAATTCAGGCTCCATGAACAACGACCATCTCTGACACCCTGCTCTGCATCTCAGCAACACAGGGCACGAGCAGGAAACAAGACAACCCAGAGTACAACATAAAATACAAGCCTTGTTTCTCTCCTCCAACCTCCTCCTGTCTTTGGCCAGCAAGTCCCACTTAGGTGAGGGGAGGAAATTTGAACAGATCCCATGCACCGACTGCTGCAGAGATCGGACAGACCATAATCCACCACTCAAGTGTCCCATGAGAAAACCATGCATCAGGGCTAGTCTGCGTATCCCCAGGTCCGACCCCAAGCGAGGCATCCTTTGCACCATATCATTTGTAGGATAAGCCCAAGTCAGTGTAACCAAAATAATGATGAAATCGTTATGTATCTTAGTTTTCAGCATTGGGGTGATCCAGTGTAACCAAAAGCAGCCTGATCTAGTTAGTGGTGTCCCTGCTCCTGTGGGGAGGTTGGACTAGATGACCCCTAGGGGTCCCTTCCAACCCAAAACATTCTATGATTCTAAAATAATGATGAAATTGTTATGTATCTTAGTTTTCAGCATTGGGGTGATGGGATCGAATCAGTTAACTACAAAATGCAACCACGAATGCTGCTATACTTTCTTCTGTACAGCCCTACCCAACTGAACACTAAGTTCAGGACAATGAGAGTAGTCTTAAGGTAATTATTTCTGTAGCTGAAGCTATAGACAATGGGCACCTGTCAAAAGAAGAAGATGGAAGGTAATTTCATGTAGTGGACCGAGAAAGTTGGCTAGGACTGCCAAGACTGAGAGCCGAGTAGGTAAGAGGTAATTCCAGCAGTGGGAGATCATGACCACAGGCCCATTTTGACCACCTACCCAAATGATACCACCTACTCAAAAGGGAACAATAGAAGTGAACAACTGAGTTTGCACAGTAATTTACATAGGAAGCGAGAGAATTTGTACCAATCACGAGAGAGAATGTTATTGATTATGTATGAATGTCATGAATATGTGTATATTTGATTTATATAACCTGACTGAAACAGATGCCAGGTATGCACGTTAGGTGGAGCGATCCCCCGTGCATCTGGCGCCGTGAATAAAGAATGCCTGCCTTTTAACACTACATTGGTGTTACGAGGTTTATTCCTCCCGATTTCGGTGACACCAGCAGCTTGGGTTGAAGCCTGAGTAGTCAAAGAGATGTGCCCTATCCCAAGGAAATCCACCTGAAGGAGCTCTTTCCAATCCTGCTGTTGCAAGAAACCATCCACAAGATCTCCAGCCATCTGCACGTAGGGCATCAGACCACACCATCCCCACCCACAGGTCCTCTGCAAAAGCGTAGTGTGAGGAAGAGTCACTCACGCTTCTGCTTTGGCATCTTTTGTGTCTTCAAACTCATCTTCAGCTTTTTTCAGCTCTTTCTGGGCTTCCTCCACCTGTTGCTTCTTGGCATCGATCTGTGAAGGTAAACAAAGTCAGCCCATGTTCCTGTCCTCCCTAGAGGTTTCAACTGCCTCCCTTTTTCCCTTGCCACACCACTCCTCCATTTCTCACCAGCCCCTACAGTTCTACATTTCTCACCGGTCCCAACAACTTGCCCCTACAGCAATGCTCAAGCCTTTCTTAGCATCTTGCAAAAGTTCCTCACAATACTGATGTCAGAAACATTTGCAGCTCTTATCTGTTCATCTTGTGCAACTGCCTGAGACCAACTGGCTCGTGACAGTGCTGGCGCCCACTGCAAAGTTCCGAGCTCACCAGTAGAGTGTGAACAAAAGCTGAGTGTGAATTAAAAGCGGTAGTCTGAGGTATTTCCATAGCAGACCCATGATGTTTCAGCTGGTCCTCCTGCAAAGAGCCAGAGAGAAAAACCAATTTCTCTGGTCCCGAGCCAACTGTGTCGAAGCTGTGCCATTGCAAAAGGCACCCAGCTTGGTTTGAAGATATGGAACGATGAAAAACAAACTCTCTGCCAAGCGTGTCTCATCCAGCATTTGAGTTTACCCCATTCCTTTCCACCCCTGGGATGCTGGTGCTCCATACTGATTTTAAAAAGCCACTATTCCTGGTTTATTCCTTGCCACACTTGCATCGATGCAATCTCTTTAGGCATCAGGTTATTCACCCTCTCCCCATATTCCTCCCACCAAAAAAAACCCCCCCAAAAAACCCACACAGACGTGAGATCAGGTCTGGGTTCTCTCAGTTTGGTCTGTCTCACCT
The DNA here is from genome assembly GCF_000687185.1 of Egretta garzetta. Classification (NCBI taxonomy): domain Eukaryota; kingdom Metazoa; phylum Chordata; class Aves; order Pelecaniformes; family Ardeidae; genus Egretta; species Egretta garzetta. The sequence continues at coordinate 317,232 of NW_009259866.1, read as the reverse complement.
TGGTCTGAAGGTTTTGCATTGACTTCTCAAAAGTTTTCGGTGTAGACCTCTGATGGTTGCACAGGATGGCCACAGCTCGGTTAGCTCGGTTGTAAGAGAGGAGCTTTCCCGCAACGTTGTCTTCAGCTGGAAATAAATGGAAGCATCACTATATCTCCTTTCTGGGAGCTGAGGAGGGCAGGGAACAGACCCGGACAGCAGCAAGTTGTTTGCCTTTCCCATCCTTTCTCAGGGGAGAGCAATATTGGTTGGGGAAGTTGGTGAAGGACACTTGAGCATCACCGAATCTGATACTGTGCTTCATCACTCAGGTATCCAAGGCAGGCAAAAATAACACAACCAACCAGAAATGCAAGGAAGGGGGAAGAAGAAACATTCCCATCTTGGCTATCAGTCAGACTATCATTGAGCAGATAACTCTTTCTCACTTAGCATGGTTCCCAACCTGCTGCATGCCCCCATAAGTTACATCCTACCCTAAAATGTGATACACCACCTGCCAAGGAAAGACCCCAAGGCAATGGATGGACATCACTGAGCCCACTGGCCACACAACACAGCTGGCAATACCACAAACACCGTTAGTAACTCACAGTTCGTGAGTGCCTTGAGCTGCTCCTGCAGGGTGATGGAGGCATTGTAGGTCCTGAACACTTTGGCAGTCAAACCATCCATCAGACTCTGGAGGTGTCTGTTCAAGATGGTTGTCTGGGAGGAAGGAAGATAGGACAAAGTGGGGGGAAAGAAAGAAGGAAGAGAACAAGCAGAAGCCAGGACAATAAAACACTTGCTTTTCAGATCACCTTCTGCCTCAGCAACCAAATTAGGCATTAAAAGAGTCTCCTGTAGCTTGCAGATCTACTTGTTGGGTCAAGCCCTCATCTACCAAAAACCAGCACAAACTCCACCTAAACCCACACAGAATTTCTCTAGAAGTCAACAATTTCTGCCCATCTATGTCAAAGAGGACACATCTCCCATCCAATATCACATCTTGCATATATCACGCCTGATCTCTCTGTTCTACAGAGAACATGGGGCTGCAGTTGGACTGGAACCAGAAGATGCTAATAAGCCATCCGGGGTTTGGAGGAAGCTTTACTTGTACCAAGAAAGCCTATCGCAGATAAATCCCACATAACCAGAGAGGAGCAGCCTCTTCAGAGGCAAAATAGGCAAAGGGCTTTGTAGGGCACACAGGCAGATGGGGAGCATGGGTGGCAGCACCCCATATGCTATACTGAGGAAGAGGAGGGAAGAAGTTTTTGCAAGGGAGCAGCTCAGAAGGGAAGGCTACAAAAAAAAAAATCTCTCCAGCACCCCTGTGCTCCGGCAGCCTCTCACACTTCTGCTGAGCCCCAGCGAGGTGCGAAAGAGTCAAACGGCTGAAGTTTGACACCTCCAGCAACGCCCCAAGCAATGTGTGTGGGCAGGCCTTCCCAGGCTAAAAAAAAAAAAATCCCAAGCAGATGAGTTCGAGGAATGAAGGAGCAGAAAGCCACCTCCTTCACGGGGACATGGGTTACTTGTGGGCGCAGGCAGGCAGCCAAGCCTCCATTCAGAGAAGCGGAGATGCTACCAACACAGAAAGAGGATAGAAAAAATATCACAGCATCCCAACAGGGCATTCAAACAGATACAGTGGTGTCTCTGGAGAGGAGATAGTGAAAACCAGGGTAAGGGATGACACTGGTGCAACACCACAGCCCAGGAGCCTGCAGGCTGGAGAGGGATGTCATGGGTTAGCTTCTACTCCCTTGGGCCATCAGTGCTGTTTGAAAAGCTTAGAAGTGACAACTCACATTGAGCCTGTCAAAGAGGTCATCTGCTGGGTCCTTGTTCTTCATGAATAGCTGCAGGTTCTTGAACACCTAAAGAGGAGTAAGGATGGCCCTGGTCAGGAACAAGGACCAAATTGCTTCCAGACATCTCTCTCACCTCCGTCTGCTTTCTCATCCAGACAGACTCTGATTCAGACTCATGTAGTACACATCCTACCACACCACCAACCTTCTTAACTTCAAGGGCTGCCACTGGGACCTCAAAGCCATTGGTGCCACAGGATGTTTTCCCCCCAATCTCTGCTATCCCTGGCACTCCAGTTACCCTACAAACACCATTAAATTCATCTTTCCCATAGGCAAAGCAAAAATTAAAATATCAGTGTGGACACTTCAAGTCCTAATGCCCACCAGTCAACTGAAGATGCTCCAGCAGGAGGCAGGGCTTCTCTCTCATGGTTCATGGGCCAGAATGACCTTGAAAGCCCTATTCCAAAGTTTCTCCTCCTTCCCCAGGCTGGGGTTAGCACATGTGTGTGTCCTTATCACCCAGCACCATTGCATCTTACACACATGCTGCCACCATGGTGTTAAAGCACAGGAGGCATCTTCTCAATGGATTTCAGATGCAGATTTGGGACTGATGACCACTAAGTGAACCGAGCCACTGTCTCCATTTCTGTCCCACTCACCAGCTTCTCCACTGACACCTTGTTGTAGTAACGGATTGAGTCTTTCCCAAGGAAGTCAAACTCCACCACGTGCTCCTGCCCATCCAGCTTGGGGTGCAGCTTGATGTGCTCTACACGCAGGGAGCAGCAGCCAACTGTGTCTGCAGTCTCTCCTTCCTCCTTCTCATTGCCAGCTCGCAGGGCCAGCTGGAAGGAGACAAGAATAATCCATTCCAGCCCACCACAATTCCCCTTTTCAAAGGTTAGTGTGGACTTGGGCACCAGGGAGGAAAAGAAAAAAAGAGAAAACTTTCTCAGGGCAGCATCTCACTGAATGGTTGCTAGGACCCTGGTAGAAACCAAGAACTGACTTGCCTCCAGCAGAAGATTATTTCACTGTTCTAAGAAACCCTAAAATATTCCCTCCAGAATAGTTATCCAACTCTCCAGTGGGGCCTTTGCCATCCCACAGAGACACACATTCTAGTCAAGGCCAGGAAGGACAGTAGAGCTCCTGCACTGCCCCACAACTGTGTCTTCACACAAGCAGCAGCAGATAGTAGGAGCTGCCATCCTCTATGATCGTTGCCAGATGCCTCATGAGGAGCCACCCTGGCTAGTACAACCAGCAGACACCAAAAAAACCTACAGGGTGGGGTGGATCAGGTAAGCTAAACCCTAACCTCAATGTGGATGGGGGATCTGGGGGCCAGAGCGAGGTGGCAAATACCTTATCAATGAAGTAGAGGGCCACTGCTCTTTGTCGCTTCTTCATCTCCTTGGACTTCCAATCAGCTCGGTACTGAGCACGGATTTTGTGGACAACATCCTTTAAGCGTCGGGCTACCTCATACTTCTGCCAGTCTTTCTCCCCCTAGAAAGAGAGACCAAGACACAGTGCCCCATCTTCCTTCCACCCCTACTAGAAAGACCCTGTTCTGGGAACACCTCCAGCATCTAAATACTGCTCAAACCCCATCGTTTTCTTGAGTAAAAAAATCCACCAAGTGGAAAAATCAGAGCAGAAACAGCTCATCTAGGGTTCCTGTGCCCTCTGCTGGCTGTGCTGGACCTGGGATCCTGGCCAAGTCTGAACTGCTCATAGGCTGGAGGTGTCCTCCACCAGCTGGCAGCCAGCACACAGCAAGCGAGGAGTCAAGGTTGAGCACTGCACAGCCATGGTGGCTGCTGCTTGGACATCACCAACGTGGACTGACACGATGCACTAGCTCAGTTGCACCCAGCTTGCACGCAGTTTCCTTATTTGCTTTGAGGACGGGAAAGAGCTTTAATCACTTTTCCCTCCCCATAGCGTTCACTCCCTCCCTCCCATGGCACTACAGATGGTGATCCCACCTCTCCCTAGCCTCTGTTAATTGGCATAAATTAATTCAGCCCCATAGACTCTGGTCCCTGCAGGCCTTCTCTACCCCTGCCTGGCTTTCAATAGCCTTCCCTGGACACATGTGAGCAGCATGGCACAGGGACAGCTCTGCCAGTAGCAATCCATCCCCTGGAATAGGCTTGATGCTTAACCACCATCTCTGTCCTTTTCCCCTCACCACTCAATGGTGTACCAATTAATTTAGTTTATCCCCCCCTTTTTTTTTGGCAGGGCCAAGCACATTTTCCAGTAGCAATCCATCCCCTGGAATAGGCTTGATACTTAACCACCATCTCTGTCCTTTTCCGCTCACCACTCAATGGCGTACCAATTAATTTAGTTTATCCCCGTTTTTTTTTTTTGGCAGGGCCAAGCACATTTCTGTTGACATCTCTGCTTTCCTCTAATTTTTCCACTTGGCAAAAAGCCCGTTGCCCAACAAGGAACAGCTCTGCCTGAACAGCAGCATCACTCCAACCTTCAGCTTGGAGCTGGGGTTCAGCATGATGTACTTCAAAGTGTTCTGGATGTTTTCTGTCCACGAGGCCAGCCAGGTAACCGTGTTGTCAAAGCGCACCTCCTTCCACTTGTGCCCTTCTGGTGGCTCAGGGATCTTGGAGTCCCTGTGGGCAGAGCAGGGTTACAGCCTTCAGACCATGAAGGAGAAGACACCTGGTCAACAGCCAGCTGAATATAAGCCAGCAGGGTGCCCAGGTGGCCAAGAGCATCCTGGCTTGTATCAGGAGTGGTGTGGCCAGCAGAAGCAGGGCAGGGACCGTGCCCCTGTGCTGGGCACTGGGGAGGCCGCCCCTTGAATGCTGGGGTCAGGGTTGGGCCCCTCCCTCCCCGAAGGACCTGGGGGGGCTGGAGCG
>NW_009259866.1:295793-312399 GCF_000687185.1 Egretta garzetta | reverse complement strand
GAGTCCCCACCCCTGGGGGGATTTAACAGCCAGGCAGATGTGGTGCTTAGGGCCAGGGTTTGGGGGTGGGATGGCAGGGGTAGGGTAATGGTTGGGCTTGATGATCTTAAAGGGCTTTTCTAACCTGAACGATTCTATGATTCTAAATAGGAACAGGTCACCAGCTCGACTGCTTCTTCACGGTGAGCCAAGGATGTTCAACACATTGCAGCATTACTTACAGAAAACATCCAGCCCACCCTAAAGTGCTGCCCAATATGATCACGCCTTTATCCTTTGGATGCGGGGAAAAAGGGCAGAACTTGCTGGGCTGGTGGGGAGCGTTTTGAATCAAGTCCATGGGGTCTTCATGTGGGCACTTTAAGACCAAGGCAACTCACGTAACTTAGAGGGCAAACACTCTTAATGCAATCACTGCTTTTCCTCCCTCCAGTGAGGATCCTGATGCTTCCAGCCAGCATGGGGGACCCATAAAATGAGGAGGAATGGCTTGTTTGCACAAGGAGCACAGGAGGAGTAGTACAGAATTGTCCCTTCTTCAGAGAGGCCATAGAAGCACTGCAGTGCTTGGAGCTGATGTCGGGTGAACAGTGCAGGCACCAGTGAGATGGTAGCTGCTGAACAGCTTCCCTGGCCACTGTACGTCCACAGAGAAACTGCAAGTCAGACCTAGCTGCAAAGCAGATGTTTGGAGGTGACCAGGAGGCGTTAGAAGCACTCCAGGGTGTTCAAGCCTGAGGGCGTGCAAAGCAGTGACTGTAGGCCATAACAAAACGCCAGAGCAACTTGGGGCAGAGGAGATGTGCTGTTTACCCCAGTCCGAAAAGCAGCTCAGCTTTTGGGAGCTCAGCTCTTCCCGTGGTGACTCACTTGCTGCAGTTGATGACAACATCTTCTGGCATGATCCTCTTCTTCAGCATGCCCATTTTGGGGTGGTCACCACGTCCACGGAACAGCCCTGGCGGCTCAGTTTTGAAGTTGCCTATCTTCTCCCGGTGCCCATCCAGGATGCAGTACCCATACTCCTCCTGGATCTTATCTGCCTCCTCCTTCAGTTTCTGAAACGAGCACCATCCCACCATGACTCCACAGAATGAAACCAAGACCCCATGGCTTGCACCTGCCTATTGCTACCCTCCTTTCCCTGGAAAAAGTGAGGCTGGAAAGGCAGCGCTCAAAGGGTTGGAGGAAGAGGTGAGCATGGGTCCAAGTCTACTCCCAACAAATGGCTCATCTCCACCCACATCCACTCACAGTGATGCTGTCCCAGCATGATATGCTGATGGAACAAGCCTGTGTGGCATCAGCCCCTTAGCAAGGTCCACCATCCTCTGGATAGGTCAGGACCTCAAACCACAGTCAGAGGATGGCTGGTATCCTGCAAAGTCAGGAAACATGCAGCATCTGCAGATAAACTTGAGTGGTGCGATGGTCCTGGAGACAGAGCCAGTCCAAAGGTCAAAGAGGTCCCAGGTCAGGGCATAACACCAGGAAAGGAGACAAGCAGAAGCCGAAATACCCCAACTTGGTCCCAAAACATAACATCCAGCCCCAGATGTCACAGGAAACAGTCCTCACCTGCTTCTCCTCTTTGGAGAGTGCTTTCCGTGCCTCGCTTTTGTCCACGAAGTACTTGTGGATCTCCCTGAAGTCGCACTTGTCCAGGTCCTTGATTATCTTCTGCTCCTTTGAGGTCATCTCCTGAGCAAGAGATGAGAGGGGCTGGCTAAAGCCAGGAGGCAAAACCGACTCCACACAGAGCTGCTGCCTATGCCTCTTCTTCACAGAGAAGGCAAGAGACCCACATGCCAGTTCTTCAGAAAAATCAAAAAGAAAGCAGCCACCCCAGCTACCCCAGCCACATCCACCCAAGGGTAGACAAAGCTGCCATGGTAGAAGGCCAGGCTGCCTCTGGACACCCGAGCCTGTACCCACAGAGAAGCAAAATGCAGCCAGCTCTGGGATGGAGCAACCTCTAACCTCTGCTGTCGAAGCAAGTGGTCCCCAAGCGTGGCTGCAAGCAGCTTGCAGGGACTGCAGAAGTGGCCCAAAGGTAAACTTGCCCTAGTAGGGGTCTTGCTTTTGTTGGACTAAGCAGTGGTGCTGTGGGACCATGAGGTTAATCCTTCAGAGGGACACATGCCCCAAACCATTTGTGAAGCTGTTTGCAAGACCCAGCACCTGCTTTCTTAGGTAGCATCCCCAAAACTCAGAGGGAGCACAAGTGCCAACATGAAGCCCTCAAAGATGCTGCAGACAGCAAACTCCAGCCCAAACCCACAAGAAGCAAGGAAATAAATCATATAATTTAGTATCTCATAATTATATGGTTATAAAGAACTAAGCCACAAAAAAACCCTCATCCCTTCCATCCCACACCACAGCCTAGGGTCTGCCTGGGGATGACAGGCAGCAAGGAAGCCCTCACAGGGAAGGTACCTTCCTCCAATCATTGAAGAAGTTGTTCTGGAAGATCTCCTTGGTCGTGTACTCATGATCAAGCATTTTGGCATAGAAGGTGGCAATTTCCTCCGTGGCCAGGCTCAGCTTCAGGGGTTGGCCTAGGAAGGAAGAGGACCATCAGTTATGGGGACAGCCCAACCCCACAGCCCCAGGCAGATGTTTGTCAAGTCCCCACATTCAAGACAGTGCCAAAACAGGGACAAGGGGTGAAAACAGACACTGGCAAGACTTCAGCACCCCCCTACACCAGGCACAGCCTTGTCTGCAGATCGACACCCAGAGCACTTGGCACAGAGGGGTGCTGCCACAGCCCATCTGCAGTCACACACTTCATTTTCTTTTCCAGGAGAGAGGAAATCCTGATTTATGTTAGGATCACTGACCCACAGGGCTTTCAGCAGCCACCAAGCCATCATGAGTTCCAAGCTTCTGGCTCCACAGGACAACACAGACAGGTTTGTTTTCTGACCACGATCACTTCCAGGACCATGCTGGATAACCAGGATCCCACATGGAGAGGTTTCATCTCCAATACTTTCCCATGCGGATGGAGCAATCATGGGAAGCTCAAAGCTGAGATTCGTGCAGCAGATACAAATACAAAAGCCTCTCATGATTGTCCAGTGGATCTCAGATCATTTCTTGGAGGTGGCAAAGCCACTGTCCTCTCCTGAGCTCTTTGGCTAGAGCAATGAAGTCTAGTGAATCCAAGGAACACCTTGGCTCTTCCTAGGAAACCAATACTTTGAAATAGCTTTTCTAGGCAAGCTGCAGGAAAAGCACCCTGCAGAACTCCAAGAGACAGTTCAATCCTACCTGCACCAGACACTCTGGGTTTTGGGGTTCCTGACCCCCACCTGAACTGCAGGACGTGGTGGGTCACAGCCTTATAGCAGCCCCATGACAACCTACACACACCAGCTCAGCCATAGTCCCTGCCTCCTGGGGGTTGTTGCCTGTCCAAACACTTTTGCATCCAGGAAGGGTGACACCTTTTAGCAAACGAGCCAAGGTCACCCAAGATCCCAGGCCAAAGCCACCAGCCTAGATGCACGCAACACACAGATGGGTGTCCAACAGCTCAGAGGCCACAGAGAAGGTCCAAACCTTGTTGCAGGACTACATACAGCTGCCAGGGCTCCTCCTCACAGAGCCAAAAAAAATCTCCAACAACCCCATCGATGTCCCAGCAGTGCCCTCTGGTGACCAAGTTGCCAGACACCTCATTTCCCCAAATCGGCTTTTTTTTTCCTACTGTAAAAAACCCACAAAGTATAGGAAGCCCCAAGGAAGGGGCTAAGGAGGACCAAGACCCCATGGGACTGCAGTCTCCTTTCATCTCCAGATCCCTTGGTGAAGGCCCACAGTCCTTCTTGCCTCCCTTCCCTTGATCCATCAGAAAACTGTTTAGGGTTGGAAGTGGAGGGAAGGGAGGAGAAAAGAGCCCAGCAGGCATGGTGGGAAACCAAGGAGGACAGCAGAGATCTGATCTGCTCCGCCAATCTCTCAGCCCCTTCAGTGGTGCCCTGAGTTGCTGTAAGGCAATGCGTAGGGGCCCTGGGGACAACATGGGGAGCTGTGACCAACCCAGCCAGACCCTGCAATGTCTCAGAAGACAAGCAGCATGTCAGTCACTGAGGCCATGAGACAGGCAAACTGTCTCTCTCATCAGAAGTAAAACCACATTTTCCCAGCTTCCGGTGAAACTGCGCACAAGCTGACTTAATGCTCAAACCCCCAAGCATCTTAATGAGGGGGGAGGGGGGAAAAAACCCCACGTTTCTTTCCCCTCCCCACCGAGTCCATCTTTGCAAGAGCTACAGAAACATTTCAGGCAACAGCATCAAGATGCATTGCTTCCCCTTGAGAAACTTAGGGTCCAGCCCCACCACTGCACACCCCACAGCCAGGAGATGCTGTCAGAGGTCCAAGTCCCAGATCCACACATGGTTGCATCCTAAAACCAGCTGCAGGCAGCTGCACAGGAACCATCACCCTGCCCAGGGTGCTCCATGTGGAAGGGATGCATGAAGCACCCTACAACTGTCAGGGGCTCATTAGCTCCCCAATAACCCCATAACCCCTACCACGTGTGAAACCCTCCAGCTTTAACCCATGGTTCAGGCTTTATCCAATGGGATATTTACACCCTTTAATAATTTGTGGTCTGCAATACTTCCCCCTCCATACAAGAGAAGATACCGGCTCTTTGGCCAGGCAGAGGACAACTCCACATGCCCCAGCTCCCACCGCAAGGCAGACGTACCATCATAGTAAAACTGCACGTCATCAGGCAGTGGTTCGTAGAGGGGGGCAAAGTAGGGTCCTCGGTGCTCCAGTTGTGTCCACTTTACCCCATCTTCTTTCTTCTCCTCTTCCCACCTAGGACAGATGCAGAGGGACTCGTGAGAACATCCCCATCCCAGGCTCTGGGACCTTCTCCCAAGGTCACACCAGAAAGATACTCTGAGCAGCGAGGGTTGCCACAAAACCCAGGCGAAATCCTGTTGCCTCCACTACTGCCTCAGTTTCCCCGTTCTTTCAAACAAGGAAGGCTGCGATGCAACCCAGGGAAAGGCGTCTCGAGGAAGGGGACACGCTTGGTGCAGTAACATGGACGAAGGCAGGGGGAGAGCAAAAAATGGATGGCTCAGCCAAATCCACGGGGACAGGCACAGAGACACACACCCCCCCCGCTGAGCCACAAAGGTTGCTCAGTTCACACCAAAGAGGCTGCAAGGGTTAAAATGCTCCCCACTTTCTTCCCTGGACCTCATTGCATTTTTTTATTTTTTTTTTTTTTTTAAAAAAGCACACAAAAAAAGCTCACGTTCATATTCCAGAGGAGCAGCTCACACCACACCACGTTCATGGCTAGGAGACCACTACCCCAGACTACTTATACCTATGGTCTTAATGCAAATACAACCTTAAAGCACCTCTCCTCCCTGCAGAGCAATTCGGATTTTAAAGTCACCACAAGCCTTAGCTGAAAAATGATGATTTTAAAAAATTTTAAAGGAAAAAAAAAAAAAATTAACACACACACCCCCCATCCTGAAGAGCAGAGGAACAAGATTTAAAAAAAGAAAGATAACCCAGGTCAGGGGCACAAGAAGCCCGCCAGAGAAGTTTGCTGATGGCAATGCATGGGACAGGCAAGGGATCTGCATCCTGCAGCTCAGCGCCAGCCGGGGACCTGCCCGTTAACCCCAACATCTCCGGGAAAACAAGGAAAACAAGGATTGCTGGGAAAACACAGCACAATTTCACCCTAGGGAAGAAAAAAAAAATCCAAACAAACAACCCCGTGTTTCTTGCTCGGCGGTGCCCCGGAAGTATTTCCGACCTTTCTCCTCCTCACGGGAAGAGGAGTGGAATAAATCGATCATATCAATAGGTGCGCTGTGCCAGGAAAGCATAGGAAAAAAAAAAAAAGATATTAAAGAACAAAAAAAAAAATAAATCAACAAACTACAGAAAACTTGGCTGAAAGCATCTCGGAGACAGGCAGCTGGCAAGGGCGATTCGCAGGGTGCTGCAAGGGCTCCGTCTCGCCGCCCAAACCCACGCGATCTCCCATCCTGGCAGAGCATCGCCCACACTCACCCGCTGCAGCCCCCCGAACCTGGCCGGAGGCAAATGGGGATGAGCTGGGGGGGACAGATCCTGCGGCCAAGCAACGAGGAGGTGAGACGTCACTACATGCCGATGACAACCCGGAGAGACCATGAGGCTGGTGGATGCCCAGGTCACCCCAAGCATCTTGCCCTGGCACCCCACTACCCACCAGGGCATGGTGGAACCCAAGGCATCGCCACAAGGAGCCACCGCTGTGTCCAAGAAGTCCAGGTTGTGGCATTCCTCATGTGCCAAGGCGGCACAGCCTTATGGGAAGTGTAGTCCTGCATGTGTTCCAGGTCAAAACCACTGCAAATCGAGCTGACGCTACGTACCAGCCTCTTGCCTCCGTGCCAGGCTCCGGCCCCCCAAACAAGGCATAGCAGCTCCCCACAGCCCAGGTTTGCAACAGGCTCCAAAGCACCCAGCCCCCTAAATGCTCCTTTTCTGCCCCAGATATTGGGGTGCTCTAGGAGAGAGCGACACCAAGTGGCTAAAGCCACTAGTCCCTGCCACCCTGGAAAAAAAACACAGCATCTATCAGCCCTACTTGTACAACCTTTCCCAATGCTCTCCTGCCAAAAAGGTTGCCTGGATCATCCAAAACTGCTTCAAAAGGGGGGGGGGGAAATAAAAAAAAAATCAGCCCCATTATATCCTCGACACCTCCCACTGCTTTGGAAACTGTTTTAATACAGGGCGTTGCGCAGATCATCTCCTCCCACCAGCCATAAGCATCACCACCCTTCCCTGCCTAGGCACCAGCAAGGCCAGTTCAGGAGGAATAGATATTGTATATGCTGTTACAAGGATTAAATATATATATATATATACACAAATACTATTGTGTATTCAGGACCTCCTGTTACCGCTTATCCCCTTCCTCCTGCCAGAAGGGCCAAGGTCAAGGCTTAAGAAAATGCAGCAAGAGCAGTTAAAAAAAGTATTTTCACAGTTCTACCCCAAGAAATAAAACTAAAACCCCAGTTGCATCAGTGTTAGACCTGCCCACAGGCCAAAGGCACGTGGGACACTTACCATTTCCACTTGTTTTCTGCTTTCTCTTGCTTTTCTTCCTCCTTTTTAACCTTTTTGTTGTTCTTTTCTTCTCCTTCTTCCTTGGATTTCCTTTTCCAGGTTTTCCCCAGGGTCTCCTGCTCTTCACTCTTCTCTTTGCTCTTCTTCCCCTTCTCTTTCGTTTCCCCCTCCAGCTTTGGCACATCTCCCTTCCCTGCCTCCTCCTCCACCTTCTGCCCAATCTCCATGCTCTGGGCCTCTCCCCATCTTTCATCCCCTTCCTCATCTACCTCCTCTTTCTCCTCCTTCACTGCTTTCCCATCTTCACTTCCCTTTCCCACCCCATCTCTCTCCTCCAGTTCATCTCCTGCTCCTTTCTCTCCTTCCTCATCTGTCTCCTCCAGCGCTTGCTCCTCTGCCAACATTTTTTCCTTCTTTATTTTCTTCTTCCCCACCTTCTCCTCCCCCTCCATTTTCACCTTCTTGCGCTTCTCTACTTTCCCCTTCTGCTTTTGCCTCCCATCGCCCTGTCCTGAGGTGCTGCTGCTCCTTTGCTTGGCTCTACCCCGTCCCGATGCCCGATTCCTGCTCCCATCACCACCCTCCTCCTCCACACCCTCCATCACATCCCCAGGACTTTCCTCAAATTCACCCTTCTTGCTCCTTCCTCTTCTCAGCAATCCCTTCTCCTGCTGCTTCCTTTGCTCTTGCTTCTTCTCTCTTTCTTTTTTCCTTTTCAGGTCTTGGCCATCCCCTCGCTGCTGTGGGACAGAGGGGTCCAGCTCCTTCTCCTCACCCTCCTTCATAGTGGTGATCGCCACATCCATCTCCAAAGCCCCAGGCTCTCCAGAAAAGGATGCAGCCCCACCAGTAACACCATCACTTGGCTTTGGGACCTGTGGGAATCAGCCAGAAGGGAAGAAAAGTTGAAATTGGGAAAGAAGAACTATTATCCCAAAGCCCAGGCACATGGAGAAGGTGCTAAGGGATGTGCCCCTTGCAGGATTGGGTCCAGGGGGGTGACAGCCCCCCCTCCATGGGTTTCCTACCTCAACTCCAGCCTTGGTCACAGAGAGCTGCTGTCCCACTGCAGATTCTGCTCCCTGGGGTTTGCACTGTGACCTACAACAAAAGCACAGACGCTTCTTGCTGCACTGGTGAGCAACAGCCTCCACCACTTACGTTGAAAATTAGAGGATCGTTCCCAAATGATCCCATGTTTCCTTTCGAGCACAGCAGCTCTCTAGGTGCTGCAGCGGGTAGAGATATCTCAAAGCAGCAGTGACCGGTCCCCATAGGAACTGGCCCCAGGTTACGGTTTATGGGATGAGAAAGCTCAAATAAGCAGGACCATGAGGTCTCCAGACCAAATGAGGGAGGCCTCAAGGAAATGTCCCCAGGGACACCTCTGCCCAGAGAAGGGGGCAGGTTTGCAAGGTTTGGCAGCACCAATGGAAAGCAGGACAGAGATAGCATCAGGTTGAGCATCGTGGACACACTGGAGGAGGAGACCTTGCGATGGGACACATCTCCTGGGACTGTGGGGACAGGGTCCCCACTCTCCTCTCCCGAGGAGGCAGCCTGAGCATTGGCATGATGGGGAAGGACACATCATCTTCATAGCAAGCTGCAGGACCAGGAATGTCCAGATCTGTGACCTCCACCATCAGGAATATGGGTGGGGAACACAGGAATGTTTCCTTGGTCAGCAAAGAGGTCAGGGAGCTCTGTGGAATGTGCAAATATTATAAAGCACCAACCTGCTCCTATTAAATATGCTCTCCCAAGGCTTCTCCAAGCCAGGCAGGGAGTTGGGAACCTCATCTTCGAGTTTCTCATGTTCCAGAAAAGCAAAGAGACAAACAAGTAGCATGCACAGCCTAAACCAAGCCTACATCTTGTAGGTTGAGCCTACAGCTCCACAGGGTTCAAGTGATGGTGTCCCCTTGCCCACAGGGAAACTTGGGGCTGTCTCTGCTTGGTCATTGCCACCTCCCAACCGAGATACCTGTCAGGCTGCAGAGCATCACATCCCCAGTTTGTGATCAGCACCACCACAAAAAAGTGCCAAACTCATTCAGGCCAGCAGGTGAAAAGCAACCAGAGCCACATTACTCCAGCCCATGCCAGGCAAGCTTTGAGCTGAGCTCAGGCCCTTGCACCAGCCCACGGGTCAGACCCTCTTCACCCCTCCTGGCACCCCTCAGCAGGGCCAGTTGAAAAGCATGGACAACTGCCCTGATGCTACCCAGGAAGGAGCTGGGAAGCCAGGTTTCTCCTCCCAAGGAGGGTGGTGACGGGTCTCCTGCATGTCCAGATGAGCACAAGGACAGCAGAGCCAGGATTTCTGCCTTTAGCCAAAAGACCCTGCAGACAACATTTCTTCAAGAGAAAGGGCAATTTTTGGCCCTTTTCTAAAAGATCATTTAGGCTGGTGATAAGTTACCAGGCTGTGGGGCATCAGAGCAATGCAGGGCTCAGGAAAGCCTTCAAGCCTACTTGGGATGGAGGCAGCAAGTTCCCAAAAACCCAGGGGCCAGATGCTTTTTCCACACAGCTGGTGCACGAATTACACAATCTCCACTAAACTCATTAGGGCAAACGGCCTGGCAAAACATGCTCAGCCCCTCCAATCTCATTAGCAGCCAAGCCCCAGCAGATTCATGACTCAGAAGGCAATGTCCTGCCACCTTTTGGGATCGGCTCCTTCCCCAGAAGGTCTTATTAGAGGCCTCTCACCGGACATGAAAGCCCCTGCCTCCAAGACACAGAGAGAATTAGCCTGCTAAGGGACAGCTTTATGAATTCAGCTTCCTATCTCTGGCCAGATCTAGCATGGGACAAGGGAGAGTAACACCCTTTTCCCAGGCTTTGCAAGGCTGGTTGTCTCCACTAACATTTCCCCACCGCCTACCTCCATATTTATGTAGGTATGTGCATCTGAGCGATCGCACCCTGCTGACTTAAGCATCCTTGGAGAGTTTGGATGGGACCAGGAGCCTCCCTCTCCACCCTCAGATCCCAGTATGAGGCCTCAAATTCCACTTGTGATGGTTTTGGCAAGTTTTAAGGTCAATGAAGACACCAGGATGTGGCCAAGCTGCCCAGTGAAGGCATCAGCAGGGTAGTTTCAGTGATACAGTTGCAGTGGTGTCCAGCGACAGGACTAGGGGCAATGGATGCAAACTGAAACACGAGAGGTTTCAGTTGAATATGAGGAAGAACTTCTTCACTCTGAGGGTGGCAGAGCACTGGAACAGGCTGCCCAGGGAGGTTGTGGAGTCTCCTTCTCTGGAGATATTCAAAGCCCGCCTGGATGAAGTCCTGTGTAGCATGCTCTAGGTGAGCCTGCTTTAGCAGGGGGGTTGGACTAGATGATCTCCTGAGGTCCCTTCCAACCCTTACGATTCTGTGATTCTGTGATGGCAAGAAGAGGAAGGACAACTTCCCAGTTCTCTGTGCAAAAAGCACTTGGAAAGTGGCCCAACTTACCTTGAAGAATCTTTCAGCCTCACTGATGGCCCTTGGTGAAGGGTTGATTTGGTCTCCTCCTGAAAGATATTAATGATGTTGATCTGGGAGAGGTTAGCTGGCATGGGTACCCCAACAGCAGCATCACCCCCAAGCCCCTGCGATGGCAGCCAGTCAGGCCACAGTACCCATGCCTCGTTGACATTGCCTTCCCCTTCTTCAACCACCTTGGCTAGAAACCAGGAGCCCCAAATGGCAGGCTTCTCCAAGCAGGAGGGAAGCTCTGAGGTTTTATGGGGTTAGGAAATCCCTGTCTTACTTCCAACACCACTGAAAAGGTATTTTATAGAGCAAACATGAGAACTATCACCCCTCATCAACCACCTGCTCGTTCGATGCTATCTGGGACAGTAGTCCAGAAAAGCAGAAGGGATAGGAGGGCTCCAAAACAAAGGTGCGTCAAATGACAGCTTATGTGCATCCACGCCAGCTTGGTCCTTCAAAGATTAAATGACCCTTGTAGCAGATGGCAAGAGGGGAAGAGAGGTGGGGGGCAAAGCCACAAGGTGGCAGATACAAGGGTGAACAGAGGGCAAGCAGAAAGAAAAAGCAAAGTACAGGGAAAATGGGGACAGGACCTAGGAGAAAATGAGCTCAGAGAGCCCTAAGAGCTGACCTGTGGTGGCAACCAGAAATATTATCACATTGTTTGCATGCTTGTCTTCAAAGCTAAAGCCAGGTTCTTCTGCTCCTGGCTGTGCAAGGCTATGGAGTCTAACCAAGCCTAATCATGCAGCGCCCTGAAACCCATCCCAGCTTCACCAAATGCTTGCCCAGCATCGAGGCTCTCGTTAGAAATTCTGACTTCCCCAAGTTTCTCTTTCAAGGGCTTTCAAGGGAAGCCAAAACCACACAGGTATTTTTCTTGAAAGCAGCTAGGTTAACTCATTAAGGGAGAAAAAAAAAAAACTGAGATAATTATAGGTTGGTTACGACAAAATACACTTTTGTTCCCTGGGAATACGCCTGCTCTCGAATTCACAATCCTTCAGCAGCTGTCAGAAATCAGGTCGGTAAGACAGCCACGATTTTCCAAAAAACAAAATAAAAATTCTACATGCAAATGCCTGGCACTTGCACCAGGAACACTGGCGATACCAGGACACCAACCACAGGCAACCTTAGGGGAATTTCAAGGCTGCAGCTCTGATCACATCCATCCAGAAGAGTTTTCTGCATTTCCTTCCCTTGCAAGAAGGATGGAGACTCACCATGGGGCAGGGAAAAAGCACCTCTGGCTGGTTTTACACACCAGGAGGAAGAGTGCAACACATTAAGGTGGGCAAAGCAAAACATATAGGGAGCCAGCCAGGATCTGTGCTCTCCAGAACCATCCCAAGAACAGCAGAGAAGACCAAATGCCTCAGAAAGGGATGCTCTCGGGATGAAGCCAATCCCAACCTCATGCTTGGGAAGCAACAGAGTCACCTGTGTCCTGTGTGTTAGTGCCAGCTTGCACTCTTGGTCCAACACCAAAATGTGATGGATCCAACTGAGATGTCACACGCAACTGCTAGTGGGGCACATGAGCGTCAGGCAATTTACTCTTCAACTTAATTCAAGATGCTCAGATGATCCTGTTTAGGGGCTTGTACAAAACCACAAGTGGTAGGATGCCATCCTCACAGCTTCCTTGAGAGCAAACCACATGAGCGCTCCTTAATCCATCAGCAGAGACCACCACATACCAACAGAGACGCAGCTCCCTCCTCCATGTGGATCCCATCCTGAGCCGAGACCTTTCCTTTCTGCAGCCTCTTGCTTTAGAGAGCTTCTTGGCCAAAAAGGAGACAGAGAAAGAACACAAGTTTTTCCCCAATTTTTTTTTTTTTTTTTAATCCTTTTGATTAATCAAAGCAGCCCAAGGAGAGCAGAGTTGGACACGGCGCTCCCATGCATAACTACAGTGACCCCAAATGGGGGACCCTAGCATAGTGGAGGACAAAGCCCCACTGATGCCATCTCCTCCCTGGCTGCCACCATCAGCCCTCCACCCAGCCAAGGTATTACCTGCTGATGATGTTCTCCTGCAGTGGCTTCTCCTTGACCTCAGGTGATTTCTTCTTCCCTTTTACCACAGGGGGCTGGCACATCAGGACAGAGCAGTGTAAAGAGAAAATGAAGTTCACACAGTGGCTTTGATGCCCACAAAACATTGGGGACAGTCACAAGGGTCACCCCAACGCCCAGGCATTGAGAGGGCTGGCTGGTACCTGCACTGTGCATGGTGTTTCCTCTGGCTCCTTCTTCACAGCCTTTCCCCTGGGCACCTTTGGCATCTCCTGCCCCTTCCCTGACTCACTCCTTCCCTTCCTGGGGACAAGAGCAACTTCATCCCACCAAGGCCAAGCAGGCAATGCCTGCAGCAAATGCCTTGGTGGTGAAAACAAGCCATGGCACGATGCTGCGCTGCCTAACCCTGATGTCCAGCAGCAGCAAAAAAGAGCTCCCAAAAGGAAGTTTGAGGGATTCCCCTGCTGACCATTTTAGGGCTGAGCTGCCCAACACACCCAGCTGCAGCAAGCATGATAACATAATGCTAGAGGCTCCCCAAAACCCCCTGCTGTGCCCCATTGTACCCACCTACTGCCTCTGTTCTTTGCCCCAGCAGCCTTCGAGACCCCCATGGCTCCGTCACCCACCAGCTCTTCCAGATGTGACACAGGATTAAGGCAACATCCCCAAGGAAGGCCACTACAACCAGATGGAGACAGCACATGGCCAGTAGCTCCCCAATTTTGCTCTCAGGGTTTCCCCAATAGATGCTCACTCCACAACTCAATCCTGAAGCCTGCAGATACCCACAGGGTTAAGCTCAGCTTTAACAAGGACCCAAGTAGAGCCTCAAACGGAGAAGTCTTGAGCTCAGTTGGGGCCAGTAAAAATAAAATTGCTGCCAAAGTAATAGGAAAGCCCCCCCAAATAGCATAGGAATTCACAGGTCCATGCTGGGTTGGATTTGCACCCTCAGAGCAGCCCAGGGTATGCAGCACACATTATCCAGGTCCTAATTACACCCAGAAAGCCACAACAACAGAAAAATGATAAAACACAGCAAAGAGACAAGAGCAAAATTGAGATATTGGTCCCCCCCACCAAAGCAGGCACCTGGGCTGCCATCACCCCTCCTCTCCTTCTCATGGCTGGAGCAGCCAGAACCCCCCCAGATCAAGGCCTCCCCCTGGAAACTCAAGGCCTCAGAGGATGCAAGAAACAAAGATCAAATTCAAACAACGCCACGGCAGTCCCCAGCCACGAAGAGCCTTCACCACTGAGGAACAAAGGGGATTTTTCAAGAAGAGAAGACAAAAAGCTACAAAGCACCACAAAAACATCCCACAAACTTTTCAAGGAGTAGAAAACACAGTGGAAACCCCCATGTTTTACCAACCTTTGGCAAGCCGTAAGCTCTTGCAGCTGCTGGTGGGACCAGACTCACTCAGCACAAGGTGACATGGCCCCTCAAAACCACCCAGACTGGAGAAGACCTCACCCAGCTGCCTCCTTGAGGGCAATGCCCCCCTACAGGCAGCTTATTTAGAGACTCCCTCAGCCCTGATTGGAAGCTCCCAGCCCAAGAGGCAGCCTGGGAAATGAAGTTTCAGCCCAGAAGTTGAATTTGTGGAGAACCCCTAGCCAGAATCTCCTTAGGAAGGAGACCTGCTAGGAAGAAAATACTTTACACCGCTCAGGAGAGTTAGGCCAAACACATTGCTTTAAAAAACAGCTTAGGGAAATCTGTGTTCCAGGAGATACCCCCTCTTCAAGGATATGATTAAATTAGTCCCAAAATCCAGCCTTTTTCAGCTGCTGCTTACCCATCAGAGCCCCACAGTTGGATTTGGAGAGGGCTTTGAGCCCTGGGTGTAGAGGCTGGATCTCACTACCCATAACCTTCATCCTGAAGGACTCACCCATCCCACTCCTCTCCAGCCTTATTCATTCAGGCGAGTATTGCTTTCACCTGCCCGTGTTGCCATCAAGCACCTCAACGCAGCTGAGCCTCAAAACAATCTCAACCATCCCCAACCTGGTGCAAGCAACGTTGCTTGGGAAGGGGCCGGTGGAAAGGGCCCGTGGGGGGCTTTATACAGCATAACGAAACATGAGCTTTCCCTCAAAATGATGGGGTTTGGGGAGAAAAAAATGGCATTGCCCCATGCCGAGATCCCCAGCCGGGGCGAGTAGCGGGGCCACGCGTTCCCCTGGGAAGGCGGAAAGCCCCGGAGGCAGGGCTGGCTCCAGGGAAAGCCTCTTTGATCCCCATTGCACCACTCGGGGAAAAAGCATCCAAGCCACCTTTCTTGCTGGATGAGTCAAAGTTGTCAAGGGATGGGAGCCAGCCCTGGGGCAGGGAGCAGGAGAGGACGATGTCGTGTCGGGGCTTGTTTGCTCTCAGCCACCCTCTGCCAAGCCAGGGACCAGCGTATATTTGATTTTCATCCATTTTCACCTTGGGTCCCATATAGATTTATTCAGCGCTGATGCTTGGTGAAGGTTTCTCTCAAGCTCTCCGTACCAGTTGGGATGTCCATGATGGGAAACGATGGGGTTTGCAGAGCGGATGAGCTGGGAGAAACCTGTCCCAACCTAAGCCAGCTCCAGTTTGCCTACACATCCTACCCAAGCACAACCTGGCTTAAACATCTTCATAATTAAGATGGGTTTTATATATTTCTTATATATTTTTATATATTTTCCCTTTGCGGATGGTCTTTGCAGTGAGATGAGAGCAAGACGGCTCCATCCGGGGCTCTGCGGTGGGGAAACATAGACCACAAAGGGGGTCTGGCTCATCCTTGAGGAAACGTGGACCACGAAGGGGGTCTGGCTCATCCTTGGGGAAACGTGGACCACGAAGGGGGTCTGGCTCATCCTTGGGGAAACGTGGACCACGAAGGGGGTCTGGCTCATCCTTGGGGAAACGTGGACCACGAAGGGGGTCTGGCTCATCCTTGGGGAAACGTGGACCACGAAGGGGGTCTGGCTCATCCTTGGGGAAACGTGGACCACGAAGGGGGTCTGGCTCATCCTTGGGGAAAACCAGACTGCACATGGGGTCCCTGCAGGGTTTGGTGATGCCATGGATTAAATAATAATTTTGCTTTTCTAGCCCAACGGCTCCTTTTGGATTGGGAAATCCAGGAGGGAGAGAAAAAAGTCCTTCCTAAGATACTCCCCTGGGATCGCGTGCAATCCTCGAAGGCCCGGCAAGGAAAAATTAGCTGGGCAAGGTGGAAACGTTTTAATATATTCAGGCAGTTATAAAATAAATTCATGCCCTATAAAAGGTTTAATATATGCCGGGCTAATTTTTTTTTTCCCCTCGTTAAAAAGCTGAATCTGCACGGCGTTGCCCGTACCTTATTGACGTGAACAGGATTCATCATGCACGAGCGCGGTCTCATTAACTTCGTTATAGAAACGAAGCCAGGCCCCGGTAAAGACTAAGGGACCTTTTTGTGGTGACACACACCAGTGACAACCCAGCTCAGCATCCCCGTGCCGGGCACTGCACATCTTCAGGTCCCATGTGGACCTTGGGAATTGGATTTTTCCAACTCCTGGGCACTTTTCCATAAAATTTTGCCGGCTTTGACACTCTTGCCTGGTCCAGCTCTTATTTTATGAGCATTATGGAAATTAAAACCCCGCTATAGCTTAACGAGACAGCTCAGAGTGGGGAAAGTGGGGCAGGGTTTGGCCTGTATCCGGCTGGAAACAGTAAGCGAGCGGGGTTTATTTTAATTTTTTTATTTACTTTCATATTATTTTTTTTATATTCTATTGCATTTTGTACAGGAGCAGCGTCTAACGGCAACCACCGGGCACGGGCACGGCAGTCCCAGGTGTTGCAGAATTGCTCCGACAGCCGTGCAAGCTGCGGTGTCACCATCCAGATGTTTTTTTGGGGAGGGGGCAGACAGAGGGGAGCGCCTGGGGCAGGGCATTGGGGCAGAAAGAAGCTGGAGCT
>NW_009259866.1:289951-294154 GCF_000687185.1 Egretta garzetta | reverse complement strand
CCCCCCCCCCCCCCCCTCCACTAACCTGGTGTAGCTCTGAAAAGGGGATTTGGGGGGGTTCCCCCCCATTTGGGGTAGCTTTTTCAAGGGGAAGGTCTGTGGGGGTTTGCCCTCTCATTTGGGGTAGCTCTCCTGAGGGGGTCTGTGGGGGTTCGCCCCCCCACACACACACATTTGGGGTAGCTCTGCTGTGGGGGTTTGCCCCCACACACACACACATTTGGGGTAACCCTGCAAGGGGGGACGCAGGCTGTGGGCTTGCATCGAGCCAGATGTCGGGTGCGTGGGGGTTTGCAGCATCAGAGGTCAGGGGCTAGCGGGGGTTTAAGCCCCCACCCAGGACAAGGTGGGGCTCTGAACCCCACCCCAGGGCTAGCAGGGTGTGGGGCTAGGCCAGGAGAACTGCAGTAGCCCAAGGAGGGGCCACTGAGCCCCAGAGCCACCCTGTGGGGTGAGGCAGGAGCCCCCCACTGCGGGCCCACCCCTCTCAGTCTGTGGATGCTTTGTCCCTGGAGATGATGCCCCCTGAAGAGGAGACCCTGGCCGGTGGTGGGGAGGGGGACGGGGACAGTGGCCTCGTCCTCCTGCAAGCCCTGAAGAGCAGCAGCACCCGGAAGGTGAGGCATGGCGGGGGGGTGCCATGGGTGGGGACAGGATTGGGAAAACACCCAGCTGATGCTCCGTGGGGCTGGGTATCCCTGTCCCCTCTGTGGGGATGGTGGTACCCACGGGTGGGGGTGCAGGTCCGTCCTGGCCATCAAACTGTTCTGGGGGTCTCAGGGCATGGTAGGGGGGCTGGCTGGGGAAGGGCTTGAGGTGTGATAGGAGTGTGCCCAGTAGCTCATCCATAAGCAGATCTTCACAACTATCTCGTAGCTCGTCATCTCTGAAACTGCTCCTCTGTCACATCATCCTCCACTGGCTCTGTCTGCAAGCATCCCAGTGACTACTTTTAACCAAATTCTCCTGTATTTTGGCTTTTTCTCCTTCCTGACCGTAGGAGGATGGCCCAGCCAAGCACTGCCTGTCCCCCCACCTCACCGTCAGAGGTACCGGGTAGGGTGTTGCTCGCTGACACCCTTCTTCCCCCGGGAGTTGCCCGCAAGGAAAGTCGGTGCAACGGTAACCTGGCTCTGCGTGTAAGATGGGGCCGATAGCTCCGCTGGCGTCACTTGTTTAATTAGTAACAGTGGGGTGAAACCAACGGGGATTGTCCTCAGGCTGCCACCAACCCCATGGCTCGACTTTCCCCGCCGTCCCCTGGTCATCAATGCACGCTCCTGGGGTCAAGGAGGGTTTAAAGAGTGCTGCTTGTCACGAGAAAATAGGGGTAAACGTTAGGTTTTGGGGCTGTTTTAAGTGTTTCTCCCGTTAGGTCTGTCCCCTGGGAGCCAGCTTTGTAAACCCGCGTTGAGTTTGCCCGGTAATCTGATCTCTTCTTGCGAGCATCTAATTTTCAAAACTTGTTCTTCAGTAGGGAGCCGTGTTTCTGCAGCCCTTTGGCAAAAGAAAAAACCCAATAACCAAAAAAGCAAAACTCAGTCAGGATCTAGAGGTGTGGTTTTTTGTTTTTTTTTTTTTTCCTGAGTGAGGGTTGAGATTGCAACCTGGGCTGAACAAGGATCAGTCTGATCCTGAGTCATTGAGCCCGACCTCTCTGACTGCAGCTAAAGAGGTTGCAACCTTAAACCAGGTTGGAGTTTACCCAGGGCCCTGACTAAATAGCAGGTGCTGCTTGTAAGGGAAGATTAGCAGGAGGGTTTTTTTCCAATTTATTCTTTGTATGGATGCACTGTTTCCCTTGTATGAGTTGGTTTACCCTGTTTGGATCTGTTGGACAGTAGCACAGCGGAGAATAACATAGGAAAATATTGCAAAGCTTTTTGGAGGGGGGGGAAACTGGCAGGGGATATGCAGAATCTGTCATAACATGATTACATTTTTAATTAAAAAAAACCCAAACCACCTGATTAGATTTCCTATTGATGATATCAGTTGTTTTTTTATTTAAATGAAACTATCAATATAGTCTCTTCCAGTTGTTTTTGTCACCCTGACAGCATCAGGGGCTGTGGATGGGGCCACTGTGTGTTTGCTGCTGTGCAGGGGATCCTGAATGCTGCTGTGATGGTGATTTTTTTTTTATTATTTTTTTTTTTTGGCCAGGGTTCATGTACCGGGGCTGAAGATTTAATACATCTGTTTCCTTCTGTCACCCTGCCCTGGCTGTCATGATGCCCTGTGACTCCCCCAGCTCCCCAGAGCAGTTTCATGCTCCTAAAACTCAAGCTCTGGATGCAGCTTTTGCTGTTTAAAGACCCCAACCCCCCATATTTTTATTTTTTTCCTTCCTCTTGCTGAGTGCATTTGCCAGCAGCGAGGGCACTTCTTTGGGAAATTTAAAACCTTAATCCTCTACTCATTTGTTAAAAGGCTGTGTGATGTAACCATATTCTCAATAAAAGGTTTTAGAGGTTTTAGCTGGTAATGTCTCCCACAGAAAAACAGCTTTCAGCTGGAGTGCTTCATGAGATTAGTTCTGTGATAGGGACTTTTATATAAAAAAAATAGATGTTCAGGGAGCAAAAACATTTGTTGTGACCTACTGGGTGTCTTGTAACAGCCCATATTACTTTCCGAAATGCCCTTGGCCAGGAGGAGGAGAAAATTATTGATAATCTTTTTAAAAAGATAATTTTAAAGCCTGCTTTTGTGTCTGGAGTGGTTCTCTGGCTTTTGTTTTGCTCTCTATCCCACAGGCTAACGCGGCTAAACTGGGGTCACTTGGCCACTTGTCCTGCACTGGCCTGACTCAAACTCACAGGTTGCAAACGGGAATAATAATCCCAGTTGACAGCTCTGACTCTACCAAAATAGTTTTTAGATCAGCATCTTTCTGGAAATAAAATAGGTGCTGAGAGCTTGATGCTCCAGTTATCTTATTTCTACAGCAAGTTTTCCAGCTGCTGGATCATCTGTGTACTTGGAAACATCCCTTTTTGGGGACAAAACTTTGTTAGGAAATATTATGGCTCCTGAGAGTGGGTGGGAGTAAGTACCTGCCTATATTTTAATTTTTTTTATTTTTTTTATGTGGGAGATGTGGTAGGCAATTGCTGGGTAAAACCTATAGGGTTGAGGTTGCAGCTGGAGCCTATGTGCTCAATGCACAGGGTTGGGATCAAGGGTACCTCTGATAATGACAGCGGTAGCTTGTGTGCCAGAGCTTCCTAGAGCTGCAGAAATTGGTGGGTTTGACTGTTCCTTGTCTCTGCACAGGTATCTTGCTCTAGTTTTAACTACAGGGCAAATGTTGATATTCTGTGGTGTGCCTTGATGCGAGATGGGCGAATTGGTGGAGAGAAAACACAGCCTGGACTTTGAACAACCCTCATGGAGTTGCCCACCTCCATCTGAATTATGCGTGGTGGTTGCTGCTTGACCCTCCCAAGCACTGATCTTCCGCTCTTCGTTCACCATCCTTGCTGGGGTTGAAGGCTTCCTGGGCATGAGCCATGCGCTTTCCTTGTGCTTCTTAGCACCTTGTGCTTCTTCGTGTGCCGTTTTCTTTAATTGCATCACGAGTGCAGACTGGTAGTGCTGGAAAGGTTGGCCGCTCACTTGGAGGTGGTGAATGCTGTAGGAGCTCGCCACCCAGGACTTGCAAGGCAAACAGCTCTGAAAGCTGGGGGCCTTTAGGGTTACCAGCAAACCCAGTCTGGCGTGACTTTGGCATTGCCCATGAATCCCAGTCCTACCTAAAGGACTTCTCCCTCTGGATGAGAGGACAATTTGCAGATGGGATGACTCATGATGTCCAAAGGTTCCTTTGGCTCTATCTGGAGCATGGCCCTCATGGTTATCAGGTATCAAACCAAGATATCTCGTTCTTGTTCTGTAGCCTTGCTTGGCTTTGCCTTTGGCTCCAAAGGGGTGTTTTTCATTATTTTATTCTGACTGCCAGTTCTCTCTTGGTGTGTGGAGAAGGAGCACCTGGGGTGACTTTTGTGGAAACCGCTGGGGTAGGAGGAGATGAGCTGGAGGTGAGTCACAGGGAGCGAGGCTCCAGCAGAGCTTCTGCCACTTTGTCTGGGGGGGTGTATTTATGCCCTGAGCAACCAACCTCAGCAACTGGTTGGTGTGAGGAGGGAACAAGGCAGCACCAGAGAAGTCAAACGAGTGAAATCCCAACAGATTGTCCAA
>NW_009259866.1:282645-289918 GCF_000687185.1 Egretta garzetta | reverse complement strand
TAGGGAAGGGTTGAATAGTAACACTCTTGGTGCCTTTTGACTCCTTCCCTTAAAAAGAAGCAATAAGCTGTCTATTCCCTGGGAGGGATAAGTTATAAAATTAAAACAAAATAATCCTTAAGGCTTTAAGAAACACATGCAGCAATCTGGGATAATGGAAGTGTTGAAGGCAATTGAGGCTTCAGGGGATGTAGCAGATGAGCCTTGCTGGTCCTTTTGCTAAATGCAGCTGGGATATGCTTAACATATTCATGGTATCCACCATCTCTGGAGTTGGTCTGAGCCGTGGAAGCTGAGATGGGCCTAACCCTGCCGTTAGTCCTCAGCTATGTCCCTGAGCTCTGGTTGTCCGATATCAACCGCATCGCTCTGCGTTGTGAGGCTGGATCCAGGCCTGTGTTGTCTGCTGTGGGGTACCAGGACTGCGATGCAGATGTGCTGCTGACCACGTGTAAGTGCATGACCTTCACGACAAATTTTAGGGCAGATAATTTGATTTCCATGAAACCGGGTGACTCCCTCATTGAAAAAGGAGAGAGAATTGTGGGGGGAAATGCCAAATTCCCTGAAGCAGCAGCTCATCCCTCATGTATTGCATTATCTGGCACCAAGGGTCTCCATATATCCGTATATGCCCGTGGCAGTGATACAAGGCTGGCTGGTGCCCTGCTGCCCTTGCAGCTTTCTCCTTGAACTTCCCTGTCCTTGGGGATGTGAAAGTTGTCTGCTTGGTGGTGGGACTGGCTCTATAGCCTAGGTCAGCACCAGCTGACGACTCATCTCACCACTGCTGTATTATGGATGTCTCCAGTCTATGCGCAAATTAAATATCTTTGGTTTCTCCTGCTGTTCTCTGGGCACTCTCCAGCTGCTCTAATTGGCAATAATTCTGGTGGTGACTGTTTTGTGGCTAAAGCTGGTCTTGGAGATGCCATGGCTTGGCCCATCTTCCAGCAGGTGGGCTGCAGAGCACCTCCTGTGATCCAGCCAAGCTCTTCAGGTAGCTGGGAGCTTTAGCTGTGATACCTGTTGGAGACAGCTCCAACTTAACTCCCAGCTACAGACCCCTTCCTCATTTCTCTGAAGAGATCCATGACGCTCCTGATCTGTGCCGGTTCCTTCAGACAGGGGTGTAAAAGCCCCTTACACAACTGGATCTGTGTCTCCATTTTTCTCATACCTTTTAACAGCAAGTCCGAGGACTGTGTTTTGCCTTCTCATAGGTGTCACAGTCACAGCTCACAGTTGTCCTTTGATCGCTTCATACGCTTAAGTTTTGCTTTTGCTCGGTTGCTTCCAGTGACTGAGCTCCTGTTCTTCTAGCAGAAATGAAAGAGCAGAAATTAGTACCTCTGTGTGTCACTTTGCCCTTTGGACTTACTGGCATCCACCTCTTCCTACAGGTGATTAGTTCTTTCTCTCATTAGTGCTGGGAAAGCCTGGCCTTGTTCTGGCACCGGGGTCACAAATAATGTTCTAGGTGTGTCTTTTCACCTAAGATGTATCCAGACTTCCTCTCCTTCTGTTTGCTGGAGATGGGAAGTGCAAAGTACACTTGACGATCATGTCTAAACAAACATTCCCTAAGGACTCGCTTATAGAAAGAAATCTAACCATGTAATTGCCCTATTTAACACCCTGGATGGGTGCTCTTGAACTGGAGGAGGTGTTGGGGAGTTAACACCATTATATCATTGTGTATGTTCCCTGACAAAGATAAGGTTTGAGTTGGCAGAAGCTTTGACCTCCCTCAAAGGGGATCTGTTTGCCTTGGCCTCCTCTGGAAGGGGTCTTCTGGCCTCTTCCCTCTTCTTTACGTGGAGGCACTGGCTGAGCGCTTTCTGCAACGCTGTCGTCTTCCCATGCCGAGGGTTGAACGCAATGTTATTTAGCAGATGCCTTCAGAGCATAAAATGGCCTTGCTACAATAATACTGGCTCTAATCCTGCTTTGTAAGAGGCAATAAACTTCAGAGCTGGGCACAACTCGTATAACTTAATGACCCACACCTCATTCATTTTCATGGCTTTCTTAACATACCCTGTTCCCTGTGTACATGCAAGCTGTGCTGTGCCCTGGCTGCTGCACAATTTATGGCCTCTTACCGGAAGAGTTATGTGCTCGCTTCTCCTTTACAAAAGCTTTAAACTAGGAAGGCTGAGAAATCTCATGTTCAACCCAGCTGCTTCTTAAGCACCCGATTTTACTCTGCTGTTGATGTCCCTAGGTGCCCCCCCAAAGCCCAGGAGGCTGGTTGAAATAACACATCTTTCTTCTGACCTTAAAGGGCTGACCTCAAGAGCTTCTACAAAGAAGAATTAAGCAAGGAAAATCCCTTTTATAACCTAACAGTGGGGTTTGGTGGGGTTTTTCCCTCTGCCCTCCTTCTATAATGCACGCTTAAACCCGTCACCGCTTACTTTAGAAACTCTGTGCTGTTGGTTTTAGCTTTTGCTTGTAACTTGGAGAGTAGGGGCACAGGCAAAGCATTGGATTCCTTTGAATGCAAGCTGTTGGAGGATGGGCACGCTCTCCTCTTGACTATCTCCCCCACGTACCTTTTGATTTAAATATGCCCTGTTCTGCTTATGATGGTGTTTCCTTTTGTATGTAAGTTAACCTGGGCTGGAAATCTTATTCTGGAGCTGAATTTCCTTCCTGTTCCAATATTTGTAAAATAACTTCATTTCTGCAATGCTCCATGGGCAGCCACAGACTGCACTTGGTTGTTCCCCACGGTGGCCTTGGTATAATGCTTAATTGGTCCATGCCAGCCAGGGATGATGCTTTGGGACCGATGGCAGATCTTCTTGAGGTGAGATGTGCTGCAATCTCATGGGTTACTGCAGTTACCCAACTTCATAAAGTGTGAGGAGGAAAACAAAGTGTGGGGAGATCACATGAAGTCCCTAAGGGCAGCAAGTCTCAAGATCCTGACTCAACAACCTCACAAGGCTTTGGTCTTACATCAGGTGCTTCAATACCTGACTTTCCGGTACCTTTTTGCTGTTGGCTTAGTAGCCTGGATGGGAATTGATAACTATCTCATTAAATCAGATTGTAAAGACACACGGTGGTTAGATGAGCGGGGGGGGGGGGACACGGAGGTGACACGGGGACCTCATAGCTCTACAAATGGCTTCAGTGTTTCTTAGAGGGAGAATAGAATATTTTCACTTGGTAGGGACCTACAATGATCATCTAGCCCAACTGCTTGACCACTTCAGGGCTGACCAAAAGTTCACACATGTTGTTAAGGGCATTGTCCAAATGCCTCTTAAACACTGACAGGCCTGGGGCATTGACCACCTCTCTAGGAAGCCTCTTCCAGTGTTTGACCACCCTCTCAGTAAAGAAATGCTTCCTAATGTATAGTCTGAACCTCTCCTGGTGCAGCTTTGGACCATTCCCATGCATCCTATCACTGGATCCTAGGGAGAAGAGCTCAGCACCTCCCTCTCCAAGTCTAAGCAAATCCAAATGCTATGATGTTCTGGATGCTGGACCATGTTTGGTCCCCAGCTGCATCGGGACTTGCAGGCGTTCCTGGAGGCAGCTCCTTTGTGCCCTTGTGGAAAGGCGAAGCGATTAATGATTATCATTGCTGCTCTGTTTGCAAGCTTAAGAGGAGTCTTGGTCGTCACGTTTGATGCTGTAGCCACTCAAATTTTGCCCCTTGGTGTTGCCTCAAGCTGGGCATGGGAGAAGTGGGGAGCTGCCAAGTCAATTAGTTAAACCCCTTAATTGCTTTTGCAGTGAAGAAGTTTTAATGCTGTCTTTGAGTACCTCGTAGAGCCATCCTAGTGCCTTCTCATGCCACTCTGCATCTCACTTCTTTTCTTAGTTTCTTCTTGCCTCACCTCCAGACAAGGATGTGTTCATGGACCTCTGGTTTTGGATAGTCCTTCCACTAGTACCTCTTCCGTCATCTCTCACCTGCACTTCCCCTGGTCTCCTGCCCATGTATTCAGGTAGTCTTTGCTCTTCTCTCCAACCCCCTACCACCCAAAAAAAAAAAATCTTAAAATCCTCTGACCGCCTCCAAGCAAAGCTTTCCAAGAAGTGGAGAGGTCCCAAAGGTGATGGAAAAGGTAGGAAGAGCTGGAGGCAGAGTAGAGGTGCTTTCTACCTCCAACAGTTGCTATCAGGGTGGTTGAGTTTTGGGTGGATTTTTATGGCTTTGGAGGCAGAGCAGGAAGGCCTGAATCCCTCTCACTTGCATGTATTTGGATATATTTGCATACACCTTAGGCTTGTGTGTGTCTGGAGCTGATAAGCGCACACAGCTCTCATCTGTAAACCTGAGGGGCTGTTGAAATTTTAATAAGCACCAGCTTTTCTTTATGGCTTCTTTTCCCCCACCTTAACCTATATACGGAAGTTAAAGCTTAATGTCTTGCACTGTATGAAGAAACATCATTAAAGGCACAATGTTTGTAATCAGCCTTTAATTAATGAAAGAAATACTTGTGCAGTATCTTAGACTACATCTGCACGAGCAGCTACTTTCTAGACAAGAGTTTGGTGCAGTCTCCTTTGCTCTGGGAACCTCTGGGTGCTCAGATTTGAGTAGTGACTGCATGGTTGGGTTATTTTGGGGTTTCCCCCCCGCCAAGGGCCCTGTTCAGCGATGACCCAGCTCCTTCTTGCTGGAGAAAACCTGGCACAGTCCCTTCTTGGGCTTCATGGTGTGGGATTCCTCATCTTTTTCCTTTTTTTTTTTTTCCAATTTCAGGATTTTTTTTCCCTCGGGAGCCAACACATTGTGCAGGATGTGGGAACCCCCAGGGCAAATCCAGAAGTGGCACTTCTGGATAAGCCTATCCTTTATTTACTCCTCAGTGTATCAGACTCAAGATTTGCGCAGCTGTTGGGGTGTTTTCCTTAACATCCCACTTAATTGCTTTTCCGGAATAATCAGGGCCTCCTGCTTCCAGCTTATTCCTTCAGTAATTTCAACAAATCCATGGATTACTGTGAAGCACTGAGCCTGCAGATTTATGGACCAGATGGAGTCACTCTGATTCCGTGGTCTCAAATGTACCAATTAGGAACTCAAATATTTCACTTAAATGAAAATGTTGATGTTAATCCTGGACCCTTTTCAAAGGGGGCACCACTTAGTGGACTTCAAATATGAGAAATTAATTCTCAGAAAGCTGAAGTCCATGAAAATGCAAAATTTTCCGTTCCCTACTTACTAATCAAAGCTAGTCTCATACTATTTCGAGCAAGGACTTATTTTTTTCCTTTCCTACTTCCCCAGAAAAATAAAATAATTTGTTAGCAGTTTTGTGAGATTAACACGGGGACCTACAGTGTCTTCTGGAGAGGTAACGAAGCATTGCTGTGACTTGTTGGATTTGAGACTGTTGTGACCCACGCTGGAGAATGAGGTGAGACCTGGTGAAGCCCACCAAGGTCTCTACGTGGAAGAAATCAGCTGAGGAAGTGTTTTGGACAGGACATGAGCAGGCACTGTTGGAGCTCTGTAGGCTCTCTTGGGTGGCCAAACCCTTTCTTGATGTAGAGGCAAGGGGTCAACTAGCAGTGGTGGAGGTAAAGCAGTGGGGAGCAGGGTGAGATTGATGTACGTGGCAAATGGAGGTTTTCTAAGGAAAGCAACGGGGTGAAATAGTGGCTTTGAGGGATTTCTCTTAGTGCTACAGTGGATCTTAATACATTCTTGAAGAGATCTACCCATGCTTTGTGCTGGTGTATGAAAAGCAGGCTCTGAGGTCCTCTTAAACTGCACGGCCTTCTTGTCCCCCCAAACTTTTTTTTTTTAAAAAAACCAGATGTCTTACAGAGGCTCACTTCATGTATCTGAACCTCTCCTTGCACAATGGAAATCATTTCTGCTTGGGCAGAGCTTTTGTTGGCCCTGGATTCAGACACCCTCCTCGTGGCAACCTCTCTGTCTGGGGCATCCCATAATAACCTCTTGCCCCCATGAGATGGAGGGATATTGCCATCTGTTATTTCCTGAAGCTGAAGATTAAACATGTTTTCCTGTCTGCGGAAAGTCTGAGCCGAAGGAGGAGGCACGGATGGATTTAATTTACTGCTTCGTGCAACTCGTTCCTCCACCCCCGTGAACTCTTGACTTGCTGCCTCTACTCGATCCCCTATAGCCGTCAGGAGATGGGGGCACTTTTAAGCATAGGGTCACATCTGTTCCCAAGCTCGAGAGTTATATTGAGCTCATCTGCAGCCCCCTAGGTCTTGTCTTATGTCCGGATGGCGAGACCCTGGAAAGGAGACGCTTCCTTGCTGTATCCCATCATGGTTGTATTTGGGAAGCGTTTTCTGAATAGCTTAGAAAATAAATTGCTGTCAGCAACATGAGGTATTAGATAATAAAACCTTTAAATATAATAAATTATAAATACCATAAAACTTCAGGTGCAGTGCCGGGCTCTGAAAGTGTCATTTTTAATCCCAAAATGGTGGGGGTTTTTTTGGTGAGACCCTGCCCTTCTCTCTCAGCAGGGCTGTGACCCCTTCGCCCAGACCCAGCGCAGCAAACTGCAGCATCGCCGGGCGCGGATTAACCAGCAGATCAACAAGGAGATGAGGATGCGAGCAGGAGCAGAAAACCTTTTCAGGTGAGTCCTGATCCTGGGAGCATTCCTGTAGACCGGGGATTTGGCTGGAGTTGGAAATCTGGTCTTGATGTCTAGAAGGCAACTGATGCTGGCACTCCGATGGCTCTGTTGGGTGTTTGCTCGGTCTTCTCTTGACTTCGCACCATTCCTCCTAAAAATGCCTGCCTGCCACTTGGTGCAATGCTTGAACGCTCTGTGTTTTGATGAGAAATTATCATTTTAATGTCTTGGAAGACTGGTACAAAGGAGGGTGTGAGCAGATGGAATAATGGGAATAAATATTGAACTGGGTTTGAGCTCAGAGTGTAGTATCTCCTGCCTGATACCCCCAGCAAGTGGGTCAATTCCAGCTTTAGTCCTAAAAATCCCCATCCCAATGCTTCCAACAGAGCAGAATCTGAAAATTTGGGTATGTCTTTGGAGATGGGCACAGTCCAGTGGCTCTTCATCCTGTTGGAAGATGCATTTATGGGTAGTGCAAAGGTTGGCACAGAATCACAGGATGGTGGGGGTTGGAAGGGGCCTCTGGAGCTCACCCAGTGCCACCCCCCTGCTCAAGCAGGCTCACCCAGAGCAGGGGGCACAGGACAGCGTCCAGGCGGGGGTTGAAGATCTCCAGAGAAGGAGACTCCACAACCCCCCTGGGCAGCCTGGTCCAGGGCTTC
>NW_009259866.1:275751-282465 GCF_000687185.1 Egretta garzetta | reverse complement strand
CAGGGCAGAGCAGAGGGGGAGGAGAACCTCCCTCGCCCTGCTGGCCATGCTCCTCTGAATGCGCCCCAGGATGCCATTGGCCTTCTTGGCAACAAGGGCACCCTGCTGGCTCATGGGCAACTTGTCATCCGCCAGGATGATGAGATACACACAAGACCTTTGCATGGCTTTCAGATTGCTGCTGGTCCAGCTCAAGCAAGAGCCAGCACATTACTGCCTTCCCCTGTAGAGTGTCTGTGACGCAATCATGATGCAATTGCATGATTTATTTTTTTTTTGCAGCTATTTATCTTTTTTAACCCAAGAATGACCTTTTATAGCTCTTGTGTGTATCTCCTCTTCCTGTAGGATATTGGAGCACGTGTGCAGGGTCAGCAGGTCTGTTAATATAAGAAAGTATTACAAGGCTGCCCTAAAATAGCTTTTTGGGGCATATTTTGCCAGTTCATTCCTTTTTTTTTTTTTTTTTTTTTCCCCTGCCCCAGTACAGTGATTGACTTTTTGCTTCTGAATGTGAATGATTTATCAGCAGCAGCATGTGCCTGTTGCACCTGGAAGAAGGGAATCATAATTGCTCCACCAAACTTTAGGAAGAAGTGGTATTTTACTGGTGGATCAGGACAGCAGGGTCTCCTGGGGGAGGTGAGGTTACAGCCCCCATACCCTGCTGCTTCAACTAGGCTGCCATGCCTTATCTAATTAAAAAAAAAAAAAGCCATGAAATTGTGTACTGCTCCACATGACTCCCCTTTATTATTATAAAAAAAAAAGGGGGGGGGGAATATGCTGGCTCAGCAGAAACGTGCCTGGCCGCGGCTTTGGTGCAAACAGTGGGAATCGGAGCCGCGTGCAGGGGAGTGAGCAAAAATGTGAGGCAAAACACATCTTAATTACTTGGCCAGGGCAATGCACTGATGGGGCTTTTTTTTTTTTTCCTGCTGGATCAGCACTTTGAATGTCCTTTGGTAGCACCCACTTTTCCTCCCTCCCGCAAGTCCACTTTGCAGCTGAGTTATGATGTGGGTTTCTGGGTGCTACGGTGCTCGGAGCTTATGAAACATGGGACATCTGGGGGGGAAAGAAATCAAGCTTGTGCCTGAAATTAAAGGCTGGGGGGGGGGGGGGGGTTTTGTGTTGTAAGTCAAAATGTTATTGCTTAAAAATTATGGACTTGGGTTACATGGAGAAGCTTCCTTTGCGTGTCTCTAGGCTGGTGCAAAATGCCAATATAAAAAGCTGTGGGCTGCCTGGCTTGGAGCAGAATTTGCAGCTGAACTTTGCCTCTGGATGGAAAAAAAACCCACCAAAACAAACAAAAAAAACCCCCCCCAAACCTCAGTGCTTTAAAAAAAATAAAAAATCTCCTGAGCTGTTCTGTTCAGCATATCAGTCCCCTTTTCCTGCAGAGGTTGCCATGAATGGTGTGTTGGAAAAAAAAAAAAAAATGCATGTGGTGTTTGCTTAGTGGTGTTAAGAGGGTTTTGTTGCTGGATAAATAAATGGGCCGAGGCAGCGGAAACCTTTTCCTTTCTTGTTCAAATACTGAGTGGAGCAATTGAGGAGATAAAGGTGTCGCCAATAAACCAGTTTCTTAAAAGGAAATAAAAAAAAAAATCAGGAATCTTTGGTGTTAGCTAAGCAAACAGCTGATAACTTCCCCGAGGAGGGTGATGGAGACACCTTGGCTCTGCGTGCTCATATGGAGGTCGGCACTTGCCCCGGACAGGACAGGGAGCACAAAGTGCCTCGAGTCCAGGGTTTGCTCATGGAAATGATCAAGCACTCCCCTAAATTAACCCTTTGAGAGTTACTGTATTCTTAATTACTGTATATGGCACTTTGTGGCTTGCAAACCAAAGTGATATTGGGCTTTAAAACCAGCACCTGGTGCTTAAGAAATTTTTATTTTGTTTTAAATTTTTTTTTGGGGGGTTGGACTAGATGACCACTAGTGGTCCCTTCCAACCCTAAACATTCTATGATTCTATGACAAATCCTGGAAAAACTTGCACGTGCCTGCAAAATTGGGCTTTGCAGGGCGATACATCCTTTCTGCTGCAGAGCAGAGGTCAAAGCACTGGTCAGAAATATATCATGGGTACATGTAAGTGTTCCTCTGCTGCGCAAATCAGCTATGTAATGTAAGAAATAAAAAGAAAAAGAAATCGTTGCCAGCTGGGAGCAGGAAGGGGAAACTGTCTTAATTCATATTGGAAGAAAATTGTAGCGGCAGCAGTGATAGACCTGTGGCCTGGAGATGCTGGGGTGCGTGGAGGACTAAAATAGCGACTAAATACTGGTTTATATGGAAAGAGGGTTATTGCTGTGCTGATCCTCTGCAGGGAATTGCAGAAATGCTGAAGGAGGTTGAACTGGAAGTGGCCGCGGAGATTTTTTTGGACCTGCTGCGGTTTTGCTTTGCTTGTTTAAAATCAAAAAATGAGTTGGTCTTGGGAAATCCCAGCAAAGAGGGGAGTCAGGGGAGGAGACGTTAGAGGACCAGCATCTTAAAAGAAAAACAGCAAAGCTCCTTCCACCGCCCTGAGCCAGGTCAGGGCAAGGCCCCTGAAGGATATTATCCACAAAAAACACAAGTCAAAGGCAACGTGCTTGGTGAAAGCGGTGCCCTGGCTGAGCAGAACTCGTGCACGTGTTGTTTTTCCTGAAGGCCAGCGTGATTTAGCGTGAGCTGCCAGAGCCCCTTTCAGCGGACAACTAGACTGCACACTGCCAGCTTGGGGTTATCTCTCCCTGCTTTCCTTCAGAGCAGATAAGAAGGTTATAATCAGCCTGGGAGCTTGCCTTGTTGGGAGCAGGCAGCTGAAATCAATCCTTGGTGTTTACATCTCCTGACGTGCACAAGTGGGGAAGGGAGGGCAGGGTCCATCTCTAGTGGTAGGCAAGCACAGCAAGCCTTTTCTCTTGCAGAAGGGTTGTTTGTACCTGAAAATCAGGGTTTTTTTCCTCCTCAAATCCAACCATAAAGCACTTTTATTTGGGGTGGGCAGCACCTTGAGTGGTCATAACCAAATCTGAAGCTGTACCAGAGGTGGGAGCATGGATGGGCAAGGGGAAGGTTACTCTGGGGCAGAAACAGCAGGTTCATCTAAGCAGGGTGCAACACCGTGGTGAGCGTTGCCTGGTCTCAGCCTCCACAGCACGGTGGTCTGGGTGCTCTGGCTTTCCCAGTCCTGAAAGGCTGAGGTGGTTCAGCCTGGAGAAGAGAAGGCACTGGGGCGACCTTATCACCGCCTTGCAATACTTAAAGGGGGCTGATAAGAAAGATGAGGACAGACTTTTTAGTAGGTCCTGGAGCGATAGGACAAGGGATGATGGTTTTAAACTAATAGAGGATTGATTCAGACTAGAGCTAAGGAAGAAATTTTTGACACTGAGGGTGGTGAAACACTGGCCCAGGTTGCCCAGAGAGGTGGTAGATGCCCTATCCCTGGGAACATTCAAGGTCAGGTTGGACGGGGCTCTGAGCAACCTGATCCGGTTGGAGATGTCCCTGCTCATGGCAGGGGGGCTGGATGAGATGACCTTGAAAGGTCCCTTCCAACCCAACCCATTCCATGATCATGTGCAGAGCAAGAGTCACGCTGCTGTGAGAGGGTTTGGATGGATGCATGTGGTATTGCACCACTGGATAACTTAATCTCCTTTTATCAGTACAACCAAGCACTGATAAATAAAGGCATTGATAAAATGGGGGAGGTTTGAGCCACACAGTGTTGTCTTGCAGGGCCACCAGTAACCACAAGGTCAAAGAGACGGTCGCCCTGGAGCTGAGCTACGTGAATTCCAACCTGCAGCTACTGAAGGAGGAGCTGGAGGAGCTGAACAGCAGCATGGACGTGTATCAGAATGACAGGTACACCAGGCAGCCGAGCCAGGCAGGCAGCTGCCTGCGGTGCAGGAAGAGTGGCTTCCCCACTTGAGATTTTATTTTTATTATTATTATTTCACATTTGCTTTTTCTGGGAGCAAGGCAGCCTCTCGCCTTGTGCCCATTGCTCTGCCTCCCCGCTCTGTGCAGGGTTTGGCCCTCTAGCAAGGACCATGAGGTGGTGGCTGGAGAATAGGGAAGGACTTGGGCATGGGTCAGGTTTGCTAGAAACAGTTTTTCATCCTGCAAACATCCAGGTTTCATCTATAATGCTGCAAGCAGAACAAACTCAACACCTTTTCCTAGCAGATACTTAGGAGGCATTTGGAGATGGATGGTGCGTTCTCTGGACACCAATGTCCCAAAGCAGGAGGAATAAGTCAGAAACAACCATCTCCACTTGTATCATCTCCCTTCCCTGAGCATCCCACCAGAGCATGAGTTTTTTCCAGCAGGGGAAATAGGGCTTCTGCTAAATGCAGAAGAAATTAAAAGCATGGCTCCTCAGCTGTCTGACCCCTGTTCTGGCTGTTCCCAGAGCAGATTACTCACTGATTTCTTTTCCCATCAAGGGTATAAGGTTATTTTTCTCTTTTTCTGAGGTTAGACCTTTTGTTAATTGAAACACTCTGTTGCTTTGAAACGCTTACCTAGCCACCTCAGGCTTGACTCACCAGAGCCGTAATCCTAGCATGCTCACCAGGAGCAAACCAACGTGCCAGGGCGGCTCAGCAGCGCCGTCGCGCTGGGTGAGAAAACCAGAAATCCCTGAGGCAGAACAGACCAGGAATGCTGCAGCAACGTGGGAGCCGCTGCTGCTCCTTCCCTTCCTGAGACAGATGGGTGGGTGGCCTTTGATGGCACCAAGCTGAGTGCTGTGGTTGACATGCCGGAGGGTTGGGATGCCATTCAGAGGGACCTGGTCAAGCTCAAGAAGTGGGCCCATGTGAACCTCGTGAGGTTCAACAAGGACAAGTGCGAGGTCCTGCACCTGGGTCAGGGCAACCCCTGGGATCGATACAGGCTGGGGGATGAAGGGATGGAGAGCAGCTCTGAGGAGAAGGATGTGGGGGTACTCATGGGTGAAAAGCTGGCCATGAGCCATCAATGTGCACTTGCAGCCCAGAAAGCCAAGTGTCTCGGCTGGGACAGCTCTGCTGTGGAGAGAGGCTGAGAGGGTTGGGGTGGTTCAGCCTGGAGAAGAGGAGGCTCCAAGGAGACCTGAGTGTGGCCTTGCCATGCTTAAAGGGAGCGGATAAGAAAGATGGGGACAAACTTTTTAGTAAGACCTGGAGCAATAGGACAAGGGGCAATGGATTTAAGCTAAAAGAGTCAGAGATTCAGACTAGATCTAAGGAAGAAATCTTTGACACTGAGGGTGGTGAAACCCTGGCAGGGGTTGCCCAGAGAGGTGGCAGATGCCACATCCCTGGACACATTCAAGGTCAGGTTGGACGGGGCTCTGAGCAACCTGATCCAGTTGAAGATGTCCCTGCTCATGACTTTGAAACGTCCCTCCCAACCCACACTATTTGATGATTATACAATTCTGTGTCCATCCATGTGTTTTTTCCTGGCCCACGGTCCTTATCAGGGGACGATTACTGTGCTGCTGGGGCAGAGAGAGGTGCAAAGACCAGGAGAGCTTCAGTGACTCCATCCTGCAGGTTTCTGCAATGCCATTAAATGTAGGACTGGGATGATCTGGGTGCAGGATTGTGTCAGGGTTGTGGGTTCTCCTATGGGGAGAAAGCTGAGGGAGTCCATATCTCCACCACCCTTGGGTGTTTGCTGCACTCAGAGGGTCTCTTGCAGTCTCTGATTGTAATCTTGGATGTTGGTCCTTCTTCCATGCTGGAAGTAGGGATGCATGCAACATCTCCTGTGTCGCGTTCATCCTCCCCAGGTTCTTCCCTATCAGGGATGCTCAGCTTTTCTAGCCTGCCTCTTGTTTGCCCTGGTTTAAAAAGAAAACAGCAGTAGCAGCAACCCCAAACCCCTTCTCAGGCCAAACAAAAGCCCCTTTGTTTGGTCTGGGCATTGGATTCAAGCGGAAATCTTGTTAGGGAAGGAGCAATAATGGCTTTTCTGCACTAATTATAGCTCTTGAAGATGTTTATTCAGTATGAACAGATTAAAATGCGGGTGCAACCTCCCTGTCCCGCTCCCCAGGTTTTTGCAACTTTCTTTCCTTCTTTTCCTCCCTGGACTAATGAGTGATGTGCTAACAAGTTATCAGCAATTTCTGGAGGTAAGGAGAGTTGTGCAAACCTGGGCTGGCGAGGGCTTGATCCTGCCCTACCCCTCTCCCATTTCTCACTCTGCCAAACCTTTCTCATCTCTTTAAACCAGTCCCCTGGGAGGCCAAGGGTCTGGGGGTACAGTGATGTGGCTCGGTGCCAGGGTTGGGGACATCCCCAAGGGATAGATGGGTATTGGGGAAAGCATTTTGGGGTACCACCATGAGTTCCCATCCCCCATCTCCGTATACAGGAGCCGGATGATGGGTCCAGCTTTCGGGCTCTTTGCAGGGCTGTAATTTTCTGCATGTTCCAGGCTTTGCTGCTCATACAGACCATTTCTTTACTTCTTGGCAGCAGAAAATCAAAACAGCTGACGAGTGGTGTCCCTCAGGGGTCTGTGCTGGGACCGGTGCTGTTTAATGTTTTCATCAATGACTTAGACAGCGAGATCGAGTGCACCCTCAGCAAGTTTGCGGATGACACCAAGCTGAGTGGTGTGGTTGACACATCAGAAGGACAGGATGTCATCCAGAGAGACCTGGACAGGCTGGAGAGGTGGGCCTGTGTGAACCTCCTGAGGTT
>NW_009259866.1:274262-275246 GCF_000687185.1 Egretta garzetta | reverse complement strand
CTCTGGTGAGGCCTCACCTGGAGTACTGCGTCCAGCTCTGGAGCCCTCAGCA
Source organism: Egretta garzetta (assembly GCF_000687185.1). Classification (NCBI taxonomy): domain Eukaryota; kingdom Metazoa; phylum Chordata; class Aves; order Pelecaniformes; family Ardeidae; genus Egretta; species Egretta garzetta. The sequence continues at coordinate 275,194 of NW_009259866.1, read as the reverse complement.
CAAGAAGGACATGGAACTTTTGGAGCGGGGCCAGAGGAGGGCCACAAAAATGATCTGGAGGCTGGAGCACCTCTGCTATGAGGACAGGCTGAGGGAGTTGGGCTTGTTCAGCCTGGAGAAGAGAAGGCTGCGGGGAGACCTGATTGCGGCCTTTCAGTACCTAAAGGGGGCCTATGGGAAAGATGGGGAAAATCTTTTTAGTAGGGCCAGCTGGGACAGGACAAGGGGTAATGGTTTTAAACTAAACCAGGGTAGGTTTAGACTGGATATAAGGAAGAAGTTCTTTACAACGAGGGTGGTGAAACACTGGAACAGGTTGCCCAGAGAGGTAGTGGAGGCCCCATCCCCGGAAACATTCCAGGCCAGGTTGGACGGGGCTCTGAGCAGCCTGATCTAGTTAGCGGTGTCCCTGCTCCTGCGGGGGGGTTGGACTAGATGACCTCTAGGGGTCCCTTCCAACCCAAAACATTCTATGATTCTATGAATCCCCCAAAAGATGTTTCTTCCTGGCCATCACCCTGCAGCGCTTCTTCCCCAGTGCTGCACAACTGTCCTGTTTAATGTTGAGAAGCAAACCACTCCCCAACTGGGTGTTCCCAGAGTCGTCGTCATCCTCAGCGTTTTACAATATCGAACGGGCTCTGCGATAAGAGCTATTATTAGAAAACTGCTTTTAATAGAGGTAGCAAATTTCAATATCTGGCACAGTGCCGCAGCCCGAGCAGGTCCTTATCAGCATTGAAGCCTGGATTAGCACATAGGCGTGGGTGAATCCATGACCTGTGCTCAAATCACACCCGGTTCCTAAGGGCTGGTAATTAAAGCAGCTTCATTACTAGAGTCTATTTTATTGCTATTGTACTTGTTACAGAGAGAAAGGAAGAAGCTGGAGGAATAAGGGTGATGGTTTCAGGTTATTTTCTGTGCACTCC
>NW_009259866.1:267381-274238 GCF_000687185.1 Egretta garzetta | reverse complement strand
GTTGGGAAGAGCTTCCTTCTGCTGTGCGGAGCTGGGTCCTCTTCTAGCTTTACCTTTAATAGTAGCAGCACAAGCCCAGGGCAAAGCGCCGCTTTATTTTCAGCCCCCAACACACAAGGCCTCTCCAAGGCTTTTAAACCAACCACCAAATAGGTTGCTGTCTTCTTCCAGTGAGTCCATCAGCGTCCCCATGATCCCTTTGGGCCTGAAGGAGACGAAGGAGCTGGATTTGCTGGTACCGCTGAAGGTGAGGATTGGGGTTTTGCACTCTCGATGCGATGCAAGGCAATGGAGGGGAGTGACCGTGCGCTTTGAGGGATGTTTCAGCACATGGGTATGGTTGGGCGCTGTAGAGGAGATGCTGCAGCAGCCGCAAAATGTTTTCTGTTTTGGAACAGCTGCAAAAAAATAGGTTTATGGGGAGGAGCTGGACTTAAAACACGGGAAGGTGGGAGATGAGGGTCTGGAGATGCTGGAGAGCAAGGGCCAGGCAGGGGAGGAGATGGAGCACAAGTATTACGAAGAGCAGCTGAGGGAACTGGGGTCGTTTAGTCTGGAGCAGAGGAGGCTGAGGGGAGACCTGATCGCCCTCTACAACTGCCTGACAGGAGGCTGTAGCAAGGTGGGGGTCAGCCTCTTCTCCCTGGTAACGGGCAATAGGACAAGGGAAAATGGTCTGAAGTTGTGCCAGGGGTGGGTTAGGTTGGACATTAGGAAAAATTTCTTCCCCGCAAGGGCTGTCAGGCGCTGGAAGGGGCTGCCCAGGGAAGGGGGGCCTCAGGCTGGAGAATCTCCTGGATCGGGCACTGGAAGGGGCTGCACTGAGTCCCCATCCCTGGGGGGATTTAACAGCCCGGCAGCCAAGGTGCTTAGGGACAGGGTTTAGTGGTGGGATGGCAGGGTTAGGGGAGCGGTTGGACTTGATGATCTTAAGGGTCTTTTCCAACCTAAACAATTCTTTGATTCTATGGTTTTCCCTGGCACAGGTTTCCTCAGAGAGAGAGCTTGCAAATTGCCCGTACAGAATTACCCAAAGTCACCCTTTAAATCTGGAATATCTATTTCCAAGGGTGAGTCAGGGTTTTCTTTTCTCTTGTTCCCTCATGCAGGATCTCATCAGCGAACACTATGGAGAGGACGGCATCTTGTTTGAAAAAGAGATCAAAGAGTTCATGGAGCTGCGGCAGGTCGGTGTCCCTTGAGTTGCAAACTCTTGCTTTGGCTTGTCCAGAAACGCTCGTTGGAGGTGCCACGTTCTGCTCCAGGGGTCCCCTCATCCTCTCTTCAAACTGCACCCTTATCCTTGTGTCTTGGGGGGTGGGATTCCCATGCTTGGAGCACTTCAGATTTGGTTTATAGCTTCCAAAATATTACAGACCGTTCAGTAATTGTTTTCTTTCCCCGTCCTTTAGCACCCTGCTAATGTAGAACTGAACAGCAATAAAAGTTGTAATGCAATCCGTTACTGGTTTATGAATATTAGTTCACCCCCGGCAAGGCAAAACGACTGCTCTCTCTCCAGCTAGCGCTCGGAGAAGAGGAAATATAAAGCAATCGGGTAAAGGTGAATTTTCTCCTCTCCTATGAAACAGCTCTCATAAGTAACTTCAAGTTTTGCCTGGCTGTGAAGCTTTGATCTGAGGGAGCAGAAAGAAAGAGACTTGCTCAAGCCCTTGTGAAGGGCCTGCTCCTACTCTTCAGGCTGTGGGAGAGGAGCCCTGCAAAGCCCAAAGCTGGGAAAAGCCATGTGGTTAAAACTAGGCTTTAGGAGAGGTCTAACCCTCCTCCCTGTGTCAGGTCAAAAGCTCATGGGCTTCATTATTAAGAGCAAAAAATCCAATTTCTTCCATAGCATTTATTTCAGCAGGCTTTGCATGAGTTTCTCTCTTAAAAAAATATAATAATCCCAGCTTGTTTTAGGCAAACGTTGCCACCAGCATGGCTCCCAGGCTGCTGGCTCCAGATTTGGGTGCCCCAGCAGTAAATTGGTGTCTCCCTGACCTTTCCTGCAGCTGAACCTGTGCCAGGGGCGCTGCCTCCCGCTGCTGCGCAGCCTCTCATCCACTATTGATCTTAATCCTATTGATCATATTGATCTGATCTTATTGACGTAATAACTCAGGTGGAGTTTCTTCCCCTGGGCTGGCCAGTATGTGCAGCTCTGTAAATAAGATGTTTCCTTCCCGGTTTCCTCCTCTCTTCCCACCCCCGTTTCTCCGCTCCTGTCCCTGCAGGCAATGCGCACCCCGAGCCGCAACGAAGCTGGGCTCGAGCTCCTGATGGAGTATTACAACCAGCTCTACTTCCTTGACAGCCGGTTCTTCCCCCCCACCAAAAGCCTGGGTGTCTTCTTCCACTGGTTGGTGCAGCTTTCCCCATCCCACCTAGAATCATAGAATGTTTTGGGTTGGAAGGGACCCCTAGAGGTCATCTAGTCCAACCCCCCTGCAGTGAGCAGGGACACCGCTAACTAGATCAGGTTGCTCACAGCCCCATCCAACCTGTGGGCATTGCAAATGGGGATGGAGTCGGGACCAAGCCTCCATGATGGGATCGCTGCCTCGGCAGCAAAGTCAGGGCTGGTGGATGCAGGGAGCTGGGTTTTCCCCTTGCTCTAGGCTTGCTGTTGCCCTGGGTGGCTTGGTTAGGGGAGGCAGGGGAAAGTGTGTGCCCCACGGGGACAAGCCGTGATGGGAACGGTGGCTGTGAGCGCACGCTGAGCGGTGAAAACCCTCCAGGTTCCTCCTGCATCTGTGGGTGAGGACCTGGGGATGGGCAGCCGTTGACTCTTCCCTTCCCCAGGTACGACTCCCTGACAGGGGTCCCATCCCACCAGCGAGCGCTGGCCTTTGAGAAGGGCAGCGTGCTCTTCAACATCGGAGCCCTGCACACCCAGATCGGAGCGCGGCAGGACCGTGCATCCCTGCCGGGGCTCAACCAGGCCATCGATGCCTTTCAGAAAGCAGCTGGTACGTGGGTTTCCCTCCTTTCCCGGCTCCCCAGGAGCACACAGGCAGCATTTCCACAGGGTGGGAATAATCCTCGTGAGTGCAAGAAGGGGAGGGAGCAGTCGTGCAAAGAGAAATGGGGACAGGGCATCTCCAAGGGACCACAAGCCCAAGCTGGCACCACGCTGCTTCTATGGGTTATGAAGAGGAGCTGGGATGTCCCAGCAGCCATCCAAAGGGATGTCCTAGCAGCCACCCAAAGGGTTGTCCCAGCTGGGGAGAGATGCTGATCCATCTGCGAGCAGCTGGGAGAAAAGGGGCCCTGGAATTGCTGATCACCCAGGGCTTTGGAGAGGAAAGCTGTGGGCACAAGGATGGTCAGGGAGCAAGGGAGGGACCCCTGGACCTTTTTCCCTGGGATACCATTGCTGGTTATGGTGAGATGTTTGAGGTGTGAGCTGGGTTGGAAGCTCTTCTCCTGCACCGCTGGTGGGGAAACCTTCGTGTTCCAAAAGCCTGACCCTCCTGCTTGCAAGCCCGGCAGCCACCAGGAGCTTCTCCCTCCTGCAGGTGCCTTTAACTACTTGAAGGAAAACTTCTCCAATGCTCCCAGCCTGGATATGAGCGCTGCCTCCTTGAACATGCTGGTGCGGCTGATGGTTGCCCAGGTCCAGGAGTGCATCTTTGAGAAGATGACCTTGCTGCGTGCCCAGCACGACTTCCTCTCCCAGCTGCAGCTTGCCCAGGAGGCAGCAAGGGTGAGTTCTTTGGGGAGGAGAGGACTTGGTGGGGCTGTCGCCACTGGCGAGGCTCCCTCCAGGAGAGGACAGCCTGCTGTCACTGTCTCCTGATGGATGTCCTGCATCTCAACCCATGGCTTAGCAGGTCTCTTGATGCCCCGCAGGTGGAAGATGTCTACTCGCTGGTACACCAGACAATGACCCAGGCCCACGTGAAGGATTACGTTCCCTTCTCTTGGACCACCATGGTCCACGTCAAGTCGGAACATTTCAAAGCCCTCTCCCACTACTTCGCTGCCATTGCTCTCTGCGACTGCCCTGGTGAGTGTTACAGCTTGGAGGCAACTGCCTGCTCAGCCAAGTGCTGGCTCCACGTCATAGCCTGGTGTTTGGGAGGGACTGCAAAAAAAGAGGTGAGGGGAGATATGCACTGGGTGGGTAGGTACAAAACCTAAAGTTTTTGGGATGCTCTGAGCTGTAGATCTTGCTTATTGAGTCACAGACTCAGGCACAGGGCAGATTGCCCCCATATTTCTGGTTTGCACAGTGCTTGCAAAATCCTTCTTAGAAGGTGACCAAAAAGGTGCTGTAGGGATGTAGCCCCTTTGGGGCTGAGCACCTAAACAGTGGGGTCAGCTGCCTGCTGACCACATGTGTGCTGGTGTCCTCAGCCGGGCATCCTCTGGAAGCACCCCAGTCCATGCAGCAGGCCAGCTGAGGGCTTCAAAAAATAAAAATAAACCCCCCAAACCATCGAATTTAATTGTCAGCCTCACAGCTGGGCTGCCCTGGGAATCCCAGGGTGGTGGGGTGCTGGTAGCAGGGTACGTGTGGCTGTGCCAGAGCCGAGCTGATACGGCTCCATGGAGCCAACTGGAGCGTGGACGTAGGATGCAACCTGTGATCTCCATCTTGCGCCATCGCCGACACCCGTGCAGGCAATTTTGGGTCAGGCAGAGGATCTGGGGGTGGGCAGCCAACGCACGCTGTGACTTGTGCTGCCGACCCATCACTTGGTGGGGTGGCTGAGGACAGGCTGAGGGACTTTTTGGGGGACGGCTGCTGAAAGCAGTGCTGTGCTGGTGACGGCGATGGCTGCCAGACTGTCCCAGCATCCTCCCCCGCACCAGAGCCTGCCCAAAATCTTGCTGCCGGGCTTCTGCCACGTGGGCGTTGCAGAAGCAGGATTGAGCAAGGAGAGCTGCTGGGACAGAGATGGGAGAGAGGGGGGTGCTGTGGGGCTGGAGCAGCTTAAAGACAGAAATGGCAGAGGGGGATGATGAGGCCGGGTTTGCATGGGGTTACAAGGAACAGGGCAAACCTTTCCCCTAAAGTTCTGAGGCTGTTTGCCTGGCCTAATAACCTTAGGTGCTGAGGGAAATGCAAATCTGCAGGAGATGCTTAATTTGGGTCTTTGGGGATTTTTTTGCTCCATCCAGAGCATGCTGTTGGGATCTCACGTGCCCGCTCGCTGCCTCTCCCTGACCCCCTTGTTCAGAATAATAAATCTTTTGCTCCCATAACCAGCTGGCAATAAACTCTTTGTGCTGCAGTTTAATCCCCCAAGGGATGCTGGCACGGAGAGGGTTGGCGTGGGGAGAGCCAGCCCTGGAGCTGCTGGTTCCCAGCGCGCTGGGTGCCTGTGCTGGCGGTGCTCACCAGGCTTTGAGATCTCCTAACATTCTGACCAGCAAGTCCACAAGGCTCCCTGGAGCCCTCTGGGTTGCTTTCTGGGTCGCATCCTGTGCCCCAGGTGAGGAGGGTGCCATCCAACCCTGAACTCCCTGGGAGCCAAAAGGGATTAGGAACAGCTTTGGCTGGAAATAAGGGTGTAAAAATTATGTGTGCAGAGCCCAGCACAGTGCTTGGAGCATTTGTGCAAGCTCAATCCATCTCGGTTTCTCCACTGAAGGAGCCCCTTGGTTGCACCCTTGGTGCTCTCTGCCCGTGCAGGAGTCCCAGCACAGAAAGGAGGGCTCAGCTCCCAAATTATACTTCCGTCTGCCCTGCTCTTCTGCTTTAGTTGTTGTCTGACTTGGCTCTGTGGCACTAATGTCCAGGTGGGGAAAGCCCAGGGCTCTTTATTTCCAATCCTGCTTCCAGACCAAAGCAAAGGAGGGAGGGAAGCAAAAGAGCCGGATCCTTGTGCTATGCCCAGGACAAATCCTGCATTTGGCTTCAAAGCCTGGTGCAGCCCTGAATGTGGTAACTCATCCCCCTCCCCATCAGGGATGTCTTGGTGGTCATTGCAGGCTGCGGTTGGGTGAGAGGAAGCTGATGCTGAAGTTATCAGGGCCACGTGAACATGGATGTGACTTCCTGGACCCCTTGACCCCACCACCACAGGGGACTGGGTGGCCGAGCAGCGCCCTGACTTCTCTCTAAGCACATCCCCACCCAATTTTTTTTACACAGCGCCATCTGACGCAGAACTCCCAGAGCAGGAGAAGGCTTTTATCCAGTTCCACATCACCATGCCAGAGGGACCATCGCTTCGCATCCTACTACAGGACCCCGAGGAGAGGAGGAAGCTGGGTAAGTGCATCCATGGGGCCAAAGCCCCTGGTTCTTGCGACGAAACCCCGATGAACAGGCAGGGAGCCCCATTGTAACCCTACTCACATAGGCATGATCTCCACAAAGGTGTGTGATGAGCTGTTGGGGGGGTCTTTCCATGGAAAGAGACCTTGTGGGGGGCTTTCTTTGCAAAGAGCCTCTCCTGGGAAGGCAGGAAAGCATTCACAGTTCCCTATTAGGGTGTTGAGAACCAACTCGTGGTGCTTGCACTGACCTGTCCAGCTGAGTTTCACAGTAAAACCTCCGTCACTGAGGTGTCGTGAGCCAGGTAACGTCACCCAGTGCAGCATGGAGAAATCTGTAGGGACACAGAGATCTTGGAAGCTCCTTGGCTTGGGCTTGCTACTGACTTGGCTTGACGACAAGAAGACACAGCAGATGCCAGGGGGTGGCTTTTTTAGTTGCATCAAAAGGCTTGGGAGACGAGAGCTTCCTCCCATGCGGATTTTCAGCTTCGGGGGAAAAACAGAGTGTTGCTTATTCAGCTGAAGTCATGTTTTGGCAGCCCCTCCCCAACAAGGCTGCCGCAAGAGGAACTGCTGCAAGAGGAAGCTCAGCGCCCTGATTTTGGGGTGTCATCTCCTGTTTGCCC
>NW_009259866.1:261175-267323 GCF_000687185.1 Egretta garzetta | reverse complement strand
CCTCATTGCACACGTGAAAGGAGACAGGTCCCACCAGTAATGGGTTTGTCATGTTGCTGGCCCCCGCAAAGTCCTCCTGGCTGCTTGGACAGATTTCATTGCTGGGGACGGGAAGTGGAGGACATGCACAAGGAGACTCCTGAAATGGACCCCAAAATCAGAGCGTTATGGTAACACCACCCCGACACCCACAGCTGCTGTCATTTGGTTTCCCAGTTTGCATCAACCCCGCTTCCAGCTCTGCCTTGTTCTTCTTGGGGGCAACAGGCTCCATTCAACGTCTGCTGGTGAAAAGTGAACGTGAAGATGCCAGCCTCAGCTCTGTTTTTTGTTTACAGGAAGGGAAGAAACTGGCAGCATTAAAATCATCTCCCTGAAAGGATATTTTTTCCCCTTCCCTAGTCTTATAACATTATGTTTTATCAGATGTGGTACATTCGACCATCTTCAACAGAGTGGAGCTAAAAGCTTGCACAACTTCTGTGCTCAACCTCTATTCCTGGTGATCTCTTGAAAATAGCAGGAGTTGATGACATTCAATAAAACATAGTTCCTTTCTTGCCCATGGATGGGGCTGCCTGTGCGTGCTTTCATAAAATATGATTTGATTCCGTTCGATACAATTATTTTGGAGAGTCTCTTCCTCTCTGGTTTCCGTCCAGCCTCAATATATTTCCTCGATGGTGACTTCTCTGGAGGGAAAGCAGAGGTCTTCAGGCCACTGGCTGCGGTCCTCATAAATCTGGAGCAAACTCCAACCATCTCCCTGGGTTATGTTGCCACCGTGTGTCCTAAAACTGGAAATGCTACCGGCACACGTGTTTCTATGATACGTGTGTGTGTATATATATCTCTCTCTTTTTCGGTATTTTAGCGTTGGATACGGGTATCTTGGTTGCAGTCTCTTGCAAAGGAGATGTTTGCGTTGATACCCATGGGTCATCGGGATTTCATCTCTTTTGGACATTTTTCGGCTGCTCCGTTTTCACGAGGGTGGAAACACATTGAAGGCAAGTTGAGAGAAGCAAAGCAAGAGCAGATGCCGAAGAGGGTGGAAAGCAGGACCTGCAGGGCAGGGAGAAGACTTTGCTTTTAGCCTAGGAAAGAGGGAGATGTGTTGCTTCTTCCCGAAGCTAAAAGGCTGTCACCAGGAGGACGGGGCTCGGTTGTCCTCCATGTCCTCCCCCGGGGAACGCATGGCGATGGAGAGAAGTTAATTTGCAGAGGAGATTGAGGTTAAGCGTTAGGAGGGACTTCGGGGGAGGCGCAACGTGGTGGCAGTTCCTTTGCCGGCGGTTTTCGGGAACATCTGCCAGCTCTGCCGCCGGTGCCGGGGGAGTGAAGTAGGTCACCCTTCAAGGTCCCTTCCCAGCCCTACATCGGGGGCTCGAGCTGACGGCTGGGACCTACTCCATTTAGCGCACGTTGAACGCCTGGCAGGCTGCGAACGTGACTGGGCTGTCCCTGAGTCACGACGGGTGACACAGCCGCGGAGGCTGGCGTCATCCCTGGGCAGCCAAGCGAGCGGAGAGGGAACTGGCGGTGGCGGCGGGGCTGCTCCGCTCCGCTCGGGCTGCGATCTCTCTGCTCCCTTGCAGGCAAAGCTCATCTGAAGAAAGCCATCATGAAGCACGAGGAAGCCATGAGGATCCACGGCTTGTGCAAGATCCTGCGGAAGATGGATATCCTCCAGGAGGTCCTCTCCTTCGCCCACAAACGCTCGCTGAGCAAATACTCAGAAATCGACCACGAGGAGGACTTCTTCGAAACAGGAGATGCCCCAGACATTCACCGTGAGTGGGGTTTTTTTGGGGGTGCAGCTGGGGAGGGGATTTGTGGCAGGTTACGTGGGGTGGGCAAACTTCCCGGTGAGTTTGTGGCACGTCGCTGTGGACCAGAGCTCCCTGCGCGGCGGTGAAGCAGCAGAGGTGGGAGTGGGGGCTTCAGGCTGCGTGTCTGGCAGCTGCCTGAGCAGGTCCCAGCTCTTAGGGGTCACAACATCCCTTCTCGGGGAGCGTGATGTAGAGGCAGCAGCCGCTGCAACTATCTGACCCCAGCATATGTGCTTTTCTCTCCCTACCACTAGCCAAAACGCACCAGAAACCAGAAATAAAATCCCCCAACTTCTCCCAGGTGAAGGTGACTGACCTCTTCCACAGGCTGGTATGTACAGCTACGGGGTGGAGGTTGCCCTGAGGGAGCAGACATCTCCTCCTCCTCCCTTGCATGCTCTGCTTGCCTGGTTTCCTTCCTCCCCGCAGCCTCTTCTCCCTCTCCCGATGCAGCCGCTGTGCTCGCGGGCGGATTTCCAAGGAGGGCAAGCTGCCTCCTCGCAGGCAGGGACCCATGCAGGAGGAGGGGTGGGAGGGTGCAGATCTGTCTCTGCAAGACCTAAATGGGTCGCGAAGCTCCTTGGGTGCATGGGGGAGCGGGCACAGGCGTTTCGGGTGGGCTTTAGAAGAGAAGGACTGAAGGGACCCTTTAGAGGAAGCTTTTTGGGGAGCAGAGCAGGATAGTGCCAGCTGGGAGGCACCAGGAAAATCCCACTGGACCTTTATCCCTACCCTCTTTAGGCTTACGGCATCCTGGGGAGCAGGGCTGAGCTGCAGGGCTGCTGTGGGACCTGGCTGTGCTGTCCCTGTCCCCCAGGCACCCCAAAAGGTGCCTTAGCACCCTAGGGAGAGGTTGGGCATCTCTGCTTTTGAACAGCTCCAGGGCAGGCAGGTATATCCTGCTCCTGTGGTAATGGAAAAGTAGGAAAAAGACAGGAAAATGGGAAAGATCTGGGGGGAATCTGACCCTGAAGAGGTGACCTGTCCCACCACCTCGCATCCTGCTGCTGGACCACCGCAGCCAGGCTGCATCCCCCAGAGCCAGGCAGCGGTGAAAAACCTCAACCCCCATCATCCCTCCTTGGGTGATGGTTTTATTTTTCCTGAAAGGGGGGAATTAAGGAGCCAGCTCTGCCCAACGGAGCTTTCTGGGTTTTTTTTTCCTCCAGGATTATGGTGTCTAAACTAATACCAGCTCGCTGACTGTGCCGAGACCACCTCCTCCTGCCTTGCAGGAGCGGGGCAGTGCCAGGAGGATGCCCAGACCTAAGCTCTGGGCAGAGGGTTGGACCAAGGTCCTTCCCAACCCGCACGAGACTGCTACTGCTCATAAAGCCAACATCTGGCATGGGCTTTTGAGCACCTCTAGCTTTATAGTGCATAAATCTGCATTTTGGGGCATGCAGGCAGGGTAAAACACCGGGTGGGCTCAAAATCATATCCTTTAATGAACTGCAAAAGACAGGCTTTCTTGCTCTGCCCTCCTCCCCATCAGTGGCTGTTTTGCAAGGTTGCACGTCTCCAGGGAGTTGTTCTTGCGCCAAAAGGTGCTTTCCATGTTTCTGCCTTACCCCAGGGGCCCCTCTCAGTTTTCTCGGCCAAAAACAAGTGGTACCCAGTGCGGAGAGTCCACCTGATGAGAGGAGAGAACGGGTTCGGGTTCACGCTGCGAGGAGACTCCCCCGTCCTCATTGCCGGTGTCATCCCAGGGGGCTGCGCTGCCGTGAGTACCCCAGGCTCTCGCTGTCCCCGTGGGGATGCTGGAAGTGAGGTGTCAGGGGTTGCCTTGAGGGGTACCAGGTGGTTTTAGGTCTTATCACTCCGTTGGTAGCTGCATTGGGGTGCTCAGGTGGAGACTCATCCCGGCCAGATCTCAGCCCAGGGCTTGCAGATGGATGTCACGAAAGAATTGAGATTTTTTTATTTTTTTTTTTTCCCTAGGAGACAGCTAAGGCAAAAATACGGAGGTTAGCTCAGTTTTTAACTGCTGGCAGCCTCTCTTTGGCAAGCACCCAGCTCCCTTTCTCCCCCATTTTGGGACACGACAGTGGATGGAATGAGATGGCAAGTCTGAAACGCGAGTTATCAGAGTGAAAACTCACTGTATGGGCTCTCTGATGTACTGAGGGCAACGTTCTCCAACAGAAGCTTGCTGGAGCATCCTGAAAGGTTTCCCCCCTCCCTCAGCACTGTTCAGTGTCAACCCTGCCACCCAGAGCCCAGCATCTCTGTCACAAGCTGCTCCTTAGCAGCAGGATCACGTCCCTCTTTGGGAGACTAAAATCTTCTTAAAGACCATATGTAGTCCATAGCTGGAGCCCACTTGTGTCCCCTGGGCTACCAATGTCCATTGCACTCAGCTAGGGTGGGATTGGCCTCCAGATAGACACCAAAATGCTGGTGTCCCTGTGGGGACAAATTTCTAAACCTCTATTGCAGCTGGTCCGGTATGTCCTGGCTGGGTTGCTCCCAGCTCTGATGCTGTCCCCACGGCCCCGAGCTGGCACATGTTTTCCTTCAAGCATGTCAAGAGCCTTGTTGATGCCTTGATGGATGAAGGATCTGCAAAGAACCTTGCTGAGCCTGCTCTGTTTTCGCACGGATCAGGGCTTGCAGGCAATATTTTTTGCATTTTTTTCTGGAGACCTGCAGCATTTGGGCATTAGGGAAAATTTTTTCACCGAAAGGGTTGTCAAGCACTGGAAGGGGCTGCCCAGGGAAGGGGTCGAGTCCCCACCCCTGGGGGGATTTAAAAGCCGGGCAGACGAGGTGCTTAGGGACAGGGTTTAGTGGTGGGATGGCAGGGGTAGGGGAACGGTTGGACCTTGGTGATCTTAAAGGGCTTTTCCAACCTAAAGGATTCTATGATTTTATGATTTAACCTTTGTTGAAGAGTCAGAGCTGGATGCACTTTTTGCAAGGCTGCAGAAAGTCACAGGGCTGGGAGTTCGTAGCGTGTTGGACGTCAAGCGCGGCCATTGCTGGCAGCTGCAGAAGAGGTCCTTAGTCTGGGGAGCATCCCACTTTCACCTGCACGCTGCAAAGCAGAGGGAAAATCTTTAGGATGGTGAAGGCATCGGCTGTCTTGTGCTGTAGGCAGAGGGTGGATCCCAACCCTCTCTGTGGCCCGTGTCTCCGCAGGGTTGGGACCTGTGGGGTGGAAACCAAGCAGCCTTGGGTGCAGCAGCATTCCTAAGCTCAAACGTGTGCATCTTCTTTCTTCCCACCTCGCAGGAAGCCGGGCTGAAGGAAGGAGACTACATCATCTCGGTGAACGGCAAGGACTGCAAGTGGTCCAAGCACGCCGAGGTGGTGCAGCTGCTGAAGAGCACTGGGGAGGAGGGAGTGGAGATCGGTGTGATAACCCTGCAAGGCTCAGAGGGACCGAAAGCCGTAAGTCACGTCCCAAACCTTAGGTGGGAAACTTGCAGGTCTTAGGGGGACAGACTGGCTGTGGTCTGCTTAAACGAGGCTCTGCGACGTTTCCGGCGTGGCAGGTTTGTTTGCAGCTGGCTTAGCAAACATGAAGCAGGATTTCCAGGGATGGAAAGCTTTGCTCTTGCACTGTTAGCCTCATACCAGGCACCGAGGCAGGTGGCTCCACGGCGGGCAGAGGTTCCCCAGTGTCCTGCTCCCAGGGTGGAGGTGCAAGGGCTGAAGCCAGGCACCGCATTTGCAGCCCGGGTGCTACCCTGGCTTCACGCCCCTCTCCATTCCCCTTCCCAAACAGGCAGACAAGAAGGCAGCAGTGATGTCCTCGGGCAGCGGGATGCTGAAGAGCAACAAGGAGAACAGCCGAAAGAGCCTGATGAACAGCAAGAGTGCCAGCACGCTGCTGGTCTGGAGCAAGAAGAGCAAGCGGAGCAAGAAGAGCACCTATGGCCTCCCCTTCACTGCGGTGGGAGACAACGAGGCCATGTACTGAAGCAGCCACCGGGCTAGGTTGTGTCCCGTGAGCTCCGGGGCTGGCTGCCTGTGAACCCTGGCAAGTGCCGGTGGCCTGTCCGGGCTGTGCTGGTGTCTGTGCTGCAAGGATCTCCCCACCCTGGGGACACGGCGCTGGTCGGATCCTCTCTGAAGAGGCGAGCGATGCACAGCGCCGGACTCCTCCACCTCCCAGCTCCTGCGTTAAACGATCCTCAGCTAAACAAAATGGGGGAACACTGATTTATTTCTTCATTTTTAAATTTTTATTTTTTTTTTATTTTTTTGCTCTTAAGGGGGCGGGGGGAGCTGTGCTTCGGTATAAAGCAGGGACTGGTTTGCGTCTTCTGCTCGGTGCGAGGAGCAGCCAAACCCAGCTCCAGCCATTAAAA
>NW_009259866.1:258845-261056 GCF_000687185.1 Egretta garzetta | reverse complement strand
CAGCTAGAGGTCACCTTCAACTCCCCTTTTTTCGGGAGAGGGGATGGTGTGGGCATCGACAAGTCGCAGTGGTGGGCCCATGGTGGGCTCCGGCGCAGGCCTGCCCAGGCAGCACCGGGCTTGTGCATCTCTGCCGCAGCACCGGTTAGGGATGTCCCTAGGGTTGAAGTTAGGATGGGTTTGACCATTTTTTTAGTGCTTTCTGGGTTTGGTTTTTTTAGTGGACATCTAGGTTGACCCAGCAAATACAGCCCAGCTGCGCAGCCTGCTGCTTTGGAAGAAAAGGGAAAGACTTAACGTGCATTTGTCGTCTCACTTTTTTTAATCAGTAGAGGTGGATTGCCCTAAATATGTGAGTAGATTAATAGCTAAGAGCCTTGCATTTTTGTTTTTTTTCTCAGTATGAGATTAAAATTCCAGGAAGATAGCTCCTCCAGATTATTAAACTACTAAATTTATGCTAGTATTGGATCTTGCACACGTTGCTAATACCCTAACACTGTGCTGTCAGCATTCGTACCAGAGCTGGGCTGATGAATACATACATCTTGGTAATTGTACTGGAAATGCTGGGAGACTCTGAGTACACGTTTAGATATATTGGCAAAATTTTCTCCATCCCATTTCTGCCTTGTGCATTATTTTTCTGAAGGCTAAAGAGCTGTCTGGTCTTCAGTGCTTGGATGATCCTGGTAGGTATAAAATACCCTTCAGAGATGCAATTGTATTTTTGTACTTTTTAAGTCGTGACGCATTTGTAGCAGTAGTTTAATGAAGTGAACGCACGCTGGCAGCAGGATATCGTCGCGAGAGCATCCCCCCCGGGGTTGTACCGTGACTTCTTCCGAGTGGCTCAGTGCCCACGTGCCAAGCTTTCGGCCCCAGTTTTATTTAAGGAGAACTAAAGGAGGTCTTCTAGCTCCGCGTTATTGACCGAGAGGCCTCTCCGTAGACCGAGACATCCTCAGACTGGATTACAGATCCGGCTGCCACCACGAGGCCATCTGGTGCAGTCAGCTTTTCTACGTAATCTTGCCAGCTGCTTGGTGCGGGAGCGGTAGGGAAGAGGGGGTAGGTTCACAGAAAAGGCCACCTTGCCGTTAAAGCATCCCGGCAGCATCTTCCCCCCCGCCCCCCCATCCTAAATGCGTTGGCGAGACGGACGTCTCCGAGTTGGAGACGTATTTATTTGGAAGAAGCATGCCCAAGCGGCGAGCCTGCGCATCGCGCTTCCACCCGCGCCACTCGACTCCTCCGTTGGCAGAGGGGTTGCGTTTTGTGCGAGTTGGATTATTTCCCTAACATCGGTGTCTTTATTTTGGTTTATTTTTGGGGTTTTTTTGTTGGTTTTTTTTTTTTTTTTTAATTTGTACATGGACTCTCACCTTTTATGGATTAAAAAGCACTGATTCAGAAACACTTCATAGCGTGCATCTCTGTTGCCAATCACAGGGGGACTGGGCACACCAGCCGTGGAGGGAAGCAAGCCCTGGTTGGGCTTCTGAACGGATCAGGTTTGGGTCATTTTTACATAAATCTGGAGCTGTTGAGGTTGGGAGACAACATTTGGCTCTAGTACGACCTTATCCAAGCCAAACCGAGCTCCTAAGCATCCAGATCAGCCCAACAGCCCTTGGTGAGGCATCATCTCCAGCATGGTGTAATGGGAACCGGTGGCCCTGTCATGTGAGTTATTACATGAAATTAATGTGGGAGGTGAGGAGCAGGGCTCACGTTGGAGCCCACGGGGGCTTTTCTCCTGGAAAAAAAGGGAAACCACTCTGGAAAATGGAGGGGGTCCAGAGCAGGGCCACCAAGATGATCCAAGGACTGGGAAGCCTCTCTCAGCTGTATGAGGACAGACTGAGAGAGCTGGGTTTGTTCAGCCTTGAGCAAAGGAGGCTCAGAGGGGATCTCATCACCACGTACCAGTACCTAAGGGGTGGCTACAAGGAAGGTGGTGACTCCCTTTTTACAAGGAGTCGTATGGAGAGGACAAGAGGGAATGGACACAAATTGCTCTTGAGGAGATTCCGACTGGACACGAGAGGGAAATTTTTCCCCATGAGAACAGTCACCCCTTGGAATAATCTCCCCAGGGGAGGGGTTGACTCCACCACATTGGACACTTTTAAGACTCAGCTGGACAGGGTGCTGGGCCATCATGTCTACCACTCCCCACCCTGTTTTCCCTCGGGTGTCTATGTTTCT
>NW_009259866.1:257680-258688 GCF_000687185.1 Egretta garzetta | reverse complement strand
TGGGAGCAGAGCCCGACCCCCCCCGGCTCCCCCCTCCTCTCAGACAGTTGTAGGGAGCGATGAGGGCTCCCCTCAGCCTCCTCTGCTCCAGGCTGAACCCCCCCAGCTCCCCCAGCCGCTCCCCAGCAGCCTGGGGCTCCAGACCCCTCCCCAGCTCCGCTGCCCTTCTCTGGACACGCTCCAGCCCCCCCAGGTCCTTCTGGGAGGGAGAGGCCCAACCCTGAACATGGGATGACCAAGCCCATGGCTGTGGGGCTGGACCATGGGTCCTGGCAGCCAGACGAGCTCCTCATTCAGGGAGTGTGCACCCCATAAGAGGTTAAAAGACTTCCTCTTCAGACACACCGAGGTGGGTTTAAACCCCCTTAGATGGGAATGAACCGCAGTCAGTGCTGTCAGCATTGGGTTAATATATAAAAGGGTAGTGGGGAGCCTCTTTTTTCTCCTATCTACCAAGCCAGGGTTAAAATGGCATCTGACTTTCTTTGACATATTTTTTTTTTTTCAATTTTGAAGGTGTTTCCCCTTTCATCAGACCTCCTGTACCCAGCACTAACCGCAAAGCCCTACCAAGTTTTTTAAGCCACCCACAGGGATTTCTGCTGCCGTAGATACCCGTCCCACCTACGTTCAGTGGATATGGGAAACTCGTGACTCCAGAGCTGGGATTGCCTCCCCCTCTGATGACGTGTTTTCAGATGAGATGCCTGCTCCATCAGTAAGAGCCTGGTGCTCCCTCCCTCTTTGCTGAGAGGCTATGGAGCTGGATCTCTCCATGCTCGTCTTCTCCATCTGGACCTGGAGGTGAAGGGGTCCTATAGGATCCTGGGTTGTCTCAGGAGTGGTGTGGCCAGCAGGAGCAGGGCAGGGACCGTGCCCCTGTGCTGGGCATTGGTGAGGCCGCCCCTCGAGTGCTGGGGTCAGGGTTGGGCCCCTCCCTCCCCGAAGGGCCTGGGGGGGCTGGAGCGTGTCCAGAGAAGGGCAGCGGAGCTGGGGAGGGGTCTGGAG
>NW_009259866.1:256094-257490 GCF_000687185.1 Egretta garzetta | reverse complement strand
TAGGGGAACGGTTGGGCTTGATGATCTTAAAGGGCTTTTCCAACTGAAATGATTCTGTGATTCTATGATCCTGGGGGGGGAGGGGGGGACAAAATGGGTAGAAAGCACAAGAGCTATTGCAAAAAATAGCTTCATAGTAACCAAGAACTCAAGGTCTCTCCAACCTCTGTCCCTGCGGGAGGCTTGGGAGGGCTCAGAGCTGAGGCTGTGCACAATGCTCCTTGGTCCAGGTGTTCTGGGCTGGGACCAGTTAATGCAACTCTCAGGAGCATCTTATGACCCAAGAGAAGGTGCAACGAGGCTTTATTTTTATCCCTTGTTGATTTCTAGGTCCCTTTTGACAGAAAACGGTGGTGCCCACCACCCTGGAAACCCCATCAGGGAGAGCCTAGCAAACCCACAGGGGTTCAGCCCAGTTTCCTGACTTTGAGGTTGAATTTTCCTCTTCTCAGAGCTTCACGCTCAATAATAAAAATCTCCCAGCCCATATATCAGCCCTTCCAGCGTGGTGGGAAGGTGTTTTGATTTTCCCCTCCATTAAGTACACAACGGCTCTCTTAATAGAAGAGGAGAAGGTACCTGCGGTGTCGAGAGCCGTGGCGTGCGTCTGCCTTCTCGCTTCACGGCTCGTTGGCACCGTAACCCATAATGGCTCCTTGGGAGCTGTCACCAGCTACAAATTAATGTTCCTGCCTGTCCCTGTGGACAACAGAAGGAAAGCAGGTACTGGGCTGATGTCCCCCCAGCCCCGGCATGGTGTGGTGCTGGGACGCTGCACCCGTGCAAGGTGCTTGCTATGCTGAATTCGCAATTTTATTACCAGGATCAGGCCCTTCAGCAGCACCTGGTGCTGCTTTCAAACAGTCCTGGGCCAGGAGCAGATCAGTGGGGTCATCTTGGGAGAAGGATGGGGCAGAGCAGGCTTTCTCCTGCTCCCAAGAAGGGGAGCGATGCTTGGTCCTTTGTCCAGCTCTTGTTCCATCCCATGGAAGGTGTCATCCTCAGCCCCACGACCCACCTCGGCCCTCCCGAGCACCCATGCACTTGGTACAGAGCAGGGTGCCCACTGCCACCCTCCTTTCCAGCCTGAGCCCACTGGAGGGCAGCAGCACCCTGTCCGATGCACCAGCTCCTCGCAACACCCGCACCCCACATCTGCCCAGTGAGGCTGGCACCCCTCGACTCACACTGCCACCCAAGGGGGAGTAGAGGTGTCCCAGGGGTGTTTTGGAGACCAGTGCATTGCAAAGCATGGCATAAAAAGCTGGTTTCAACTATATATCCCACGAGGTCCTTAACGGGGGAAGCGTGCAAGAAATTAAGCCAAGCATCGCAGTGCAGCATCCTCTGGGGTAGAGGACCCTGAGCTCGTAGGAAGCTCCATCCACACCCAGTA
>NW_009259866.1:205152-256062 GCF_000687185.1 Egretta garzetta | reverse complement strand
GAAAGAGTGAAATTTTGCTGGGAGCACTGGGAACGCCCATCCTGCTTCTGCAAGCTGGCCTTCGGGCCCCACTGGGGGCTGCAGTGTGGGGCTTGCTCCCCTGGGCTGATCCTGAGAGTTTTGCCAAGGTGCTCTCTGAGTTTTATAAGGTCTCCTCTTGGCCCTGGCTCCCCAGCACCTCCCCAGGTGCTAAAACCCTCCCGCGTGGCCTTGCACAGCAGCAAACAGCGCTAGGAAGCTCGTCAGATGTGAGGCCACAAGAGAGGGGCTGTGCCAGAGGGGTGTGAAGCCACCAGGGCAGCAGAGTTGGGTAGGTCAAGGCTGGGCTTCAGGTCAAGGTGCTGGGGGCTGCAGGGAAGAAACCAGCAGGTTCCGGAGCTGATGGGGATGTGAGTTGGTGGCATTGCACTAGAGGGCAGAGTCGGTACACGCTGAATCCCGCTCCCCACAGCCTGGCCAGGCCTTGGTCACCCCAAGCCACCCCAGCACAGGGTGGGAGGGGGTTCGAGTCCTGAATTGTCATATACCCCCGTGCACATAGCTCCATGCACAAGACTTGGTGCAAACCGAGCTACACGCTCGCACCCAGGTCAGCTCGTGCTCTAGCAATTGCCTCGATGCTGCCCAACAGCAAGTCATCTTGCATCTGCCCAGTGGGAAAAGTGCTGCTGGGAGAGGAGGGAAGGTGAGCTGCCTCGAGCAGGGACCTGCCAGGCATCTGTCTGTCCCTAGAGCCCGTCACCCTCAGCTACTTCCTACCAAGGACAAAAGCGGTGGCTGGGAATGCCCCCCAACACATCCCTGTGTGGTTCCTGGGGGTGCTCAGCCACTTTCCCGTGTATGGGAGCAAGCATCTCCCATGTGAGAGTGGGTTAGGCCTGGCCCAGGATGGACCTGGTTTGGCAGCAGGGCAGGGGTGGAAAGGAAACTGCCTTTGATCCCTTGTACCCTGTTTTCTGTGGGATGTGTTTCTGAAGGGTCTGTGCTCTGCAGTCCAAAGGAGGATGGGGGAGGATGCTGATCCTCCACTGGATTCATCCGCAGGACTTGTCCTGAGGTGTTATGGGTCACCTTTTCTAAGCTACCAGCTTTCATACAGCACTCCCCTTCCCTATTTTAATCTGCCAAATTTTCACCCTGGGCAGAATACAAAGCTTCCCCACTTCGGGATTTGCATCCCCGTATGAGGAGCTGCCTCCGACCACCTCTTTGCAATCTCAACAAGAAGAGACCCACAAGTTTCCACTGTGGCACAAACCCCACTGGCATAGGAGACTGAGGCCAGACCAGGGATGTAGGACTTTTGCAGGCTGCACTGGGAGACCAGTCCGGGTCTCCACCAAGCAGTGAGGTTAAGATGGCCATGCTACCGGGCAAGGAGATCATGCTGTGATGAAAGAAGGTCATGGTATGGAGCAAGGCGGATGTGCTATGGGGCAAGGAGGTCATGTTGTGATGAAGGAGGGCCATGCTGTAGAGCAAGAGGATCATGCCAGGAGGCAAGAATGTCATGCTGTGGAGCAAGGGGGCGATGCTATTGGTCAAGGACATCATGCTATAACACAATGGGGCCATGCTATGGAGCAAGAGGGTCATGCTGTGGTTCAAGGATGTTGTGCTATGGAGCAAGAGGGCCATGCTATAGAGCAAGGTAGACGTGCTACAGGGCAAGAGGGTCATGCTATGGGGCAATGGGGGACATGCTATGGAGCAAGGGGGTCATGCTGTGGGGAAAGGGGATTTTCAGGGTCCTGGTACTCAATAGGGATCCCTCAGGGCTCGGAGCAATGTGACTGGTGTGCCCTCGCTCTGCATGGCTGGATGCAGCGGCTGTGCCCTTGCATTGGGCCAAGCCAGCAGCCTGTGTGACCCTCTGGGAGCTGTGGGTCCCCCCTGGGGACCGGGGGCAAATAAACTCTGCAGCATATGGAGGGGCCCTTCTCTGCAGCACCCGGGGACAATAAATGCAAAGCCGTGCTATGGGGTGCATCTCCCTGCTCTGTCTCTTCCCGCTTTCTCTCCTGCCAGGGAGCGACTCCTGCCATGCCCTTAGCCTCTCCCAACAAACTCAGGCTATTTTTCTCCCATCTCGGGAGCAGTCCTCCTCTTTTTCCTTGCACTCACGAAGGGCCTCCTTCGCCGGGGCCCAGTCTTTAATGGGAAGGACAGAACTGAGCCGTTCGGAAATGGCTCCTGAATCTTTAATAAAGCAAACATTGCCTGGGCCATAAACATATGATGACAGCAACAGAGGCTCTCAAGCTTATTGCCTGGCCGCTAGTTCTTTACTTAACTCTGCCATAATGGCTTTAATAGCCCGGGAGGGAGCTGAGGTGAAAGTCCTATTAAAAAATGTATTTCCGAATTTAATTGAGGCTCCATCTGTGGGGAAAGACAGAGGAGAGGTCGCTCCACAAGAGAGCTATGAAAAAAAAAAAAGAGCTTTCTCCACCTTCCCCCACTCCTGCCCTGCCTAGTTAGAGCCCAGGAACAAATCCCACCCCTGCTGGTGGCCCTGGGGATGTGGGACCTTCAGAGTGTTCCCTCCCTTCGGGAGACCACCAGCACCCCAAGACCATTTGTTGCAGAGGGAGGGGGCACCCCTGTTTGTGCTGCACCTCTTCTGGCTTTGCAAAGGTGTCCCCTTTACAATCGGCTAGGGCAAGTGGCTACAGTCCACAAAGCCCATCAGCATGTGCAGGCAGCATCACCATCCTACTGGGCAGCACTGGCTGCCCATGCTCCGTGGTGGCCTCATCAGAAGTATGGCCTGGGCAGTTTATCTGACTGTGTCTCCACCCGTCTAACCTGCACGTGGCCCTCCAAGTCACCCGTCAGGCTGTCCAGCTATTCCCATAGGTTCCTAGACACCTGGTCCCATATGCATAGACATAGACATACACGTTGGCATCATAGAATTATAGAATCACAGAATCCCAGGTTGGAAGGGACGTCAAGGATCATCTGGGCCAACCTTTCTAGGCAAGATCACAGTCTAGACAGGATGGCCCAGCACCCTGTTCAGCTGCGCCTTGAAAGTGTCCAGTGCAGCAGGGTCAACCCTTCCCCTGGGGAGATTATGCCAATGGGTGACTGTTCTCATGGGGAAAAATTTCCCTCTCATGTTCAGTTGGAATCTCCCCAAGAGCAATTTGTGTCCATTCCCTCTTGTCCTCTCCAAGCAACTCCTTGTAAAAAGGGAGTCACCACCTTCCTTGTAGCCACCCCTTAGGTACTGGTACGTGGTGATGAGATCCCCTCTGAACCTCCTTTGCTCAAGGCTGAACAAACCCAGCTCTCTCAGCCCATCCTCATACAGCTGAGAGAGAATTCCCAGGCCCTGGGTCATCTTGGTGGCTCTGCTCTGGACCTCCTCCAGCCTGTTAACATCTTTTTTGTAGAGCAGGAACCAGAACTGTACACAGGATTCCAGGTGTGGCCTGACAAGCGCTGAGCAGAGTGGGATGATGACTTCAGTCTATTTGCCTCAGCCCCATCAATCTCCATCCATCCATCCATCTATTCATTCACCTCTATCAGTCTGTCTACCTACCTATTTATCCATCTATCTGTTCATCCATCTACCTATCCATGAGTCTGTCTATCCATCCGTCTATCTCCCCATCCACCTATCCATTCATCTACCTACCAATCCATCTATCCACCTATCCACCCATCCATCTATCCATCTAACTACCTATCAGTCTATCTATATCTATCCACCTCTCCACCCTTCCATTGATCCATCTGTCCATCCGTCTGTCTCTCCATCTATCCTGTCACCCAACACTGAGCTTTTCTCCATCCAGGGAAGCTCTATGCATTGAGACCTTTGCAGCCCTTTGAAGAAGTCGCTGGGGATGAGCCCAATACTCCAGGTTGGGAGATATACCCATGTCCTGGATCACCACCTTTTTGGGCTAGACACCCCAAAATAGGGTTATTTCTCCCTGGAGAAGTGTCTGTTGGAAGATGGATGAAAAAGGGGACAAGCAGACAAGGCAGCAGACAGACAGCAGATAGGGAAAGGAGGAACGGAAGAGGAAACAGTTGGGATCAGGCTGGGAGACATCCCTGTCTGCTTGAACCATGCCAGCGTGTGGGCTCGCAAGCAGCCTCTCCAATGAGTGATGAAGAAGAGGGGTCGGGAGAGGAGGAATTCACTCCTTCCTCCACCCCCTTCCTGCGGTCCCTCCTGGCAAGCATCACCCTGAGTCAGCAGATCTGCTGAGGTCACGCCACCCGCTCTATTAATTGGATTAATAAAGATGTACGTCATTGAGGTAATTACCCGCTAATTGGGGATGACAAGGTTGTCAGGGTTTGTCCCTCGAAGGGACAATTTCCCGTCCCCGGCCCTCCCCTTTCCCAACACGCACCGAGTCAATCGCATTAATTAAAAATCAGAGAGTCCATAACCTTGCGCTGCCAAGCCCCGGTGAAATTCCTGCCTCCAGAGCCATGTGGCAGGGCAGGGTGGTGGCATCTGCCACCTCCGGCCACCGGCTCAGCTGAGGAGCAAAGTCCAGGCTGCTGCCGGCACCCAAGCAATGAGTTGGAGGGGTCTCAAAGGTCCCTTCTGCCTCCCCCGCCTCCCTCATTAACCCCTTGACGATGCTGCGAGGTGCCAAGAGGAGACAGGCGGATGCTGCAACCAGGGTCAATGAATACATTAATGTGTAATATCCAGGGACATAAGGTCCTCTGCTTTTTGAAAGAAAACGAAATTGCAACCCCCCCCATAGCACGCAGGTAACTTTCGGACAAGGAAAGGCTCACTGGAAATGTTTTCTTAAAAAAAATTTCGCCGAGGAAAGATCTCAGCTTGATGATATCTCGGTGATAAAACATTTCCATTCTGCCAAAACTTTCCCTGCCCTTTCCCTGGAGTGAATCCCTGCTGTCAGCCGCCGGCTGGGAATCGTCTCTGCCTCTCCCTGGAGTTCTGCCTTGGTGGGGATATCTGACGTACATCCAAGCCCATTCCCCAAAATAGCCAGGATGCCCCAGGGCAGCCTGGTGCTGAGCCCTACACAACTGGATGCTGAACCCTGCAAGCTGCACGCTGGGCCCTGATGCTCTGCACAGCTGGATGCTGCACAGCTGGATGCTGCACAGCTGGATGCTGAGCTGTGCTAGGCTGGCGGTGTGTCCTACACAGGGGTGAAGAGCCTTGCACAGCTGGATATGACTCTGGCATGGCTGGGTGCTGAGCTCTGCACATCTGGATGTTGTGAGGCCTGATTCTGAGCTGGGCATGGGCTGGTGCTGAGTCTTACACAGGCACAAGGGGGCTGGAACAGCTGGGTAGTGAACCCTGCACAGCTGGATGCTGAGCTCTGCAGAGGGATCTGGAGCCTGGCACAGCTGGATACCAAATCCAGCAGAGCTGAACACTGAGCCCTGCACATCTGGATGCTGCTCAGCCTGGTGCTGAGCTCTGCATGGGCTGGTGCTGAGTCCCATGGAGGGATCAGGGGCCTGGCACAGCTGGATACCAAATCCAGCAGAGCTGAACGCTGAGCCCTGCACATCTGGATGCTGCTCAGCCTGGTGCTGAGCTCTGCATGGGCTGGTGCTGAGTCCCATGGAGGGATCAGGGGCCTGGCACAGCTGGATACCGAATCCAGCAGAGCTGAACGCTGAGCCCTGCACATCTGGATGCTGCTCAGCCTGGTGCTGAGCTCTGCATGGGCTGGTGCTGAGTCCCATGGAGGGATCAGGGGCCTGGCACAGCTGGATACCAAATCCAGCAGAGCTGAACGCTGAGCCCTGCACATCTGGATGCTGCTCAGCCTGGTGCTGAGCTCTGCATGGGCTGGTGCTGAGTCCTATCCAGGGATCAGGGGCCTGGCACAGCTGGATACCAAATCCAGCAGAGCTGAACGCTGAGCCCTGCACATCTGGATGCTGTCCAGCCGGGGGGGGCAGGGGAGTCAGGTGCAATGAGATTGTGCGGCCTCAACACCGCTGCAGCTTTGGGGACCGGATAACGGCCTCAGGGTTAACGGCGAGGCAGGGGGCTGTTGCGGCGATAAAAAAGACCAAGGGGCTTCATGGGGAGTCAGTCCGGCCAAAAATGAATGCGGCTGCCATGGTTTTGTTTTTACTGTCAGCAAGGCAACAAAATTAACAGCCGAGGGAAAGCGACGGATGCAGTTAAGGCTGTAGTGGGGTGTGTGAGCAAAACCAGTGAGTCACTGCCCTGGCAAAGCTCAAAAATTAATAGCAGGTGGTGGGACTGGGAGGGTTGGGGGGTTCAGTGCCTGTCCCCCCCATGGAAACAACCAGTCAGGCTGGGAGGATGCTTCTGAGCTCTGTGACAAAAAGGGAGGAGGGTTATGTGGCTCGCAGGGGCTCTGGAGGGATGCTTTCGCTTGGACTCAGTTCAGCCCCCCATGAAAATTCGGCTTGTCCCATGTCTAGTTGGCTTGGCCCTCCAGCCAGGTCCCCAAAACTCTTGTGCTGTTGCTTCCTTGGGGTGGTCCATTCTACAGAGCGGGGAAACTGAGGCACGGGGGGTCAGCTGGCTGGGCTGGGTCTGCTGCTTGCCCTTATCTCCTCTAATTGCCGGGCTGAGGGCTGGGAGGTGGCGTTTCCTCAGCTGCTTATGCGATATAACCAAATCATTTAATCCTCGCTGAGCCGAAATCAGCCTCCCCTGCCCAGGCCCCGTATTGTGGAGAACACAGATATATTAAAGTGCATATTAAATTGCTTGAACAGCCATTAAAAATCGCCATACATGTGTAATGCTACTAAGCTAATGTTTCTACAGAGACTTGAACTTCTTAATTACCCAATTTGGGGCGTGTTTACTTTCTCCTGACCTTTTTTTTTTTTTTTTTTTTTGGTCTTTTATTTAAATCAGACTGAGGCCAACATTATTTTTTCTGTGATTTAAGAGAAAGCTGTAGCCGGAAGTGGCGTCGTCACCGTGGCCTTTTCCCTTCCATATTCACGGTGGAAGGCTGCAGGAGTTGTGCTGAGCTGATGTGTTACCTCCACCGAAACTCAACAGAAAGGGGTGGGAAAGGAGGCTGGCAAGGCCAACAAGTCAAATTTCTATCCTGGTACCAGGACGGGGGTGACAGATGACGCATCGGAAGATTTGAAAGAAGGTTTTTGATCCCCCCTCAACGAGGATCTGGCCGTTCAAAAGGGGATTGGGCTCTCTTTTCCATGTTTCCCTCTCCAGCAAACGAGGAAAACATGCTTAGAGCAAAGAGATTTAGCAGAGGCTGAGAAAGCCTTCGAGCAAAGGCTCGTCCCCAAAGGATACACTGGCGTGCCCTGGCGAAAAGGCAAATAGTGAAGAACCAGCAGCGTCGTTTTCCCCAAATCCCTTTGGGGACATCTGCAGAGGATGAGGAGGCCAGGGGGTTGTCACAGGGCCCGTAATGCTTTTTAACCCAAGAGCTGCTGCTTTTTGAGAGCTCTGGTGTAAGTAGGGCAGGAGACGCCGAGCCGAGGCCAACGGGTGCGGAAGGAGAGTGATGACCCGAGCGATAAATCAGCAGCGCGGGGCTGATGATATAATAATGGTGATATGATGTCATCTCAGTCCTGCCCATTGATTTTTTTTCTTTCTTTCTTTTTTTTTTTTTTTTTTTTTCCTCTCGGTGAACTGGCTTTTCCCATCCATTACCCTGCCCAAGCCCACGCCGCTGCGGCTCTTTATATCCAGAGCTATTGATTGAGCCCCAACACCCTGCCATGGTGGCAACAAGCAATCTTTGTGTGGGTGCAGCAGCCGGCAGGGGGGCGTCCCCTCACCAGGGACACCCTTGCGGAGGCACCAGGATGCTCCTTGGGAGCTGTCAGAGCAGCCCAGTTGGTCTCTTAAACCTCACCTGCAGGGAACAGGAGAGTCTTCACAATCCATGGTCCATGAGCTGTAGTCTTCCTTTTGTCCTGTCCTCCTTCTTCCTTCCCTTAGAATCATAGAATCGCTTTGGTTGGAAAAGACCTTTAAGATCATCGAGTCCAACCGTTAACCTAACCCTGCCATCCCACCACTAAACCCTGTCCCTTCTGCTGCTGCAGTGAGAAAGAAACAGTTCCCAGCCCCAGCAGGAGGCATCTGAATGAACATTTAAGGCAATAGGAGACATGAAAAACTTTCAGCTCAGCTGAAACCAATGGAAGTGGATCAGTGCATCCACCTTGGTGGAAGCGTTTAGAACATCCTCAAGCCCTGGATGAGGGTTTGTGCATCCACAATTTAACGGGACTTGACTTATTTCATGTATCTCCTGGCTGTGCCTGCAGGTTTCAACCCTGCTGTGAACCCTCCCCATACTTTCGAATATACATCTCCATCCAAACCCAGGTCAACGTCCACACTGCACTGGCACCCCCATGCCATGAGGACAACCCAAGACCAGGCTTGGCTGGAGCCCAACCACCTTTCCCATCACCTTGCAGCATCCTTCCAGGGCCGGCTCCTCCGGAGCAGACGGGTTTCCATCAGAAATGCAAGGACAAGCATTAATCCTCAGGCTCTGCAGAGTCGGGCTCTGCCAAGCACAGGCACAAGCTCAAGGCAGGGAGCAGCTCCCCAAAATGATCCCCAACCCAGCTCAAGGCAGGGAGCAGCTCCCCAGAATGATCTCCAACCCCTTGCCTGCCCCTGGCCCCACCATACCTCTCCATCATGCCACAGCCTGTCTTCCCACCCCTCTGCCAGCCTCAGGGATGGATGACAGAGCTAATCCCCCCCCCTTCCTCGGCTCAGGCTCTCCAAGGGGGCAAGACCCATCACACAACTGGGGTGATACCTGGTGAAGTTTCAAATTAAAAATCTGGAATTAAAAATATGGATTTGAAGATGCTTTCCGGCTGGTTTACAGGCCCTGAAACCACATGCCAAGCCCTGGGGAGCCCAAAGGTGAACCCCACTAGGACATCCCTGCTCCCCTGGACCCCAGCTCTACTTTGTCCCCATCCCCAGGCTTTCTGAACCTCAGGGAGAGGCTGAAGATACCGAGCTCACCTGGGGAACTGAAAAGTGGTGAGCAAGGAGCAGCTGATGGATTGGCCAAGCTGCTGCCAGCAATTTCATGCAGAGTAAATCCATTTATCACCGCGGCTGAAGGAGAGGAGCCACCAGCAGCACGAGCCACCGGCAGATGAGCACACCTCTCATCAACGGGCAAGGGGGACTCCAGGGCCTCCCCTGTACCAGAAAACCCAGGGCAATATTCCAGTTCCCAGGGAGAGGCACTGATTTGGGGACGGAGCTGCAGCGAGGGATCGCAGCTTATGATGCCCCTGAGCCTCCATCCTCCTCCCAACCTTGGGACATGACCAAGGCTGACAGTGAGAGTGGAGATGGGGTTTTGCATGAGCTGGTACCACAGCAGATGCAGTCAAGAGCGGTGCAAATCAGTGGGCTGGGGGGAGGCGGGGGTGTCACACTGCAGACGGGACCCGCTGGTAGCTCAAAGCCTCCTGGGCTGCCCGTGGGCTCTGCGGCTGATGCACCCAAGGGTCCCCCATGGCTCAGCAAGGACTTTGGAGACTTTTCCCTCCCTCATGGGTCACAGGCGCATTGCTGGTGGTAAGGTTCCGCACAAGACTCTCCACCCCATAGCATCTTCTCATCCTGGCAGTCGTTTCTCAACCCCTTTTCTCCCTGGATCTCACCCAGATCCCACCAAAAAAAAATAAACAGCAGCACACAGAGCTCTGGGACGCATCTCCTTGCCCTTTCATGTGCTACCCCCTGCCGTTCCCTCACATTTTGTTGCTGCAGTGGGCTCCTATTTCCATCCCTCCCTGGATAGTCCCCAAGAGACAGGTTCGGAGCCATGCTGGAGCCCCCCCAGCAGCATCCAAGCAAATTCCAGGCAGCATTTGAGCAAATTCCCCTCCAACTCTGTGCGTGTGTGCACAGTGCACGCTTACAACACGCCATGGACAGAGCTTTGCTGCAGGCGTGCACGGGGGGCTGCCATCCATCTCCGAGCGTGCAAATGTGCTCTATTTGCATGCGTGTGTGAAGATGCCGCGCGTGCAAATCCATATGCTCTTGCAGAGCCCTCGGGCCCCTCGTGGGGCATTTTTGGGAGTGCACGGGTGCCCCATGCGCTGGTGGGGTGCAGGGTGTTACGGCACGTGCTCCTTTAAGAGGAAGCCGTGTTTCGCGGAGTTAGCACTTTGTAGCGTGTAATGTTAAGGCTGCAGTGGGAATTGCTCTCTGATATTGAACAGGTAAATAAAGCACGGCTTGGAAAAAGCCTCTAGAAATGGGCTGTATGCGAGGCAGCCTTCCCTGGGGTGTCCTTAACCCCGCAGCCCTCCTCTTCACCCTGAGACCATGGTGGGGGGCTGCCAGCCCCACAGCAGGGAGACCTGAGCAACCCTTAATCCTCTTAACCCTTTCCTCATCCCTCTGCGTCCTGAGAGCTTAAAGTGCCCGTGCAAGACCCAGACCAGAGAATGTAAGACCAGAGAGGTCCAGCTCAAGAGGGTGATGATGGCCGGGATCGGTCCTAGAGGCCTGCACACCCTCAGACCTCCCCATGTGCCCCCTACGGAGCAGCTGTAGAGGGGGAAAATTCAGGGTTTCAGAGCCAGAGGCATCTGAAGAGCGCGTCCAACACAGCTCCATGTCCTGCAGCACCACCGCCAAGGGCTGGATGTGTGAACCCCTTTCTGCAGCCGAGGTGCAGGGTAGGGATAAACCCACTTTCCCAAAGCGTCCAGTAGCAGAAGGGGGTCTTTTTCAGGGGAGCCCTGCTGGGAAAACAACCCCAGCATCCTGCCTTCTCCCCATTAGCAACCCCACTCATGTTATCCTCCACCTGAGCCTGCCCCGTGGGGTCTTTACCTTGTGCCTATCCCTGCTTAATGTAGGGGTCCCTGGTGGAAACCAGGAGGGATTTTTTGTGGAATGACCAAATTTGCATGGATTTAAGGCAGAAGAGACTGGACGGTGTCCCCCAACGTCACCACGCAAGTGCCACCGCTCACGTTCCTGCAACCTCAAAAACCCACAGCCAGAGAGGTCCTGGTCGCCTGCCCCAATCCTGTATTTATGGAGTAGCAATGCGCCCAGCCCCATGCTCATCCCTTTCTGATTTGATCCCCCCCCTTTTTCCACGGTCCTGGTTGTAAAGCGGCTCCGTCTCCACTGAAAGAGATCCGTGGCTGATAGTATATCAGGATTTTCACCTCCCCTCAGGGATCCATTTGCGGCGTTATTCCTGTAAGGCTGTTACCACACACCTTACTTGCAGCTTTTGGACAGATTAACGGTAGGTTTCCTTCAGAAATATTAAATGAAAAGTTGTTTGTTTTTTTTTTTTTAAAGAAAAAAAGGGAGAAAGGGAAAGGGCAAAAAAAGATGAAAGCCTTCCAGATCCTGCATAAACCTTCACCCAAAGAAGAAGGAGTCGGGAAATGGAGTTTGGCACTTACAAAAAATTTCCAGGAAAAGTGGTGGTTGGGTGGTCTTCTTTAAAAACCCAAATCCCACTGACCCCTTCAAGGTATTTTTTGTTAAAAACTATCAAATTGGCTTTAAAAAGTGTTTTCATGTATCAGAAACTTGGAAGCTGAGGCTTTGCATTTTCATTTTCTCATTGAAAACGTGGAGGATGTCACCAAAAATTAACCCGAATGAGAGAAAACACCACTCCCATTAAAACGGTAGATTTTTCATGCCCAAGTTTACGAACTACTTCACTGGTGCAAACAGGGTGCAAAAAGTGGCTGATTTGATCCACCCCAGGGTTTTTGAAGCTGAAATCAGAGGGGTTTTCCCCTGTTTATGGTTGCACTGTGACTTTGGACAGAGGGTGGGACACACGCTGGACGTGTGCGCACACGTACACGTTCACCCTCGGGCAGTTGAGAGCTTACAGAGGTCAGTGCAGAAGTGATGGCTGCCTTGGGACAGGAGAGTTTGGTGACTTCACTCTGGGTTTTTCCCATCCTAAACCCAAGGGAAGTGATGCACCTCTACCGTCCAGAGAGGAGCAAGCACCTTCTGCTCATGTGAGCTTGCCGTTCTCCTTGCCAACGTGCAGCTGCAAGTGCAACCAGCTCAGCAAAACGAGCACAAACCCCTTGGGGCTGGTGGTGGTGGGTAGGAGGTGGAGGCACATGGGGGTGTGATGCCTCCACTTGCCCCAAAAGCATGGGTGCCCACAAAAGAGCTGTCCCACACGCATCCTCATGCATGGGATCCCCATGGGTGTTTGCAAATGTCATATGTGCACGGGCAGCCCCCAGGAAGGGTGGTGTCTCCTGAATCCTTGGGACCAGAGCAGTAGGTATCTTCTCCTCAGATGGAAAGCCCGGGTGCCCAGTGGTCCCAGCTTGTCTGCTTGGCACCCCATGCTGTTTACCAGCCGTTCTCCATCACCCCAGCTCCTGACTTGGTTCCAGCTGAGCAGCTTCACAGCAAGGCTCAACCCAGACACTCCTGTCCCAAAGAGACACAAGTTTAGTCCTCCTGGGCCACTGGGGAGCCAAGCCAGTGATGGGAGAAAGACAATGCCACATTCTAAACCAGCCCTTTTGTGAGAGGGAGAAGATGTTCGCTGTCCCTAGGGTGATGCACATCAAGCTGGGGTTACCGTAAGGGGCTGGAGCCATGGGGAGAGTTGGCTTTGGGCTTGGCTTCAGTGATGCATATCTTAGTGGAGTCGGATAAGGACTCTACGAGCACCGGGGCCGGTCAATACGCCTCGCTGCGATCAATGGGCAAGCGGCAGTAATTACATTTCCAAGATCAAATGGGCATATAAATGTTTCATCTGGGTAAACTGTTGTTGGGTGTCTTGGTTTGTTGTTATTTTTATTTTTATTTTGTTTCTCCTTTCTGCACACGGTGCGGGCATCTGAGTGGATCCCATTGACTCGAAGCAAGCCACTCTCCTATGGAACGGGAAAGCCTTGCCTTGACACCTAGGGACCCCCCGCCCCAAAATCCCACTGTTCTTCACATGCTGTGGGGGCAATTGGCTGTGTGCTCTCACCTGGCCTCTCTGCAGCCCTCGCTGCAACACATAGCAGAGACGTGGGCAAACGGGCAGGCGAAGGGCACGCTTACATCTACGTATCTGCCAGGATCGCAGCATCGCTCCGGCATGCGTGAGCTGGCTCTAACCTTGCATGACCGACTGCCTTCCTACCATCTCCCAGCCTCTCTGAAGGCTCTGGCAAAAGGGCTGTGTCTATTTTTGCACCAGTCCAGGGTAGCTGGACACAGCCTATACCGATACGTGTGGCTGTGATGTGGACACATCCCAAAGGACCTGATGCACCTCAACCACTGACCGTGACACCCACTCCTCCAGCTCCACCATGCCCCATGGGAGGCTCTTGGCCTCCATCCTGCCCTGCAGACTCCCCTGCTGGCTGCTGCATCCCCTAATTTGTGGACCAGCAGTACACGGGCATTTGCATCCCCATATTGCTCAGCAGCTGGACATGTCCCCCCCAAGCAGCTCTGCTGGAAACATCCTCCCCAGCTACCACCTCTCCCTTCCCCTGCCATCCAACACCAGGCTGCTTTGCACAGCAAAGCAGAAGAAACCTGAGCCTCTGATAGCCACCTGGATACGTTTCATCCTGCAGATGAGCCCCCAGAATGTTTCCTTTCTGGATGCTTCAACCCTTTTCTGACACCACCGACCTCCAGGCTGTGAAGTCCCAACAGTAATGAACCATAGGAGAAGGAGCTGCTTTCTTCCAGCACCAAGCAAGGACATTTACACAGCCCAGGGAATGGCTGACCCCATCCCTGCTGCTCCCCATATCTTCCTTTTTCTTATCCCTGGCTTCCCGTAGTCACTCATCATCTTCTGCAAGACAGAGGTCACTGGGAGGTGATTCTGGTGGGGTTCAAGGAGCAAAGTCCCTCCCAGACCACATGAGACCTCTTTAGAGGAGGAAGGATAGAGAAGCTGTGAATATGACTTCTGGGCTGTTTTGGCTGCATTTGAGTCTAGAAAGGAGGTTGGAATTTGGGCTGGTTTTGATATTTGGAAAGTCCAGTCTCGTTCTCCTGTTGGACTGTCTTTGTCTTTGACAACATCCCAACACCAGAGCTTCAGTGCTCAGCAAAATAAGGGCAAATCTTCCTGTCGAGGATAGCAGCACTACCTGGGATCAACCCAGTGCCTTTTTCTGCCCCATCTGTTCATGCACCAGGCTGGGGCTCTGGTGGTCGCTGGTGCCCCAGGGTCCCTGTACGATGGGTCGGCCACTTCTGTCTCCCTCCTGAAGGTCGCATCTCTCTCCACTTTTGCAAGAGCACTGGGAGTCCCTGGAGCAGGGGCTGTCCCCATGCTTTACGGGCATGGTAAGGGGTGTCCTGAACCTCTCAATCCCTGAACAAGGTGCTCCTGAGCAGGAAGGCAAATTGTCTGATGGACAGATCGCCACGAGACCCTTGAAGAGAGTATGCTTGCCCAGTACCAACCTATCCCAGATTTGCTCATGTGACAGGTTCAGGGATGAATCCATCCCAAACTCCTTGTACTTTGTTCTCATCCTCTTCCTTCCACTCCAACCCCTGCCACACGCTGGCCACCCCACACTGTGTGTGGCATCCTGGCATCCCAGCCCCATGTGGCCTCTGCAGGAGCATCGTCCTTGAGACGTCCCCCAGAAGCTGCTGAGGAGCCAGTTCCCAAGCTGCTGACTTGGTGCCTTGGCTGCGCTCATTCACAGAGGCATTTTGGGGCCAGCTTCCCCACCTGGGCCCTGGAGCTGAAATCCAACACCCAGCTGACCCCTAGAAGGAGGCTGACCGTCCTGTCCCTGCCAGGGAGGAGTTTCACTGTGGAGAGCCAGAACACTGCTCCCAGAGCTCCTGTCTGTGGTGTGACCAGGCTTTCAAACTTTCCCACCCATTTTTCAGACCCACTTGTACCAAGGAAGAGCAGAATGACCCTCATCTACACAAAACCCCTTCGGCCTTGATGCAGTTTAACTAACACACCCCTCAGTGCACCGGCCAAAAGCATGACCGTCTCCTTGTCCAAGCACTGGAATGGGAAGAAAGACCCATAGGGCCAGTAGAGATGGACGTATATTTTCCTCTGTTCTTTGGCCAAGGTGAGTCAACCTTTTCATGCACAGGGCTGAGAAAGGTCCTCTCATTGCATGTAACACACTCCAGAACATCCTGCCTGCATGCCCAGGAGCAGCCTGCAAACTTTTTATGGGGACACTGTGCATGGAGGGAAGAGGCCTTGCCATGGCAAGAGGCATGTTTTACCCAGTGCAGAAATAAAGGAAAGCTCCCATGTGCTTGCAGCATCTTTAGGCTCAGGAATGGGAGAAGGAGGAGAGAAGGAGCACCCCCTGAGCTACATCTGACCCCACAAGAGATGGGGAATTCATGGGAGGACACTTGGAGGGCAGATGCTGCTGTGCTGACAAAGCAAGCCAGGAGAAGTTGAGTGATGTGAGCTGCCCCAGCCCCTGCCCCCTCCCGCTTCCAACTTCTCAGGAGTCAAAATTCCCTGGTACCTCAACCCCAAGAGGGAGACCAGTGGATCAGAGTCACCCCTTGATTTTCCTCCTTCCTCCTGCTCCCTGCACCCACCAGTCTGTGCCTGCCCTTACCAGGCAACACACACCCAAGGACAGCAAAGGAGTTTTTGGCCGGTGCTGTAGGAACACCCTGCATTTCAGGTGCCCCAATGCACCAGGACAAGGTGCCCTTGAAGGGCTTTCTCCAACTTGTGTACCACCCACAACTTCACCCCATCAGCAAAACCATCCCCTTCAGGCTGGTGGTGGTGTTAGATGAGGTGGGGATCGGTCTCTGCTCCCAGGTACCGGGCAATAGGACGAGGGGAAATGGCCTCAAGTTGTGCCAGGGCAGGTTTAGGTTAGATATTGGGGAAAATTTCTTCCCCGCAAGGGCTGTCAGGCAATGGAAGGAGCTGCCCAGGGAAGGGGTCGAGTCCCCAGCCCTGGGGGGATTTAACAGCCAGGCAGCCAAGGGGCTTAGGGACAGGGTTTAGTGGTGGGATGGCAGGGGTAGGGGAACAGTTGGGCTTGATGATCTTAAAGGGCTTTTCCAACACAAATGATTCTATGGTTCTGTGATTCTAGATACGCAGAAACACCCAAACTGACATAACACCACCGCTACAGCTCCCCTTCCCACACCCAGTTCTTCTTCTCTCTGTCCTTAAACCCCATGAACCTGCTATTTGCCTAATCCACCCGTAATTTATTGAACAGGGCTACTAATTATATTTCCTTCTCCTTCATGCAGGTCTTTGCTGCCTCTGCCAGTGAATTCTCCTCTGTGTGGAGGTTTGAAAGTGGAGACTGACCAGCTCTCATCCCCACCATCCTGCTGCTCGCCAGCATGAAGGATTCTTCTTTTACAGAAAACTTTAAATGTCTTTTCCACAAAGACATGAGAACTTTTGGTTTCTTCTTGCAGGAAACATTTTGACTGCCGGTTCTTTCTGGAGACCTGAAAAAACTTCATCAAAAGAGGCACTTGCCATGGTAGCCTCCTTTATTGCCATCAAGAGGATTTGAATGGCAATTTTCAAGCGTCCCCACTTGAAGGGAGCTTTGCAGCAGCACTCATTTCTTTCTTGGCCACATCAAGAAGTCCCTAGTGAAGTGGGGTGCTAAGGAGGGGCATGATGAGAGACCAGCTCCACTGAGCCGATAAACCGACCAGCAGTGGGATTGCAGATGGTGCGGAGTCTACCTTCTCCCAGGTAGCTCCAAGACTGGCACGCAGCAGATCCCCAGCTCCCAGGCTGATGACTTAATGGCAAGGGCCCCCTTTGCTAACGAGAGGTGGAGAGTGGGAGAGAGAGGCAGGCTCTTTCCCAAGGCACCACATCGTCCCTGGCTCCTCTGCTCAAAATCACCACGTATCCACCAAAGAGGGTGAATTTGAAGGGCTTGCCAAAACCAGGACCATCATGGGGAAAATCTTTTTAGTAGGGCCAGCTGTGACAGGCCAAGGGGTAATGGTTTTAAACTAAACCAGGGTAGGTTTAGACTAAATATAAGGAAGAAATTCTTTACAATGAGGGTGGTGAAACACTGGAACAGGTTGCCCAGAGAGGTGGTGGAGGCCCCATCCCTGGAAACATTCAAGGCCAGGTTGGACAGGGCTGTGAGCAACCTGATCTAGTTAGCGGTGTCCCTGCTCCCTGCGGGGGGGTTGGACTGGGTGACCTCTAGGGGTCCCTTCCAACCCAAAATATTCTATGATTCTATGATTCTATGATTCTATAACATCTCAGAGGCACAGGACAGGATGCTGCTGCCCCGATCTGTCCGAAATGGAAGAAATAAATGGCCCCAACCCACAGCTGAATTGGGGCAGGCAGGGAGCAACCAAGAACGAATGAAACCCCAGCAGCTGGCTTGATAACTTCACCCCTTAAGCAGTCAGTAAAAAGGGCCCCCCACCCTCCAGGCTCCTTCCCCACATTCCTGCATTGAAATAATTAGTTTTCACTTCAAAATGATTTTTTTTTTTTCCAGTGCCCAGAAGGTCAAAGTTTAGTACCTCCAAAAATAAAAAATAAAAATAATACTAGCAAAAAAAAAAATCCTCTCTCTGCTTTGCTGGCAGAAAACAGCAAGGGGTGAGGGGTAAGGGAAAAAAAATCAATTTGAGCTTGGGTCAGCGGTGTGTGCGAGAGAGACCTTTGGAGCAATGGAGATTAATTTAGTAGGAGAGAGAAGGCAGAGTGGAAAAGCAAGGAGGGGGGAGAGGAGAGAGCTCAGCCCCGCTCTAGGGGAGCCGGGGACAGGTTCGGGATGTGCTTGCTCTCTCTTTAATAAGATCCCAGCGTGGCCCAGTGAAATTAATCACTGCTTCGTTAGCGCACAGATGCAAAAGTGCCAAGTCAGTTGCTGCACTAGAGGAAAAATCCGAGGAGCTGCTGGCCTGCTGCTGTGTCCCAAAGCCACCACCCCCAGGGGTGGGAGATAAGGGTGCCTAGATATGGTTCCTCCTGTTTGTCTCTGCTGGAAACCCTCCGGTCCCACTGGAAACCCTTTCACAAATCTGATAGGGGGTCCAATGGGTTTATTATCTCCATTAGAAGGCTAGGGAGGTGGTCCACCAAGGGTGCAGACCTTTGAGAACCTCACCAGAAGCAAGCTAAACCCACAGCAGAGTTGAGGTAGCACCCCCGATGGATGATGGGGAGCCTGGCCGGCTACAGAACTGCTGGAAGCGCCTTAGCAGCAGGAGGGATGGGTCTACTCGCTCATCTCTGCCTGTCAAAAGCATCATCCCTGGATTATGCGTTGCTATAACTGGGGGAGGATAATAAGCACCTAATCCAACGTCTGCCTGAGCCTTGGAGCATCTTGGTGGAAGATGAGCTCTTCTGAAAGTCTGTCCTGCTCACCTCCTCTATCACAGCAATGGCTTCTGTGACGTGGGCATGCCCAGAGCTGCTTAAGAGCTTATGGAGCCCAGCTGCCTCATCAGAGGCACCTTCCAAGTCTTGGGATGGGAAATATGAATGTTTGAAGGCAGGGGGGGGGAGGTAGAGGGGGAACAAAGTGGGGCAAGAATAAGGAAAAATTAATTTATCCTGCAATCTCATACCGCAATGGGATGAAGAAGGCCCAACCCACGCTTGCTGGTAGTGAGTCATTCATGGATCAATTGATTTTATCAGTAACAACCACTGTAAAATATTCTGGGGTGAATTCTGACCATATTGACCCCCAGCCATCAAAGACAGTATTGACAATGATAAGTATTGCTATGGACAGCATCCTGGACTGACTGGGATGACGGCGGCGGTGGAGGGGAAAGAGCAAGCTTTGCTTTTCCTAAAGATGCTCCAAAATTGCCAGAAGTGCAAGAAATGAGCCTGAGTGGGAAATATGATGTCGTGGAAAGGAAGCGAAGGTGAACTCAGGGCATCCCTCCCACCACTTGGCGGGTGCTCAGAGACTGACCGATCCCAGGAGGGGGATGGAGGAGCAACCTCATTCACCAGGGCAGATTGGCAGGGATCTGGGGAGACTTTGCCTTCTTCTCCAGCCTGGATGATTGGCCAGCCAAGAACCTCCTGGCCGCTGTGAGGACCTCAGCAGCACGAGCCATCACACAGCCTATCCCGCCTTCTGCTGGCGGTAGGCAGCCACTGAGAGCTGCAGTACTTCAGTTTTTGGTTTCCATGAAGCCAGAGGGTTCAACGCCGAGTGAAATACACGTGATGCTGCAGATGAAATATCCCCTGTGGATCTAACAGTCTGAAATGAAAGCCAGAGCAGTCACTTGAAGGACCCATATTCATGGGGCCAGCTAAATCAGTAACTGGAAGAACCCTGCCCGTCTTCAGGGCTCTTCAAAGCACCTCTTGTCTGTTGGCAACCAACAGCCAAGACTTGCCCAGATCTCTGTGTTTTACTGAACGGAGAAGGCAACAGTGCTTGAAGAAAGGAGAAAATGCCCAGCAAAGAGAAACTGCTGTCACAAAGCCCTCGCCTCTTGGCTCTAGATAAAGATATGCCCGACTTGGTGTTGTGCTGATGGCCTTAACGCTTGCTGCCCCAGCTTGAGACCAAAGGTGGATCTGACTCCACCGGGCTCTCGATGACAGTCGGATCTCACCCAGCTGGAGAAGAAAATATTGCTAACAAAGCTTATGTCCAGCAGGATTAATGGCTCACCGAATGACCCCAGGCTTTCAGCATCCTTGCTCTGCCAATCACGCTAGTGGAAATGAATAAAGACTTTCTTACTGGTATTTAAAAGGTTTTTAGGAAAAAACAGCCCCAAACCCCAGCAACTCCTCCAAACCTTTTAATTGAGTCTGCAAAGTATTTAAATGCTTGACTGGTCAGCAATTGCTTACAAATTACTTCAGGAGCCAGGGGGACCTCCCTGTGTGGGGCCAGTGTCATTGAGCGGTTCTGCCTCGTGACACTCCCCAGATGTCCAGGCATGTACCTTGTCACTGGAGGATGCTCGTCCTGTCAAGGGTGCTTTGAGACCAGGAGCCAGCCCAAAAGGCAGAGCCAAAGTTCAAGACCATGAGCTGAGCAAGCAGGCTCCTTTATAACGCGGGCATAGCCGGTGTGCCTCGGTTTCCCCATCGCTAAATTGGATAAAATGAATAATGAGGTGGACTGTAGAGGTGGGTCAGGTTAAGTATTAATATTTGAAAAAAGAAAACCACTCTCTTAAGTATCTCTTGCTCACACACATGCACATCTCTCTCTCTATATATGTATTTCCTTCTCATATTTGAGCACAGCATGAAAGCAGCCAAGGAGGAGCTCGGTTTGCGCTGAAGGACTTTGTTCACGGCTTCACTTAGTGAGAACACCAAGATGTATTAAAATCTAAAGGGGAAAATCACCTTTAAGGGGGAAAAAAAAAAAAAAAAAGGAAAGAGAAAGACCCAACTCGATTTGACTTTCATGAGACACCGGTAACATTTTTTTTAAGCTTCCACACAAAACGGCAAATCGTCTAAAATTAGATCTAGGGAATTATTTTATCTGCATGGGGAAAAAGGCTGTTTGATACCGCGACTGTGTAATAGGGGACTTCTCGGCTTCCCAAACACGTTAGGAAGATGCTTTTGATTTTTTCCCTTTTCTCCTCCTCATGTCTTGGCAAGCGCTCCAGTTGTTATTTAAAGAAAAATTAAGAGGTCTGGCTAAGCCCAACGTATAGATTTTGTTTTAAAGTAAAAGGTTGGACCGGTTTGGTTTTTTGTTATGTGCTTTAACACAGCAGAGGAGCACTATAAAAGCAATCTCATCACCGATGCCGTTCCCAGTGCTGATGCTCCCTGTCCACGTCTCCCAGCAGCATTTCCACCCCGCACAGTGCAGCCAAGGGCAAGACGCCAGGCTCTGCCCAAAACGTACTGCACTCAGTGAATCCTTGGGTTCACAAAGACTGGGAAAGAGAAGGAAAAGACCACAAACTGAAGAGGATCCTACGTCTGTTTGAGCTGCAAAGTCCTGGGGAAGGGAAGGGAAGGGAAGGGAAGGGAAGGGAAGGGAAGGGAAGGGAAGGGAAGGGAAGGGAAGGGAAGGGAAGGGAAGGGAAGGGAAGGGAAGGGAAGGGAAGGGAAGGGAAGGGAAGGGAAGGGAAGGGAAGGGAAGGGAAGGGAAGGGAAGGGAAGGGAAGGGAAGGGAAGGGAAGGGAAGGGAAGGGAGAGATTTCTCCTGCAGATGCTGAAGCCTGTGGTGTTTCCACCCACATGAGCGACGGGGCTGTATGGCATGTCTGGTTTTGGGCTGCAGTGCCTGCACCTCTCCATGGTTTCCCCAGGCTTAAGGAAGTGCCAAAGCAGGGTGGTCAGGGTGGTGGGAGCATGTCTGCACCCCTGGGTCACATCACAGCAGGGAAAGTTGTTGTCAGGCTCCTGTTCGGGGTTTTCATCATTGTGCAAGTCCCTGAGAGCATCTTACATGCACGTGGGATTGCAAAGGGGGAAAGAGGCAACCACACGGGGCTGCAAACGTGGGACAGTTCCGGTCAGCTGGGGGACAAAGCATCACCACGGATCTGCTGCAGGTAGATCCACGTCACCACAGATCCACTGCACGTAGCTCTGCAAGAGACAAATCCCCTGCCAGCCCCCTCAGGTCTCTGTGACCACGCACAGGACAGCTTTTGAGGCTGGGACCTGGGGTTTGCATGACGTCAGGCGCAGCTGGGATCTGATTTTAGCAGGGGACTTGCACGAGGCAAGAAATAATACTGACAGGGAAATAGATTTTGGGGCCAGGAGGATACTTGGAAGTCTCAGCTGACCTTCTGCACAGCACTGGCTGGGCAAGGATGGCACAAAGTGACCAGAACTACCCATCTACTTGGTTCCCTCATGCGTCCAGAGGGCTTCTGACACAAATAAAGGTGGAGAAGACAGCAGAGTGAAAAATGGCAATCCTTGCATCTTGCGTGACCGACACAGGGTGGACCAATAGCATACTTTGGGGAGTCTGTTTTTTAAAGACAGTTTTTAACCCAACCTTTTAAATACAGCTCTGAGAGCAGGGGGGTTAGGGAAGAAAGTGAAAGTTTCTTGTGAAGGTTTCTTTTTTTTTTTTTTTTGCATTCGAAACCGCCATGGGAATTAAGATCCACAAGATAGACTTGCCCATGATGCTGCATCTAAGCTCCTTACCTGTCAGCATTTCTAAATTAAAACCTGATCCACATCCGCCTATAGTCTGTGGAACTGCCCTGCAAGTGGCCGCGGTTGTGTTACACGTGATGGGCCTGAGTGTGAAGACCTGGCAAAGCCCCAGCAGGGTGGGAGGAGAGACCATCGCACCCCTGCCCAGAGTGAAGGTCTGAAGAACATTCAGGCTGCAGCTACGACCATCTGCTTGCATCATTGTCACCTCCTGGAAAAGTCCACCTCTGCGTTCACCTTGCCAAACTCCACCACTGCCATCCTGTAACACCAGCAAGAACAAACTGGTTTTACCACTGGCCCATCTCTATGCAGCTTATTCTTGCTCGCTGGTGGGGACACGCAGGGCATAGGCAGAAAGACCTTGTGCAAGTCCCAGGTGTGGTATCCCCACCTCAAACACCCCTTTGCAACCTTGAGCTGGGCTTAAGGGTTGAGATCAGACTGGGCAGAGCTCTGTATCACCAGTTCAGCGTTTCAGTTGGCAGCTCAGGCTGTGTTACCGGGCTAGTGCCACCAACCAGTGTCCTGGGAATGGTGTGCTTAGCTCTGGAATTGCCACCAGCAACTCAGTGCCCATAGGCCCAAGAGCATGAGCTGATGTGGCTTTTTTCAGTGCCTTGTCAGGATATCTGGAGTCTGAACTTGAAACAAAAGCCTCATTTGCTCTCCACCTTCCTGAACTAAGACTAAACTTCGGCCCTGGACATCTGGAGAGAAGACCTAGGACTGTTTGGAAGAATCCCATAGGATACAGCCTTGGGAAGAAGAGGGGTTCAGGAGAGCTGGTCGCTTTACGAGGGTCATCTCCTCCAAGCTCAAGAGCAGTCCATCCCAAAGAGCAGGCAGTCAAACAAAAGTCAAGCTGGAAATGTGGCACAGGCAGTGCAAAAAACAAATATAGCTGATCTGGAGTCAACCTGTTTACTCAAAACCATCTCCAGCAAAATCCATTCCCAACCAATCTCCCAGGGGTGGAAAGCTCTGCTCAGATAGTGCTCCCTCCACATCTTCTTGGTCTCCACTCCTTGTCCTGCCCTCGTGCTCTGACCCGTGTCCTAGAAGTCAATGCAACAAAAACTGAGCACAGCCATTGAGCAGCAGACATCTATCACCAAAATCCCCCCCAAAAATTCCCTGGGAGGGGGCAGATGGAATTGGAAAACCTCATGCAGAGAGGTACATGGCAGCAAAGGTGACCAGCTAATAGAGCCGCTCTCCTGGAGACCTCCGTTAGATATCAGTGAAGCCGCTTACCGGCCAAGCCAAGGAAGCGTGCTCTACCGCCTGTCGTGTCATATTAATGGGCAGGATCACTTAAGCTTGGATAAAACCCACAACTTAATTTTTTTTTTTCTTTTCTTTTTGGTGGTGGTGGTGCTTGTCGCCACTGCCTGTTCCAGATGATGAATGGTTCTGTTTCAGGCCGATCCGCTTGTTTGAGCACTGTGGTGGTTTCAAGACTTCATGCAAAAGAGGAGCCCTGGCCATTTTTCACTTGGAGAGATGAGCGACACAGGAATAAATTTTCCTGCTTAAAATTTGCTGGGCCCAGGGTTTCTTGGTGAGGCAGCTTTGACAGCCTGTCACTTTGCTAGATGTTTGGTGCTTCGAGTATTCTGGGTCCTTTTATTGCTTTTTAAAAGATTTAAAGGAAACAAAGCCCTAGTGCATTATGACATTTAGCAGGGTTGATATGTGTATCTGACTCTATCCAGGCATCACACCAAAACGTGCTGGGTCCTGATCCCACCCTTGCTCAGCCCGGCATAAGTCAGGAATGGATCAGTGGCAGGTGCAGGAATCCCAGGGCTGTAAAGCAAAGGGAGGAGAGATCAGAGTAGTGCCAAATGCACATCGCGCCTCTGGCCCGTAGACAAGTCAAGATTCAACATTCTGCACTTTTCCATGACAGTGGGAGGAAGAGATTATCATAGAATCATAGAATCATAGAATGTTTTGGGTTGGAAGGGACCCCTAGAGGGCATCTAGTCCAACCCCCCCGCAGGAGCAGGGACACCGCTAACTAGATCAGGCTGCTCAGAGCCCCGTCCAACCTGGCCTTGAATGTTCCCAGGGATGGGGCCTACACCCCCTCTCTGGGCAACCTGTTCCAGTGTTTCACCACCCTCATCGTAAAGAACTTCTTCCTTATATCTAGTCTAAACCTACCCCGCTTCAGTTTAAAACCATCACCCCTTGACCTGTCACAGCTGGCCCTACTAAAAAGATTTTCCCCATCTTTCCTATAGGCCCCCTTTAAGTACTGAAAGGCCGCAATCAGGTCTCCCCGCAGCCTTCTCTTCTCCAGGCTGAACAAGCCCAACTCCCTCAGCCTGTCCTCATAGGAGAGGTGCTCCAGCCCTCGGATCATTTTTGTGGCCCTCCTCTGGACCCGCTCCAACACTTCCATGTCCTTCTTGTGCTGAGGGCTCCAGAGCTGGACGCAGTACTCCAGGTGCGGCCTCACCAGAGCAGAGTAGAGGGGCAGAATCACCTC
Organism: Egretta garzetta; assembly: GCF_000687185.1. Taxonomy (NCBI): domain Eukaryota; kingdom Metazoa; phylum Chordata; class Aves; order Pelecaniformes; family Ardeidae; genus Egretta; species Egretta garzetta. The sequence continues at coordinate 231,423 of NW_009259866.1, read as the reverse complement.
CCTCGACCTGCTGGCCACGCTTCTTTTGATGCAGCCCAGAGTACAGTTGGCCTTCTGGGCCGCCAGCGCACATTGCCGGCTCATGTCCAGCTTTTCATCCCCCAGCACCCCCAAGTCCCTCTGGGCAGGGCTGCTCTCCATCCTTTCTTCCCCCAGCCTGTACTGATACTGGGGGTTACCCTGACCCAGGTGCAGGACCTTGCACTTGGCCTTGTTGAACCTCACGAGGTTCACACAGGCCCACCTCTCCAGCCTGTCCAGGTCTCTCTGGATGACATCCCATCCTTCTGGTGTGTCAACCGCACCACTCAGCTTGGTGTCATCCGCAAACTTGCTGAGGGTGCACTCGATCTCACTGTCTAAGTCATTGATGAAAACATTAAACAGCACCGGTCCCAGCACGGACCCCTGAGGGACACCACTCGTCACCGGTCTCCATCCGGACATCAAGCCATTGACCACTACCCTCTGGACACGACCTTCCAGCCAGTTCCTTATCCACCGAACAGTCCACCCAGATTTTTATTTTTTTTTTCCCAGGCCTGATAAACAATAGCAACACACGCACGATGATACATATCCAGTGCACAGGGCTGTGCTCTGATATGTCAGTGCGCAACTGGAGCTGGATGTATTTGATCCAGTGACCTCTGAGGGTCCTCATAACATGAGCAAAAGGCCAAGATACAACTGACAACCCCCCCAAGGGAAACGTCTTCATTTTGAGGCTGTAGATTCAGAGTCCTTCTTGTCTGACTTCACTTTGCCTAGCACTTACATCCTTGGCCACACTGTGGTTCAGCTTCATGGGAAAAGCAGAATTCCCACCCCATTCCAGCCTGTGGTCAGGACATGCTGGGCAGTGGGAGTGGTTCATCTAGCCTTCCTCAGGCTGAGCAATGGTCTCCTTCGATAAGTTGTCTACTTGGGAGATTAGGCACTCTCTGCAGAAGACAGACACCTTCTTTTCCATCTCTAAGACCTGAAGTTACCCTGAAGTTACCGTGACACACCACAGTGCCATGCATTTTCCATGACTTGGCCCTCTGCAGTGCCCTCTCCAGCATGTAGAAGATTGGACCACTCCGTGGACATCCAATAATAGAGGAGGAATGGTATGAACCATTCTTTCAAGGTATGTATTGCTCTCTGTTAAGGTCTCTTAGATGCATAGCTTAACTGCTGCAGGGGGGAGCTTATGTTAGAAAGGTTGTAACGTCCTCCAGACATCTGCAATGATTGTGGCCCTGACTTGCTGTATATTTTGCCCCTGCTAAATTTTGCACCACGCAGGCCTAGTAAGTGACAGCTGTGGACAGCAGCTGGACAGAGAGGGTGGTTGTCATAGAATCATAGAATGTTTTGGGTTGGAAGGGACCCCTAGAGGTCATCTAGTCCAAGCCACCTGAGATCCACCTGTTGGTGTGGCCTGGGCTGCCAACTCATGGGGTATTGGGCAGCCAAGACCACCAGGCACATAGGGCTGGAACAACTGGGGTAGATAGAGGTCTGAAGTGTGGGGCCAAGCAGGGCAAAGAGCACAAAACAGCCCCCACATGCAGAAGCAGGGGGAGAAGGGGTAGAGGGCGCTCTCCAAGAGATGAGGTAGCTGACCTTGACCCTTCAAACCAGATGCCTGCTCATCTGGCTGAGAGGATCAAAGCACATATCTCAGTGAGCTGAAGATTCAGTTCACAGGCAGGAGATAACTGCATCTTCCCAGAGACATCACCACTCTCTACAGCTGGATGATGCTGAGCTGGGAGCAGGGCCAGACCCCAGGATGAGCAGGATGCCGGCAGGGCTTGCGGGGCAGAGATTAAATCAAGCACTAAGCTAAGACCTCGAAAGTGAAGAGGAGACACACTCAGCTGCAGGTCGGACCTCAAGAGAGCTGTTTGGGGTGAAAGCCAGTGCTTGGGGAAGGGTGGAAACCATCAGCCGTAGGAACGGAGTCAGCCCCAAACTGCCTGAGCAGCGATGGTCCTGGGGAGGGGGAGAAAAGGGAACAAAGGATCAATTCCTTCAGTGCGGAGGCCAGGCTGGCCCCGGAGATGGGCACTGGGGGAACGTGACTTATAAATGCTGCATGGAGTCCTGCAGGGACAGAGATTGGTGTCACTTTAAAAAGTAAACATAGGCAGCCTAATGAATGAGTTATATCCCAGACACTCCATTCCAGGAGAGGTATTTAACAGGCACTATTGGATTCTGTGGTATCTCTCTATCTGTAACCAGTGCATTATGACCATTAATGGATTTTTGAGGCTGGATTGATTTTTCATTAATTTGGTAAAAATCTTTTCCCTCTCCCATATAATTCTGTCTTAAAACGCTCCCCCTGACAGACCGATAAGTCACTCACCTCATAATGCAAGTCTGGCTCATAAATCTCAGTGATCTGGTGAGATGGGGTGTGGGGGAGCAGACTGGGCTGGGGGAAGGAGGAGGGAAAGGGGGAACCTCCGTGGGTCTGGATGAAGCTGCCAGATAGCTTTCATCGCGTGTGGAATGGGAAAGGTCCATCAGTAACAAAGTGAGGATAGAGGATGGGGACACGCGGATGTGTAATTTTGTGGGGTTGATGGTCATCCAAGCTTGGGCTCCAGAGCCCACCTTGTCTCCCCAGGCCTTGATCTTGTATGTTCATGTGTAGGACAGCGCTGTGATACTCTGGGACTTACTCAGGGACCCCATGTGCCTCGCTCAGCTCGTGAGTGTGATCCACATTGTCCCAAAACATTGCACCCTATGGAAGGTTCTGTACAGGAGTACATGGCACTATGTTGTGTTTAGCCCAAGGCATCCCGGTTGAAGGTTCTGCACGGCTGAGGATCGAGGATTCATGACTTTTCCCAGTATGGTCTCAAATGCTTTGCAGAGGAGCAGCCCTCATCCAAGGTTTGCTCCTTCCAAAAGTTGTATCCTACCCCTGGGGAAGTCTGCCAAGCAGCAGCAGACCAGGACCTGTTTGCCTGAGGGTGTCTGGGACATGCTAGGACTCTGGGACAGCCTGGATCCAGCCAGTGACAGATTCCAGGGTGCCCCAAACTGAGGGCAGGTTGGACTTGTCTCTACCGTGGTACCTCCAGGAAGAGGCTGGGTCTAGAAAATGAATCACATCATCCTTTTAGTGACCCATGGCTGTTGGGGTAGAGGAGCAAAGTCTTGCAGAGCAAACACACCTGAGGGATCTTCACCAGCCAAACAACAATCTCCTTTCTGCACCATCAGGGAGGGAGATAGGGCAGAGATGAGCCTGCTTGTGAACATTAGCTGGTGATCAAGGGGTCCCTGCTTGCATGGAAACAGCCATGATGAGAAGGAGTAAGGAACAAATAAAGACTGAGTTAGTAATCTTCACTGTGCAAAGAGTGAGGGAATTTTTGGAGCTCATTTGGGGATGGGAGTCCTAGCCCTGCCTCTGCTCAGGGACATCACCCTCATCAACATGACATGGACTTGCATGTGGACTCCCTTCCCCCAAGTGCATGTGCACAACAGCATCATGCTCTGGGCAAGGAGGGAGCTGGCATGGGAGGCTTGTGCATGGCCAAAGCGGGAAGCCAGGACATCTTAGAAAGAGGCGAAGCAGCGGCTGTGTTCTTTGGAATCTTCTGCCCCTTGCACGATCCCCCACAAATTACCATGACTGCAGGAAGGTGTGAGAGGTCCACTTTAACTGGCGCTATTGGATTTTGCTGCAGCTCTTGCTCCTGCTACGTAACTAGTGCATTATCACCATTAATGGATTTTTGAGGCTGGATTGATTTTTCATTAATTTGGCCCAAAAAAAAAGGAAATCTTTCTTTCTCCCCCACCACTTCATAATTCTGTCTTTAAATGCACCCCCAGACAGCAAGGCAAGTCAGTGCTTCCCAATGCCGTGGGGAAGGAAGAGGTGGAAAACTCACATTCAGAAATCCCTCCTTGCCTTTTCCAGGTAGGAAACCCTGCACCACCCCTGCTCAGCAATGCTCTGATGAGAGGCCACAGCTCCATTTGCAGCAGGGTATTACGTCCTTTCCCTGCCTTGTTCACAAAGTGGGTGCACAGGCAGATGCCCAGACACCTCCATGCCTGCCCATGTGCACCCTGCCAGCCCTCACCCATGTGCGCACACTCATTTCCAGCTCTGTCACCTGTTTTGCACAACCCATGCATCTCCAAAAGGCTTGTGCACGAATCATAGAATCACAGAATCGTTTAGGTTGGAAAAGCCCTTTAAGATCATCAAGCCCAACTGTTCCCCCAACCCTGCCATCCCACCACCAAACCCTGGCCCTAAGCACCTTGTCTACCCGGCTGTTAAATCCCCCCAGGGATAGGGACTCGACCCCTTTCCTGGGCAGCCCCTTCCAGTGCTTGACAACCCTTTTGGTGAAAAAATTTTTCCTAATGTCCAACCTAAACCTCCTCTGGTGCAACTTCAGGCTGTTTCCCCTCCTCCTATCGCCTGTTACCTGGGAGAAGAACTTCCATTCCCCAGTTTGACCTCCAGCTTCTGATCCAGAGAGGGTCAAAAGGGTTGTCTATACATCTTATGAAACATATGCCAGCCTCAGGGGGCAACTCAGATGACACATGATGCCCAATGTTTCTAAACTGAGCCCTTAACACCAGAATTCTGGACAGAAAAAGAGAGAGAAGTGCTCTGGGGAGGAAAAGCAGAGGCAGGAGCTGAGTTCACCTCGCCCAAGTCACATCCAGCACCATCATTGCTTCCATGTTCCACAGACTCAGGGGATACTAGTCCAGTCCCACTATCTGGCAATCAAGGCAAGGGACAGAACAAGACCTCCCTCGTTCTCCCAGGGCAAAGTTTTTTCTACATCTACTATGCTTCCAGCTTACATGCTTTCTTCCCTGGAAAAAAGGGTCTTATCAGCACTGATATTCCCTTAATCCCAGAGCAGAGCTTATTAGACATGGGGTGTCAATGACTTTTGGTCACATCCAGCCTGGAGAGGCCAGGGACCCCCCTGAAAGTAAGTTGAATTTTCTAGGAGGCTGCAAACTGTGTGACTCAGGTACCATTTCCGAGGCTCATTGGAGGACACCTCAAAGAAATAAGACCAGGTCATAAAAAATTGAGGAAATCAAATCCAAGATTCAGTTTTTCTGCCTTGAAGAACTGCAAAGGAACACAATTGTTTATTCAGATGGCCCATCTGAAGTAGGCGTGCAATGTTTCCCAAGAAAAGCTTCTGCTTGCTTCTTGATTATCTTCCAATTGTTTATTAAAAACCATACTTTATGAAGACTAACAAGCAAATAATCAATACCCACGGAGATCACCTAGGAATAGATAAGCCTCAAAAAGCCCTTGGGGATCGGTGTATTTACTAAGCAGACAATTACAAGGGTAATGACTATCCGTGCAATTTAAAATTAATAAGATGCGATCGCATCCTGAGGAAACACAAACTGATTAGCAGAATCACACGTTGAGGTGGGCAGGAGTTTTGGAAATGTATTTTAACCTGGGGTAGGCAGGATACCCATGAAGGCCCCGTACCCAAGATCTTCATTAATCTCTTAATTAAAAGCCAACTTTGAATTTTCAGGCTTTGTTGTTGTTTTTTTTTTAATCATAGAATCCAAAGACAGTGGAGGCTGGAAGGGACCTCTGGCAACCTCCTGTCCAAACCTCTGCTTAAAGCATATCAATGTTGAAGGTAGATTCAATTTCAAAGATAGAGCAGGATGCTCAGGGCCTTCGCCAGCTGAGGTCTGGATACCTCCAAGGATGGCGATCCCACACCTTCTCTGAGTCTCAGGCTTAACACCTTATCTCCCTCACGAGCAAATTTTTATCATAGAATCATAGAATGTTTTGGGTTGGAAGGGACCCCTAGAGGTCATCTAGTCCAACCCCCCCGCAGGAGCAGGGACACCGCTAACTAGATCAGGTTGCTCAGAGCCCCATCCAACCTGGCCTTGAATGCTTCCAGGGATGGGGCCTCCTAGTATCAAGTTAAAATTCCCTCTACTGTAATGTCCATCTCCTCCTATCACTGTGCATCTCCAAGAAGAGTCGGAATCTGATTTCTCTGTAACCTCTCTGGACAGTTTATATTCATTTCTTTATGCTACTTACAGCGCTCAGTCCAAGCCATTCTTTTCCCTTCCTCATGTTTGTCCCCGGCACATTGATAGAAATCAGCCATAACTTCCCTCAGATCACCTGTTGTTGACTAACCAGGCCAAAATCTTCTTGCTTACTCCTTAAAGCTGTTTCATTCATTCCCCTAGCCCTACCTCATCCTTCTGTCTCAGTTCGGTATCGGCTCTGCCATAGTGACATCAAGCAAAAGCGTTCTTTCTTGACCAATTCTAAGAAAAATCCCTGCCATGGTATATCTTACAGTCGCATTTACCTTTTTTCATGGTCACATGCAGTGACACCTCATAGCATCAAATCAGTGACTAACTTCAGCTTTCCCTTTTTCTTTTTTTTTTTTTTTCCCCAGTTTATAACAGAGAATCTTGTTGTAAGTCCATATATACATCGTCGTGTCCTTTGCATAACTACATTTTATCCCTTTTCTCCTTTTCCAATCTCTCAAGGTCATCCAGCACTTTCCTGGACATGGGTTTTGCCTCCTAAACTCACATCATCAGCAGATTTCATCAGCGGACTCTCCCTCTTTGAAACGAGGTCATGCCTGGAATGACGAAATAAAAGTTCCAAAGGAATCTTTAAGGAACTCCACTACTTCACTTCCCTTCAGCCTGATATTTCCCTTCTCAGCCACTGTTCTCTTACTGTCTGCAACCATCTCACAGTTCTCATACAGATCCTATCTTCTTCAGCTTCATCTCTAATTATCCATGAGGTGCCACATCACGTTGCTAAATACAGCTAGATGAGACCTACTGCATTCTGCTTTTCCTGGAAAATCTGCTATCCTAGGAAGATCTCAAGAGAGAAGGACACTACCTATCTCTAATAAATACATTTCCTTCCATTTATCATTTGCTCCAAGTCTTCAATAAGTGGCTCCTCGCATGCCCCTGAGACCAGGCTAACAGCCCTGTAATTGTCCAATTTAGCGTATTCTTAAGCCAGCAACTACATCTGCCAGTCTCCAATCAAACGGTTCCACTCAGGCTCACAATCCTGCTACTCAGCTTGTGCTGTTTCCTATTTTCAGCACTTCCAGGATTCTGGCTGGAGCATAGTCGATTCCAATATGCTTTAGGTGTAGAGGTGGAGTTTCACGTGGTATACCCTGGGTGGATTTCTGGGAGTGGTGTCTCTCCTGGACTTAAATGGAAGACATGACCTCAACTCCCAAATGTATCTCTGTCCTTCCTTAGGCTGCCTGGAACAGGAACTCTGGGTCCTGGGCTGGAAATTACTGAAAATATTGATGGATCTGTATACATAGAGGGGAATATGACATCTGCAGAGATTGTTGCCACATCAAAGAAGAGATCTAGACACGTTGTGGAGGAGACAGTCTTGGGACCTGCGGGTTGCCCTACCTGGAGAAGACCAGCGTAAGTAGAGAAGCTCCTTTTTGGTAGTTCGGCTATAATTGGCTGTGACGGTCGATATCGCTGTCATTGAGCATTTCTGCCTGCCATGCCAGCCCTGCCATCGCTATTCATCTTCAGTGCCACCTGCCTCCACTGAACGGAGGTGGATGAGTTGCAGACAAGGCCTTCTTGTGTGGGTTTCCCGCTGCATTTATCCTTGCTTCTTTGCTGGTGCGGCTTTGCATGATTCCTGTTTCCATAGGGTGATACCTGTTGCTGTCACATGTCAAAGACTGATAATGATGAGGGGCAGAATATACAAACCCCAAACAAGCTGGGCTTCCCTGCAGCACATCCCTGAAGTAAGAGGCCATCAAAGGAGGCATCAGTGACATGTTTGTGTCACCTCAATATGGCAGAGCACCTTCATGTCTCTCTTTCCTCCTCACAGACAGCTCATTAAAGTGGAAAGCATTGAAGAGTGATCAGCCATGAAGTCAGTAAGCTCTCAGTCAGCCCTCTGAGTCTGGCTTTGATCAGTAGAAACCAAAGGTCCGACTGTGTAAAGGCTGTTTTCGAGTTGAGGTTACCTGGAAACATAGCCTGTAATTCCTGGAAAACAGGGCTGGGATGGTCACGTAGTCATTCCTTCTCCTCGAGATAGGAGTAGCAAGACCCATATTGCTCTTGAGAGGTGTTTCACCTGACCTGGTCTTGAACTCATCCAGTCTTTGAGATCCCCCTCCTCCCCAGACATTGCTTCACTCTTGCCAGTTAGGGAGCTTTGCCTAATGTCTAGCCTAAAGCTTTCTTGCTGCTTCATCTTCTAAACTTGCCCACCAGGGACAAAGAGAGCAAACTATTCCCTCCCTCTTGCTGCTTTGTTTATTTGATTTGAAGGCAGTCTTTCTCTTAGCCAGAAACAGCCCTAACTCTTTCAGCCTTTTCCTGTAGTTCCTGCCCTGTAGCTCCCTGATCACCCTGACTGTCTGCCTCTGAACTCACCACCTTGGCCCCAAACTGGACACTCCACCAGTGGGTGGAGTTGGGCATTTCCTACAGGTGCACCCACATTGTCACTTGATACCGGAGATAAGGGAGGCTGGTACTGGTGTGAGGGAGGTAAATGCCTCTGTGGAAATGTTCATCTAAAGCAGAAACACTTCTGCTCTCTATACTTTTCTTACCCTAGGCATAAATATGCAGTTTCAACCACCATTCAGCAAATTTCACCTAACCAACACCATATCCTGATTAGTGGCTTGCTTCGGCATATGACAACGATATGTTGGGTCTTGGACTCCTACTGCAAGAGTGGGGTTAGATAGTTCATTCCCTTCTACCCTGGACCTGCTGTCCACAGATAGATTCAAAACCAGCTGCGTGAAAAACAGGGGAGACAAAGCCCTGCTTGGAAGAGAAGGAAGGCGGTGTCTTCATCACTTGCAGACTTCCCTGCAGGCAAGTGGTCTGACAGCCAGCAAACCCACCCCATTGCTAGGAGGTGAAGTCACTGGAATAGAAGCATGGAAGAGAAGGCCAAGAGCTGGTCATTTGGAAACTGCATGTTTCTTGAACAAAAAAAAAAAACAACCCATATTTGGGAAACCAGCTGTGACCTGAGTCATCTCCTTATTCCATTTGTGGAGCAAACACTAAGCGATGCAAATGCTAGTCCATAACAAATGGAAATCAATAAATATGTCAGGTCTTATCTAGCAGAGCGATGAGAGGAATGCCTTCCAAAACCATCCCGTGTCCTTCTTTACACCTGCCCAGCCCAGCTGGGTTCTTGAATAAGCAGCATTAGCATTGTGAGTGACGAGAACTCTGCTGGATGCAAAGTCAGGAGTCATCCTGACTCCAAAGCCAAATCTTTGGAGACCTACTAGATTCGCTGCCTAAGCCTCACTGGGTTGGATTTATTGGAATATGAGGACAGGGTCTGTGTTCAGACCACCTTTCCAGCTGCCTCAACTAGATATTGGTTGGAAAGCATACAAAGAGCTGTTAACTCTCAGCAATTAACTCTCAGACCTGGTAATTCTAATTTTCTCTCCTTGCTGTTCTTAATCTCTGAACTATGTAGCCCCAGGAGGCAATGGAATACAGCCCTGATAGTCCCACCAGCATTGCTGTGACTTTCCAAGTCCTCTTCTCCAACTGTTGGGAGTAAAATCCCAATAGTCAGATGGAAAATAAATACAAAGACTATCTTCATGCCAACTTGGTATCAGCAAAACAGTTTTTATCCCTGGTTCAGTCATTAATAGTCAATTGCGGACTCCGGGGCGGGAAAAAAAAATCATAAAACTAAACTGCTATCCAGTGAATATGCATTTCCTCTCTTCGGAAATGTCTGGAAGCTCTGCCTTTTTGCATCCAATTGTAGGATTATAACTCACGGCTCTCCTGGCAGCTGGTGCTGTAGCTCACCATTCATTTTATGGCTGCAAGCGTTAACATTTCTGCAGAACATCATGGTAATTTTCTGAAAAGAATGATCATTTTTTTAGTGACTCGCAACAATTAATTATCTGCCTCTTAACAATTTGCTGGGATGAATGATCACCAGGGAGAGGCTGTTGGGCTCTTAGGGAAGCTGATAGATAATGGCTGAAATGGCGAGAGGTGAACGAAGTATATTCCACGGTTTTGGTGAGGAGCTTCTTTGCATAGCACTGCTCTGGTAGCAACAGATTCAGGTCGTTATATGCTTTGAAACCCGCCCATACCACATGTAGGTAGATGAACAGTTAGAAAATTTGTATGTACGTGTCAGCCAGGACCTAGTGAGATCCAAGTCCATGCTCCCCGCTGGCGGGAGGTCAGCTCCACATGTTGACTCACAAAGTCAATGGTTTTATTTTTAGCTGGTGCTGCGCACCTGGGAGGAGAAGTGAACAGATAGAGCCTTTTCCATGCACATTAACTCCTGTTTTGAACACAGGTCAGTGGCGTCCCGCACCCTGGCTGGCTGGGAAGCGGCTGCCTAGCATTATTTTGAGTGCTGAAGAGGAAACTTGCACACATCTGACATGTGGTGGCATTGCCAGGAGTCGCAGCATACGAACTAGCAAAAATAAGAGTGTCCTCCTTTCAGGTGGACTCACGTTAAACACCTCAGGCGTCTCATGGCACTCAGTTTATCTCACAAGAAAGGCCATACCAGCTCAGACTAAGAGCTCATCTCCCAGCAGGACCTCTCAGAGAATATAAGCACAAGCTAGTCCTAGTGAAAACTCCTCAGAATACCATCCTAGCTTTCAAAAATGTACAGCTTGCAACTCCTGAGCCAGAGGCAGCCGGGTATTTCACAGCCTTTACAGATTTTTCCCAGCTCAATCTACCCAGCTTTGCTTTTTTCTATTTTTTTAACCCTTGTGACGGGGTAGCACCCACAACATCCCATGGCAAGTACTTCCGTGGTTTAACTGCGTGCTGTCTGAAGTAGGGCCACTGCTTTTCTCTTTTGTTTCAACCCTGCCAGCTGCTAATTTCATGCAATGTCCCATAGTCCCTCCACTGGAGGAGGCCATGGACAGCTGTAGGCCTGGGGAAAGGTATCAGGGTGGTTAATCTTGAGCCTCCAAGACTGGAGTCAGAACCCCCAGAACCCTGGGAGTATTTAAAAGGCGGGCAGACAAGGTGCTTAGGGCCAGGGTTTAGTGGTGGGATGGCAGGGTTAGGGTAACAGTTGGGCTTGGTAATCTTAAAGATCTTTTCCAACCTAAATGATTCTATGATTCTGTGATTCTATGATAACTGTGAGCTCGCTTTTGCCACCTCATCTTTCTGCTAGCTCAAAAAAAAAATGTCTGCATTCTGTCCATGCCATTGACAAGGTACATCTGCCAGCTTGGATCTAGCTACCATCAGAAACTCATCGCCTCGGCTTCACCCACCAGCAAGCTACCAGAAGGCCAAGAGTCCCCTCCTGTCAAGCACTGCAGAAACACACTCTAACAAGGTCATCTCTGCTCTGAAAAGCTCTCAGTTCAAACTGCGTGTAGGATCCATCTGCATTAACCCTTCGCCAGAAACATCCTGCTAGAGGTCCAAAAATAGCCATTCTGTTTACAAAAGGGCACAGTTTAGATACAGCAGATATATAGCCTCCTCATTTCTTTCTTTAAACACACACAGAAAGACTCTACACTCTGGGTTTTGATTTACTGCAAGGCAGACTATATGCTCTGCAGCATCAACAATACTTTTCTGTATGAAGTGCTGCGACTCAAAGGTGAATTATGCTTATGACCAATTCATAACCATCCTCCATTGGGAATAAAATTGAGCCCTTGTAGTTAACCTGACTTAATCTCCCAAAAATACAACTTTAAGAACTTCAATTTTCTTTCCAGGGCAACTTCAAGTTGGGCTCTTAGTACTCTAGTGTAATAACAAAAGCTAGAGTTATGCATGGTTTGGAAAGAAATCCACCAACTTCCAAACCTTATACACACACACCCCACCAAAAAAAAAAAAAAAAAAAAAAAAAAAAAAAAAAAAGCGCTGCCGAAGAGGAGTAGAACCAATTTCCCAATTTCAATCTCCAGCACGCTGGGACTCAGCTTCTCAGATGTTGCCTGCTTTGCTAAATTGGCTGGGCTGAGGGCTGCTCCGTTGCTTATTTCGGCTCATTGTGGTGCATTTATGAAGGGCTGTCACACAGGTCTGACAGGGTGATGAATTGACCGGGCTCACCAGAGCTCAAGGAAGGTGGGGAGGGAGGAGGTGGGAGGGTGGGGGGTGACGAGGGCTGGACGAGGTGATGGGAGCGAGAAGAGAGGGCATGAGATGGGGGCAGAGGGAAGGGGGAGGAAACCATCCCGAAGGGTTTCGCTCTGTAATTGATTCCACTGGCAATAAGCAGCCAAGCCCAGGGGGAGGCTCACATATATGGGGGGTAGGAGAAATGGAGGGGAGAGAATGGAGTGGAAACAGCAAGTTAAGCAATTTGTTGCACAATTCCCAGGGGCTTATTACTTGGACTTTACAGTAAGAGCAAGACTTGGTGCTGCCAGGGGCGAGAGTCCTGGATAAAATACTGCTGCACAGACAGATCCCATCTTCTCAAACTTGGTGTGCCAGGATCTGGGCACTGCTCTTCTGGTGGGGGCTTCGTGGGTGTTCACATCAGGTGGGCAACAAAGAGTGATGGGGAGCAGAGGAAGAAGGAGAGAGGGTAAATGCACAGCTTAGGGCTTCTGTAGCATCTGCCTCTTGGGTGTCTGATGCTCTCACTTCCCTTTGCACGTGTGTGCATGGGGGTAAACTGTTTCTTTCGACCTGCAAACCAGAAAAGATAAAGTTAAGTCAGGTAGCCACCGATGGCAAACCAATGGGTGTAAAGGAGATATAGATATATTGACCTCTATCGGAGACAGATAGTATCCATCCAAATCTATCTCCCAAGCTTATTCATCTATTCTCAAATCTCCCTCTAGTCATTTGCCCATCTCCACTATAGATCTCTATCAATTTCTCTATCAAATTTTATGTCTGTAAATCCCTTTCTACATGTCCCTGAGGCACATAACACCAACCAGACACGCATTGGTAAGGAACAGTCCAACATCTTAGCAGATATCCTATGGTAATGGCAATAAAGCCTCTTTTCTGTCCCATGTGGCCTGGCATGCCCAACTTGAAAAGCCCCAGGTGGACCCCCAAAACTCAAGACAGCAGCACCAAGCAGTTGTATAGCCAACAACTGGGTGCAAAAGGGGAGGAATGGGAAGCAGAAACACCCCTCAAAGGACCTGTCCTTCTTCAGCCGACCATGAAAGGCTGCATGCTGGCAAATGTGTCCTAGCTGGGTCAGCCTGGACCATCCACATTGCCAGTTCCAGGTCTGTCCACATCTACTTGAAAGGTTAGGGGAGGGAGGGTGCAGGATACCTCCAGACACTGCAGACATGAATTATTTTTCATGGCCAAGGTCAGAAGAGAGGTTGGAGAAAGCTGGACCCTACACCTCTCCTGGTGAATATCTTTCGGGCTCAGCCCCAGGCCCTGTCTCCAGCAGGAGAGACCTTTTTGGTGTAGATTTACAGTCCTGAAGACATAGAGGATGAGGTTCCTTATGTTCCCATCTTTGACTGCAATACATGTAACTACTCCTTAAAGGACAGGAACAACATAGCTAACAGTCGCTTTCTACAATCTGATCTTAAATTGCAGCAATATTAATATTGACTATCTATAGCTATAATACAGGAAATATATAGATAATATAGTCCCTTCCCCACAACATATATTCTAATAAATAATCATATAATCTAATAAATCTTCACTGTGCACTAATACGCATATTTTTTTCCTACAGAAAAGCCAGTGCTTTCAAAGTGGCTTCATCCAATTCCCCACCTATCCCAGCAGATATATCCCTTTTTATAATTACACTTTTTGTCGATTTCAAATACAGTTAAAAATGTGCAAACCAAGTCAATTTTTACACCGTAAGTTTGTGTGATATAGGGCCCTTGTGTCTCAGACGGCCAGACCCCCCCCTTCCTCAGTGCTCCTCTCCTCCCTGATCCTGACATTAAACTACTCCACTTAGACTGGGTACCTGGTGCCAGGCAGGCTGACCTCATTAAAATAGATTACTGCAGAAGTAAAATCTAAAAGGTAATAAAAATTGCCAATATTTTTTTACCGGGACACACTTGTATTTTCTTTTTTTTTTTCCCCCTCTCTATCTCAGTAGAAAAGGCTCCTCTTTGGATATCAAAATATCCTGCCTGCTGCTGAAAATCCACATTTTCAGTATTACCCTCTAGGCAAGATGTTAGTAGTGACCTGGACAAGTGAGAATGAATTTACTTTTACTTTTTTTGCAGTTCTAGTAATTTATACAGGCGATGTAGTGATGTGACTGCAGCCGAGATGAGCTAAAGCTTATAAGCAAGGCTGGGTTTCTAGGGAGAGATTTCATGAACCTGAAAATGTTCCTGGTTTTTCTAATCATATCAAGTAGTCCTATAAAAGCTATTACCTCTCAACATATTCACCTTGATGAAAGAGATGCAAGAATTTTTAATTTTCCCCACTGTTTTTTTCTTCTTTCCATGAGAAATGTGTTCTGTGGGGTTACCTCCAGGGCATGGAAGGAGCATTGCTTGGTGGCTCATAACCACGGGTGCCTGGCCAGAAAAGTGACAAGCAGCAGAAATGTGGTGACTTGCGTTGGCATGTGATCTCCTTGCCAGTCCAAAAGGGCTGCCTGTGTGCACAGCCATGGCCTCCAGAGCCAGCAGAAGCCTGAAAACACCAGCAGGCAGAAGATCCTCTGCCTGGTCAATGCCATCACAAGCCCAGGGAAGAGGATGGACAAGCTCTCCCTCAACCGCAGCAGGCTAAAGCAGTTGGAGGCATTTTATTTACCCTACCAGACTTTCTCCAGCAGGACCAGGCACTTAAAGGGTTGATTGGGATAAATTCTTTTTGGGGACCTCCCAGACAACACTGCCCTAAGAGCAGAAGAGGCTCAGCTGGGAATACACCTGCAGTGTGGTTCCACCATGTCTTTTCCATCCCAGAGGACCCCATGCTTCGTCTTGGATGGGGGCAGCTGCCTGCAATCATCTTGTAGAGCCATGGAGTGGAAGAACTTCCCACCATAAACCCAAGCAGGGAATGGGAGGTGGAGGCCAGTTGTAACAAGGGTCCTTTGGAAGGACTCAGGGAGGCTCTCCCAGAGAGGAGCACTATTATCAGCCCTTTCTGAGGAGATAGGGAATGCCAGGGTGGCTCAAATCAGACATGCAGGCAGTGGTCCTGTCTCTGAGAACGGCTAAAGTGTGCCGTGCCTGAAGGAATTAAGACCACGATGAGAGGGCATGCTCCCCAGGTCAGGCTCCTTGAGGAAGGATGGATTCACATCCCAGCTGGGTTCAGATTTGCATATTATCGTGCAGGGAGCAAACTGGAAATTGCAGCTAAAACCAAAATGCATGCATCTCATTAAGTGTGAGGGAGAGGTACTTCCCAGATGGGGGCCAAGGAGAGAGCTCTGATGCTCTTTCACCAGCCTTCCCCAGCCAGGGGTATAATGGGAGAGATGTGCTTTTGAAGTCCCCCTAGAAAGAAGGTCTGGCATTCATGGGCTGTGGGTGACCTGGCCACCAAGCCCCTGTGCCCCCAGACTCTCCCCATTTACAGCTCCTTTGAAAGGAATTAGAAATAACAACCTCCCTTGCCCCCGGCACTCTGGGAAGCACTGGGGAGTGATTTACTCTGCGCAGAGGAAAGGAGATTTATCAGTTCTTGGAACCAGTGTTTATGAATATTCCTAAAGAGGAAAATCAATCAGTTCTATCATAACATTGCCATTTTTCTAAATGATAGAACAAGCATTTTTATACACCTCGCACTGGCTGGTTGAGAATCGATAGGAATTATGAGCTTCTCTCTGAATTTACTAATGTTCTGGCATCATCCCCTCCCGTCCCTGAAGCTAAGACAGGGAGGATGCTCAGAGCCCTGGGGCCGAGGAGGCTCTGACTCGCCTCTTACATTGCTACCCTCCTTCTTCCCTGTTTATACGTCTTCTACCTCCTCAGCTTTCAAGCCACCCAACAAGCCCAGCCTGCCTATGCTGGGCTAGACCAGAGCAAGCTGAGAAGAAAAGACCCTGAGAAGCATCATGAGGTTAAATCCAAGGGCTGGATTTGCCTCTCACCTGTGCCAGCTTGGGTTAGATGCCTGGAGGCAGGGAAAAAGATGCCTGAGAGTTTTCCCTATCATTTGTCTTACCAGTGAGTCCAATGCAAAATGAAATCCAGGGACCCCTGGAACCAACCTAGCCCCTTAAAATTTGCAAGAAGAGGTCATACTTTTGGTAAACTTTCCGCATTTCATAAAATAGGTCCTTGGAGAGAAACATTGTCCCTACTTCTCTGATCACCTAAACAAAATAGTTCATGGGGGAAAATCCATGACAGCATCTCCAGCAAGACTCTCTCCTTCCACGGGGATGTGAAATCTCAAACCTTTTGCAATATTTAGCTGGAAGGAGACCTCAGAAGATGTTTTTCATGCTGACTTGGTTGCCTTGGTGTTAGGTAGCCACAACTCCCTTTCTTCCAGCCAATTTCCAGACATGCCACTGGAAGTACAGCCCCCATCAATGTGAAATGAGAGCCAAAGCTTAAAGAAATGTACCCACACATGGGGTACAAGGCACGATCAGCTCTGCAGTTTCAGCCCAAAATCCACCTAGGGCTGTTCCCTGTGCTGCTGAAGTCCATCCCTGGTGAGTTTATTCCCCTCTCTTGTGTACGAGTCTGTGTTTGGGAAGTTTTCTGTGTGCACCTACACATGGCACCCAGTGCCATGAAGTCCCTTCTTGCTGCTATCACCCTTCCTGCTCTGGTTAACTGGTTGTTTTTCTTCCCCATAGATTTACCATGTTGTTTTGTGCATCCCTTATAAATTTCACATCAGGAGATATTTGATATAAAAGAAATTCTCTGGTGCAAGCAGGGATTAATTCAGGAAACCCATTAGGTTGGAAGAAATGCTCCTAGTCATCTCACCTTAATGTTCAGTAGTTCTATCCCCATCTCTCTCTTCTGATTACCTTTGCAGCATCTTTATCCCCATTCTGAGCGCTGCTGGTCACCAGCTCTGGACCAGAGAGCCTAGCTGAGGGATGTGCCACGTCTCCATCAGGAGGTCTGTGCTGGATCAGGTCCCACAAAGCCAGATCTACTGCCTCCACTTCTAGCCCTTGCAAGCCCACACATCCCCCTTGCATGCACCCAAAAACACCTCCATGGGGAGAAGGGGAGAGGCCAGGGCCTCCAGCCTTGAGTTTAGCCACTCGGTCATTTTTTCTTCCTGGGAGACATGAGTCTTTGCAATAAAGGGCAGGCAGGCTAGCGATAAATCCCACTAAAGGTAAAAGTGATTGATTTTAGAAGACACTGTTTAAGAATTTGTTTTTCTAATGGATCCTAAAGTCCTGTCATCAATTTTGCCAACCTCAGCGGTGCCAGGAGGCTGCTGTATCCTGTCCGGAGAGGAGGAAGGAGATGAGGAGAAGAAAGAGAGGGGGGGTGGGTGAGGCGGGGATGGAGGGGGGGTGGGGCTGGAAAAAAGGAGTTCATCATATGTCCCTTCCAGATGCAGTATCCTAAAATGTGGATTATATTCGACCATAAATACTAATCCATTAGTTGCTCTTTCACACGCTGCTGGCTGGAATGCTACCTCCATTTGCCTGCATGATAATCTATTTGAATATCAATGTGGCTTCATGTTAAACTGCTTCCCTTGGAGTTTCAGATGAAGGGCAGGCGTGCAGGGCCTGTGCTTTGGGGATAGGGTACCGTATCAGGGGCAGAATCGGAAGGTAATTATTGAAATCCCTCTTCGCTCTGAAAGCTTCCTCGCAGCCGACCAAAAA
Organism: Egretta garzetta; assembly: GCF_000687185.1. Classification (NCBI taxonomy): domain Eukaryota; kingdom Metazoa; phylum Chordata; class Aves; order Pelecaniformes; family Ardeidae; genus Egretta; species Egretta garzetta. Next base: position 213,521 of record NW_009259866.1, on the reverse strand, counting down.
GCAAAAAAAAAAAAAAAAAAAAAGAAAAAAAAATTAGAAAAAAAAGGAGTAAGCCAGGCAGTGTTGCCTTGGTCTTTAATGGGACATTAAAAGAAAGTTCTCCTTTATTTTTAATTCTGCCAAAGGACTGCATTGATTTGCTTGGTTCCCAATGATGGGGAAAAACGAACACAGCCAAGCAATGCATAACAAGGGTCTGCACGGGGCAAGTGCTGCTATGGGGGAAGGGAATTTCTCTGAATAAATTAGAGTCCCCCACAGCTGTGGAGGAGCCTGGAAGCTTGACAATAAGACTGCTCCAACCCCCACCCCATCCCTTCCCCTTGTCCCTTACAGGGATTAGTTTTGTTTCACAGGTTCTGATAACAGAAACAGCAGCCAAAAGTGACAAAATCCCAGAAACTGAACGAAATTTGTCATTGTTTATAAGGTCACAGAGACCTTGCTTGCCCAAGCCAGTGCAAGGATCTGTGAACCCCTTGGAAATTATCATAAGACTGGGATCTGTGGCCACAGTCATGGCTTGACCTCTAAAGGGTCCTTCCAACCCAAAACATTCTATGTTCTGTGTTTAGAGGAGGTAGATCCAACCCATGCCACGGTGAGCAGAAAGAAGCCCCCCTTGGTGTGCATCAGCTCACTCTCTAGAAAGATTGTTCAGCTTGCTACACCCATTTTTGCTCTCCTTTAACGCAGATGAGGAAGTAACCCCGGTTCTTTCAAAAGGGAGCGGTATCTTTGTAATGGCTCACATTCCTGTTGCACTCTCACAGAATCATAGAATCACAGAATGTTTTGGGTTGGAAGGGACCTTTAGAGGTCATCTAGTCCAAGCCCCCTGCAGGGACCAGGGACACCGCTAACTAGATCAGGTTGCTCAGATCCCCATCCAACCTGTTCTTGAATGCTTCCAGGGATGGGGCCTCCGCTACCTCTCTGGGCAACCTGTTCCAGTGTTTCACCACCCTCACTATAAAGAATTTTATCCTTATATCTAGTCTGAACCTACCCTGCTTCAGTTTAAAACCATCACCCCTTGTCCTGTCACAGCTGGCCCTACTAAAAAGATTGTGCCCATCTTTCCTATAGGCCCCCTTTAAGTACTGAAAGGCCGCAATCAGGTCTCCCCGCAGCCTTCTCTTCTCAAGCCTGAACAACCCCAACTCTCCCAGCCTTGCCTCCTAGGAGAGTGGCTCCAGCCCTTGGATCATTTTAGTAGCCCTCCTCTGGCCCTGCTCCAACAAGTCCATGTCCTTCTTGTGCTGAGGGCTCCAGAGCTGGACGCTGGGCTGCAGGTGAGGTCTCACCCTCAGCTGGATCTTCTTGAATTGCTTTTTTTCTTGCTTTGAGAAGCCTAGATGGGAGTAGAAGCCTGCCAGTAGAAGATGAAGCTACTCTACCTGACTTGTAAAGCCTTCTGGCAAATGTTCCCCTCAAGGGAACCCCTCCAGCAGAGAACCCCAAGATCCAGAGCATAACTCAAGGAACATATTTATCCCAGGAAGGTTTGGGCAGGTGATCATAGGCACAGATAGATAAAACACATCCTCTTCTTAACAGATACCCCAAGCATAGTTTGAGAGTCCTGAGCATGAGCTGCAACCAAGACAGGCAAGTTTTAAGCATTTCATCCATGGGGATTGGAGCATGGCCAACAGAGCTACATTGACTTCTTGCTTTGTTTGACACAGCAATGAGAAGCCATTAAATGCCTCCTGTTCAGGATGTTCATCCTTGACAAGGGGCTTCTGAAAGGTGGCCAGCTAAACCAGCCAGAGCTCAAGCAATGAGGAGAAGGGTCAAAGGAGAAAATACAAATGCCTGACAGAAGAAGCCAACAGTAACATTGACCAAGTAAGAGTTGTGCTCAGGTAACAGCCACAATCTCATAGATTTGTTATATCAGCATTAACTCCACACTCAAGGCATCAATAGATAATGGGTGAAATCCCCATGATCTTTTGCAGACAGACCTATATGCATGCCAAGCCTTTCTCCTGGGCCAGTTAAGTAGCCAGGATCCTTGCAGCTATAGCCAGGTGCCTTTTCCTCTCCCTCCTACCTTCCTTCAGTCCCTGCTCCCATGTCTGGCTTTCGGGGTGAGTGCTTCTCCCTGGAGAACAGGCCCAGTTTTAAGCCCTTTACATGAAGCCAGTGCACCATACCTAGACTGGGTTTGTAGATTTTGGATCTCCAAGGTTTTTAGGTGAGCCAGAGCTCTAAGCAGCTCAGAAGCAAAAGATTGTGTTGGGAGATTGGGTATTTAAGCATTTCTGGGGGCAAAAAGCAGCAGAGCATCTGCTCTGGAAAAACCTCTGCAATAGGAGGAATATCCACAAAAGCCACAGGGACTTTTCGGGATCTAGGGTCTTGTGTGTTCCCTGGAGTATAGAGCACCCAGAAGATTGAATACAGCACAGTTTTTTCCCAGGAAGATCAAAATAGTATATCGGAAAGAAAGGAATTTTAGTAGCTAAATGTTCTAGGGTCCAGCAAAGATGTAAACAATGTAAGTCCTGTTCTCTGGAAGTAGAGAGTGAGGATGCTGATCCTGGCTCTGAGGATGCTTCAATCTCAGACCCGTCTCTGCAAGGAATCTCCAGAAATAACAAGTACCTGGTACCTGGTCTCAGTTTTCTCCCTGCTCTACCAGCTGCTCCCTTCTCTGAGGAGGTGGTGAAGGCTAGGAAGGAGAATGGCCACTCAGTGCCAAGCACAGTGCACTCCCCACTGCATCACTGCACCCTTCCCTGGGCTGCCTCCTCTCCAAGGCCTGGCAGAGGTTCCTTCCCTCTCCACGCCTCATCCATCAAGCCAGATGATGTTGTTTGCCCACCCCATCTTCCTTGGCCTGTCAGTGCCCAGAGAAAACAATGATAAATAAACTGGCACTGAAGAAATTGTCTCCTGCTGCTTGACTTATCTATTATTTGTCCTGTTATCCAAGACCCTTCTTCTCTTCCCCAGCACCCCAATCACTAACTCATCTTCCTCTGCCTCAGTTTGTTTTCCTACCTGTAGCCCTCAGAGCCAGCACATGGATTCTTACAGACTCTTTATCAGCCTTGGCTTTTGTCTAGAGCTGGATTAGGCTTCCAAGACTGAAGTAAAGTCGATGGTACCCACGACACATGTCAGCCCTGGTGCAAGGTTACCCAGGTGAGAACCTGGGACCTGTTTCACGTCCAGCCCTCAAACCTGTCTCTGAAGTGCCTTTCCGTGTACAGAGCAGCCTACAAGCAAGTTTTTGGAAGAAGTTTGGTACAAAAAAAGAACAAAAGCCCATGTGCCACTGCATAAAATGCACTGCACCAGTCATATTCATGTCTACCTGCATAAACAACCAGGAGAGGGCTTCCCCAATTCTTGTCTTGAACTAGTGACTTAGAATCATAGAATCATTTAGGTTGGAAAAACCTTTAAGATCATCAAGTCCAACCATTAACCTATCACTGCCATTAAACCTAACACTGCCATCCATGACTTCTGTCACCTTGAAACCACTCACCCTCGATGTGGTGGGCATTTTCTCTGCTACTTGTTTGTTCCCTGTTTATGTTATGTTCCTGTAAAAAGAGAGCTGAAGTGAAACCCTTTGAGGGAGCTGCTCTTGGAGATCTGCTGAGCCTGCTTGGAGTAGAAGCAGAGAGGAAGAGCCACAGCACACAGTTGGGAGCCTGCAGCTCCTGATAGAAGATGGAGAGACTGCAGGGAGCAGCAGGGAGCTGCCAGCCAGGCCACAGAGCTGAGAAAAAGCTTTGCAGGGACCAGAGGAGACTCTGCATGGTGTGGTGCTCACTGCAGAGGAGGGTTACTCACACCACAAAGCGTTCCCCCTCACAGAGAAGAAGCACAAGCTGTACTGCAACCTTATGGACCCCTACTGAACTTCCAAGCTGTAACTCCTGCTTTCCCCTACACCTTTCTTCTTTGTACAGCTACTGAAGCAGAGCACCAGTTTGCCAGGAGCCATGGATCACCCTCTGTACCTGAGACTCCAGCTCTCCTCAGCCCTGTGCAAGCACAGTGGGACCACACTGGGGACCAGAAAGCAGCCACCGAAGTCATGCTGGCAATCCGGTCACACACGTGGACTGTCTTAGGATGGACTGTTGATGGTAGCCCACATGATTTCAAGAAGAAAAGCTGTTGTGGGCTGCAGACAAGGGGGTTGGGTTCAAAGCCTGCTCAGGCTGGAATTGCCTTGTCCTGTGCATGGCGTTTGGCGGCACTGAAAAGCAGGAGTGAAATGATACCTTCAGGGCTTCCCCATTTCCATCATCACCACCTCAATGAAGGCTGCTCCCTGCTCTCTCCAGTGGTGGTCACTGAGGACCTGTGGTCCAAGACAGCAGCAGCAACAGCTGGCAGAAGCGAGGGGCAGGGCTGTTGACCAAACAACACTTCTCCATGCCTTGTGCAGCTTGGTTTTAAAATATTAAAACTTATTTACATAAGTTAACAGTATATCCATGGCCAATCACCAGGACTGATGTGCAGCAAGACATTTCATGTCAGAGCTCATAGTTGCAACCTCTCTATCCCATTTCTAGCACTACTCTTCACCAAATAACTCTGTAATACCTTTGTTGTTTTTTTCCTGTGGGACACCCATATAATCAAGGAGAGGGATTTGCCTGTGGCCTGTTGAAGTCAATGGGAGATACTCCACTGCTTGAAAGGTTTGAGTTAGACCCTGGGAGAAATCACATCTGTAGTCTCCAAAGCCCAGCCCTGCACTTGCCTGGCCTAGAAGAAACCTGTTTGTCTGGAGACACCATAATTTCCAGCACTGATGTTCTCCAGATAGTTCACATTATGCTTCTGGACAGACCCAGGAGTCCTTCAGCCTTGATCAACCTGCGCTGAAGACGTCCAAGCACTTCTGTCATGTCTATCACCATTTAGTGTTGCCTGTCGAAGCAGGGCCACTTTACCTCCAATACTTAATACTCGTTGTCCAATATTCAGGAAACCTTGGCCAGGACACTCTGCAGGGCACCTAGCTCTGGGCTGGGGACCACCACCGTTGGGAGCCAGGCATTGAAACGTTACCTGCGGTGTGACACAGCATCGCATCCTGCTGTAGGCTTTGTTTTTCACTGCTTCTCTAGGCTACAGAGGCAGAACGATTTAAAATAATCCTCATAATTGCTCCTCTGGCCACCTTGCCAGCCTTGCACCCCACTCACGGGAGGGTGCATCTGGCTCCATGAACACCTGCCTTGGTGGTTATTATGATGTTTCTTCCCACACGATAAACCAATGAAGGCAGTTCCATAACACACAAAGCGATAAAAATATATTGAATGTTTAATCAAACGTTCCCCTCCTTTATTTGCCTCTAGATTGCTAGTTATTACATCATCCAGATCCTTCCCTTTTTTTTTTTTAGGTGCCATAAAATTATCTCTGGCTCTTGCAGTCTGTGAGTTTATGATTAATCAATTACTTAGAGAAGTTATCTATTAAAAATCAAAATGTGATGCTCGGTGCACTTCCAATAAAGCATCATACAGCAAGAGATTACTGGACTAATCCTTTTCTTCATCAGTTGCTTATTACCAGTAATTGTGTTAAGGGGATCACAGGAGTCATTAAGTAAACAGGGTGCATTAAAAGTGTGAGCAGCATAACAGGGAAAATTACCTAATTAGTGATAGATGGTGCTGGAACAGATTAATTGAAGAGCTCTTTCCACCAACTTTACTCAGCCTGATTCATGTCTTGCCTTGAAAATGGGGCCAGTGAAATCACCGCATGGCTTGAGTCAGGTTGCTTTCACGTTACATCGCCTCTGTCTGAATGATGCAGGGGTAACACAGCAGTTTGGAGCTGGTCCGTCTTTCCACCAGCTCCCCAGGGGACCCAGGCACAGATCTTCAGCTCTGCAAAAATGAACTGGATCATAAATAGCAGAGGACAGGGGTCGAACAGGGCTCTGATATCTGCAGCGAGTGCCCGAGAGCGCAGAACCTCAGGACCAATTTTAGGAGAGGAGTGGTTGTGCTCACCCTCCTGAAGAACCTCTTCCTCTTAATCATAGAATCATAGAATCATAGAATGTTTAGGGTTGGAAGGGACCACTAGTGGTCATCTAGTCCAACCCCCCTGCAGGGAGCTGGGACACCGCTAACTAGATCAGATTGCTCAGAGCCCCGTCCAACCTGGCCTTGAATGTTCCCAGGGATGGGGCCTCCACTACCTCTCTGGGCAACCTGCTCCAGGGTTTTACCACCCTCATTGTAAAAAATTTCTTCCTTACCTCTAGCCTGAACCTACCCTGTTCTAGTTTAAAACCATTTCCCCTTGTCCTAACACAGCTGGCCCTACTAAAAAGACGTTCCCCATCATCCTCTTCAACATAATACCCTCCAGGAGGGGATTCAAACTGTTCCCATGGTGGCCCACCTGGCCTGCAAACACCAGCCCACGGAGTCATCCCCTCTGGTGTGGCAGGGAGATCTCCGTGATTTGAGTTTGCTGGGTATCAGCACAACCCAACCCCTGGTGAACAAGCCTGTTGTCAACAGCACAGCAAGCAGCAGACAGGGGCTGGTGCCTTAATTAGTAAAGACAGGCCCAAATAAACAAGGGGGAGTGTTGTTGCCCCCCCCCCCCCCCCCAGATGTTCCCCCATTTCAGGAGCCTTGACAGCACAGCGTGTGGGAAGGGATGGGGCTGCTCCCGGCCACCACGTACCCGCCCCACAGCTCGTGCAGCGAGCTGCCTTCCTCAGAGTTGTCAGTTTGCGGAGCTCATTTAGAGACACCAAGCAATTAAGTACCCCGTCGGCTCCCCCGTCCCCCTCTGAGCCTGACATCTCAGGAGAGACAGGGACCGCAATGCAGGTCTCTCCCCAGCAGTGTGAGTGGCTCATCTCTGTCTTGGCCCATGCAGGCAGCGCTCAGTGGGTCTCATTTGTTTGCATTTGCTTGGTGCCTTGACATGATGAAGTAAAAAGTTTTAATATTCGCCGACATGAATTTTTAATGCCTGGCTCCTGCTCCCGTGTCATTATTTGCCTGCGCTTCAGCAGTTTTGGAGTGTGTTTGTTTAGATAATGCTCCGTTAAAGGAAAAAGGGGGTGGGGGGAAGCCTGTACCTTTCTCCCCATAGTGACCATTAAATTATATACCAGTGCTAGGCTGGTGTTCGGCAGGTGCTGGCGATGCAACTTCCCCTCACATGAACAGGGGCTGCAGCCACCCTGCTTGCAGCAAAATTAATGGGAGAAATCTGGTATTGAGGTCAGCAATGTGATTCCAAGGAGCTGTGGTGTGTGGAGGAATTGAGCGTTTCCACCTTCTCCTGCTCTTCCTCGGCATCTCTCACACTCCTCCACCCTCAGCTGCCCTATGGACAGCATGGGAAAGGGTGAGGAGGAGGGTGAAAGGAGGAGGAAAGGGAGGGAAAGGAGAGGTTTGGTGGTCTATAAGGCTGAGCTGAGACAAGGGGAAAATGGAACAACACTGGTAGAAGGCGGCACAGGCCTCGTCACGGCAGCAAGTTCTCTTTCTGCAGTCCCAGTGACTGAGCTTGAGGAATGGACAGAAATGGGAGAGAACAGGACTGATTAGGTGGAAATATAAATGGTTCTGTACTGCATCAGACAGGCAGGAGAGTAGTGGGATGGGTCCAGGAAGAATCTGGCTTTTGTGTATGGTTTGTGTCATAGTAAGAGACTCTACTGAGGCTGAGTCCAGGGCTGATACGCCCTAAAACCAGCTTCTGCTAAGACAAGCTCATGAGTTAATAAGGAATGGATCGAGAAAACAATAGGTGATCTACAGTGATGGATGGATGGATGGATGGGGGCCGGGAGGATGGATAGGCAGAACCACAGTGAGGTTTAAGCATAAAGCCTCATCCTTTCTCTTAAACATATGAGCTGCTCCGAGTTGGACCTACCAAATCAGCACCCTACCCCCAGCCTTCCCTCTTGGCAGTCGCACAGGCTTCCTGCTTATTCACTCCTTCAAAGTCCCAGAGGAGATGGTTGACGAGGAAGGGAGGGTGATTGCCCACCCTGGCTGCACTTCGAAGTTCAGATGTTTCTCGCCAGCACATTTTGCAACACAGAAGATGTTTGGGGTCTCTGCAATCACCCCCACCCCCAGGTTTCACTTTGCCCCCCACCCCTGGGTCTGCTCCTGCCTCTGTCCGTGGTGCTGAGTGCCGCCAGCCCCTTTCAGGGCTCCCAGCCCTCTGAGAACTCCTGGTCGAACCTTGGCTTCAGGTGGATCAAAACATTACATTGTGCACAGGTTTAGGAGAAGACATCTCAGCTCCCTGTTGTGGTTTAACCCCAGCTGGCAACTCAGCCCCACCCAGCCGCTCGCTCACTCCCCCCCCCCCCTGGGGTGGGG
>NW_009259866.1:195021-204786 GCF_000687185.1 Egretta garzetta | reverse complement strand
GGTTGCCCAGAGAGGTGGTGGAGGCCCCATCCCTGGGAACATTCAAGGCCGGGTTGGATGGGGCTGTGAGCAACCTGATCTAGTTAGCGGTGTCCCTGCTCCTGCGGGGGGGTTGGACTAGATGACCTCTAGGGGTCCCTTCCAACCCAAAACATTCTATGATTCTATGATTCTATGATTCTATGAACATTCTTCTCATGCTAAATCCAAAACACAGCACTATGCCAGCTACTGTGAAGAAAATCAACTCTATCCCAACCAAAACCAGGACACTCCCCAAGCTTTCAGTTGGCAGTCTCTAAGCCAAGCCGTGGTAAGAAGGAGGTCTGGGGCAGCGCTAGAGATGGCAACAGCTTGTTCAGGGAAGGGCAGCCCACACTGTGGCTGTTTGTGTTTAATTTAGCTGTCCAACAGCCAAGAAGGTCAACTCTAAAGTGTCAGGCTGCAAGTAGAGCACCCCCTCTTCTATGTGGATTTTCAGAGCCTCTTTCTGCATCTGTAGAGTTCAGAATCTCGAGGATTCATCTTGGGATTGTAAACAGCAGAAATCTCATAGTGTGCTTGGTAGTAGGGAGCTGGGGAGCCAGGAAATCACCAGGTGAGTGCAGTTCACCTGCTTTTCACTTGCAGGCTTGGAGAAGACCGAGTTGCCTTTCCTAGGGTTTGATTCAAAGCCCAGTTCAGCCTCTGAGACTCTTCGATTGCTTTTAGTGAGCTTGAGACCAGCTTTTTAGTGAGTAGGGCTACGGGTTTTTTTGAAAGTGAGTCATGGTTGAGCAATGAACCGATCTTCACAATTCCTGTGGGAATAGGGGCAATCCAGTGTTCACAGGGTAATTCCCCACGCCACCAAAAACCTGAGGTAAGATATATGATATGCCTGAGGGCTCATAACAAGTATAACAGCAGATACTCAAGTCTCTGGACCCCTGGTCTTGTTCCAGGACATGAGTTCCCACTGCCTCAGAACTAAGTGAAGAGACTTTTGCTCCCAAGTGTTTTGACATCCAGCTCTGGAGCCCTCAGCACAAGAAGGACATGGAACTGTTGGAGCAGGGCCAGAGGAGGGCTACTAAAATGATCTGGCGGGAGCACCTCTCTTATGAGGACAGGCGGGGTAATGGTTTTAAACTAAATCAGGGTAGGTTTAGACTAGATATAAGGAAGAAATTCTTTACAATGAGGGTGGTGAAACACTGGACCGGGTTGCCCAGAGAGGTGGTGGAGGCCCCATCCCTGGAAGCATTCAAGACCAGGTTGGATGGGGATCTGAGCAACCTGATCTAGTTAGTGGTGTCCCTGCTCGCTGCAGGGGGGTTGGACTAGATGACCTCTAGGGGTGCCTTCCAACCCAAAACATTCTATGATTCTATGATTCTATGACATATGAGAAGGTAGACGAGTCAAGTTACGCACCACTACTCTGCAGTGGAGAAAACTCACTAGGCTTTCTTACAAAGTAGATCAGGGTACATGAGTTCACAAGCCTACAAGTTCTCTGAGTTTGCATGCAGCTGGCCCTGTAACAGCAATGGATTATCTCAGCAATGAGCTGGGTGTCCTCTAGGAGAGCTCGTGAGTTGGAACATGGCTCAGGGCAGAAGTAACAAGAGCCTTCATCTCCCTACGATAAGAGCCTGAGGGAGCTGCTGTCCCTTCCTAGTCCTTTAAAAGCTGGAGACAGCTCCAAATCGGGATGCCCTTGGCTCTTGTGTCTGTCAGCAGTCTCCTTCTGGCCGCCCGACACCAGCCCAGTTCCACGCAAGCACGAAGGGTCTGCCCATGCTGGCGGCAAACAGGGGGTTACATTTCACACACTCGCCTGCCTCTGTCTCGAGGAGATAAGGGCAGCACAGTCTCCATTAGGGAACATTCTTAAGTTACTTGTGTCTCGGCTCCGGCCGATATGTAATCCAGGGGAAAGCAGGTGCAAGAGAGGGGCACAGCCAGGTGGCTTCTCTTTAAAGCCTGGGAGCGAGCTAAGGATAGAGGAGGAAAAATAGAGAGATGAGCTTCACCTCCAGAGGGAATTAGCACCCTCTGCATGCTATTAAAGGATCCAGCACAATCCATGGGCATGTCAGATGGCACAACCCCAGCACCACCCCTTCTCACAGCAGCCAGCATTAGTTCCCATCGCTGTTCTTACCAATTCTCGTACTGCAGGGGAAGACGGTGAGGATGCCCTAAGGAGAGGCTTGAATCATGGCTTTCGACAGCAAGAGCCATGTGATTCAGGTAAAAGAGGGGTTTCTTTTACTGGGAAAAATCTGTTCTCCTTATACGTGGACCCGTTGGCAAGGGTGCAGTTAGCCTTTCCTAATTTTAAGAAATGTAAGTGCCCCCATGCAAACTAGTTGACTGAAATCCCAGGATAGTCAGTGAAATACGGTCGGGGCTCCCCTGACCCAAGTAGGCATCTGCTCTAGGATGAGACAAGTCACACCCTGACATCCACTGAAAACTCAGACAAAGGACATGTTAATGGATTGATGAGCACCTAAAATTAGGAAAGGCTACCTCCACCCTTGCAAATCCCCCACCCCTCACCCCAGCTGGATGGGAAAGCAGTCTCAGCTGACACCTAGCAAGTTCCCATGGGCAGGTCCCTGTTTTATCATGCATTTGGAGTACAAATGCTAAAAATTGGCATTTATGGGTAATTAGAAGAATGAAACACTCCACTGTGGGACATGCCACACACTAGACAGCTTCTCTTCAGTCCTCAGCTAACCGACCTGCTTGCAGGCATATGACTTCATCCCAGAGCGTAGATCTGTGGAAAAAAAAAAAAAAAAGGGTGCTGTGTTTCTTTCACCTAGGAGGGACATGGCTTTGATTCCTCTGCTCTTTACCTTTGCAATTCGCACTTTATTAAAGCCATTAGACCCTCCATAAATACACTGATAATGATCAACTGGCACTTCTTTAATAGACAGTAAGTAGCCTGCTACATCTCAATGAAGCGGGCTGTTAAGCAGACACAAGACATTTCCCACAAAGACACCGCTTCTCGGTGTTTACGCCCTTCAGATACTTAGGGAGATGTCACATCACGTCTTGATCACTGCTGTACTGATTCAGCTCTTTTCATCTTGCCCTTGTAAATCAATCCTTCCAGCCCTCAGTCATTTGTCGGTTGTTCTTATATGAACTCCCTGCCATTTGACAATATCTGTCTGGTAAGAAGAAGCCCAGAAATGAGCACAACTTTCCATATACATTAACGTTGAAGCTCCGCCATCCCTCCGGGATTTTTGATCTTTCTGCTGTTCGTTATTTCCAGAAGGCTGCAGAAGGCGGCTCTGCTCATGAAGTGGCTTCTTGACTGGGAGCTGAGATTTGCAAAACAACAAACAAACAGGGGCTTTGCCCAGACTTCAAGACTACTCTTATACATTAAATGTGCCTGGACTGCCCTCTGCCCCTGAGGATAGCCAGCACTGAACAACCTGCAGCTGTGCTACTAAAATCCCTTATCCTTCAAACAAGATGTCCACAACTGCGTGGTGATAATGGCCAGTGGCTGGTCAGGATCCCTGATTCCTGGGAAGCAATTGAAAAAGAGCTAATTATCCTAGGTCATTAGCATGTCCAGGACTGTTCCAACAAGGAAATATTTCTTCACAGAAAGGGTTGTCAGGCACTGGAAGGGGCTGCCCAGGGAAGGGGTCGAGTTCCCATCCCTGGAGGGATTTAAAAGCCAGGCAGAGAAGGCGCTTAGGGACAGGGTTTGGGGGTGGGATGACAGGGGTAGGGGAACAGTTGGGCTTGATGATCTTAAAGGGCTTTTCCAAACTAAATGATTCTATGATTCTATGAACAACCGACCAGTTTAACAGTTGGGTCCCAGTGCTGGAAACCCTCTCAAGCACTCTTAAATTTACTAGCACTAGTGTGGTTCCAGTATCCTTGTCTCTCCTACTTTCCATGCAAAGAAGATTGAGGAATATTACCAACACATTATAATTTTCTCATGAGAAAAAATATCCAGCCCGGACTGTGAGACCCCAAATAAGAGGCTGAAGGTAATAAGCAACTGGAGTGTAAGCCAGAGGACCAATTCTTATAGCTACAGACCCCACACAACTCCTCCTTAGGGTTGTTTGCACTGATCCTTCTAGTAGACGACCAGTTTCTTTCACACAGGAGGAACAATCCATGAGGGTCAAGACAAGGTCTGAGGATATGATGTTTGTGTGTGGATCTGAAGTTGGTTTTACAGTGATGGAGCAGAGCTGTTTGCCTGGCAGAACGGACATTCCCTGCCAGAATGAAGACCTGATTTATGGAGAGTCCCTATCACCAGGAGATGAGCCCTACCCAGGGTCAATCCTTGTCATGAGCAGGTTGAGCTAGAGAGTCCATGGCTGACACAGCCCCTGCTATGTTGTCTATGCATGTGGCAGAAGGGTGCTAACGACCCAAAAGGCTGAGAAGTAGAAAGCAACTTGTATCTCTGTTAGCAAAGCTGGTTTCACTGAGAGCCATATTCCTCTCTCATCCTGGAGATGTGGTAAGGGACAACGAATTCATCAATCTGTCATTTAAGATTGTTCGCTTGACAGCTCCAAAATGCATCTTAAAAAAACCCCAAACATTAAGGGCTTTAATAATTTAAGTTACTCTTAAATATGCCCTGCAATTCAAATCCTTGGAGTGGTTTAAACATTTGAAAGAAGTTCAATCTGGACAGTGATTTAAAGCCAAGATAGATGATTTCAATCTGGCTGTGCACTGCAGACTGGCACAGGACCTGGAAGGCCGTGGACCTGACATCACTTTGCACTGAGAGTCTCCAGAGATGGCCATATGAAACAGTGATTAGGTGGATGGCCAAGTGTGGAGTGGGAGGCAGAGACATTGCCAGGACAACTCCAGACTGTGAGAAGGAGAGACTAAAAGGTGCTAGGATTTGTATAGTTTCAGTTGCTGTGTGACCTAAAATCTGTCCATGGAGAGACACCTCTGAAGACAGTGAGATTTGGATCCAAATGGCAGAGTTCTCTGACTAACTCTCAACTTCCTCTGCTGGGAGAAATGACCTTGTGGTTTTGTAAAAGAGAACGGATTTAGTGGTTCAGAAACAGGCACATCTCAGGTATAATTTATTTGATTAAGTGGGATGAGCCACCCCATCAAAGTGCTAGTTTTCTCCCCGTTAACTATAAAGAGAAATGAGTCAAACTAGTTTGGAGGGCAACACCTGAGATATCTACACTGTAGGTATCTAGACTGGACAGATGAAACCCATCCTCAGTACCAGAGTAGATCAGTATCATCATTGCTTTCTCTCCCACTAGCTCTAATCTTCATATAAATTGCCCTGGATTCTGATTTCTGTTGGTTTCTACACATTACTGTTTATTCCTACAAGTCTTATTTTTGATCCGAGATGAATATAGCCCCAGCACAGTGAGATATCAAATCTGTTGGCTTTAGACAGTACCAGGCTAATAAATAACGACAAGGTAACCACCCTAAAGAAAGCCAAAGAAAGAAGATCATGACAAAACTAACACAGTCCCAATTCTCATGACTTTTCTCAAATGCTCTGAAAATTCTCCTTTGTAACCAAATCTATCTATCAAAATTTGACTCAAAAATGTGGCTACACGGGTAATGAGTTTCCAAACTGAAATAGCATTTTGTTCTCTATTGCATGGGCTGAAGAACTGCCAACTCACAGACAGAGGTATGAGACCATGCTGCGGTGAAGTGGAAGAGGAAGATGAAGAAATAAAGTCTGTAGTTCTCCCACTACAGATGCTTTTAAACAATTCTGAAATTTGCAAGTCACTGATGAACAATAAAAATACACTTGCAAATGCTCACACAGAAATTCTATGTGGAAATCAATTAAAACATGGGATGTATTTATGTGTGTAGGAGAGTTGTGGTTAGGAGCAAAGGACTGCAAGGGGGTGCATGAGGCCATAAAGTCCTGCGGGTCCCAGCACCTCCACTCCACATGTTCCCTGCACATCACAGATGATATCAAGGGCCCCGAAACACGTTTTTTCCCCATAGCCCACCTTGGCTGAAGACCGTATAAAGTGACAAACACCAGATTGCAAATGAGGATCTCAGTCCCAGTCCACTGAAAGGAGTAAAGGATCCCCCATTAGCTTTGTTGAGATCTGTGAAGAGTCCCAACGCAGGAGAACCGATGTCATGAGCCGCCACCTTCTGTAAACGTTCTCCCTGAGGCTTAAACATTATGCTGCCTAGCACATTCAAGAGTTATCTTCACAACCCCACTCTGGCTAACAAGAGACTGCTCCATTACTGACTGGAGATTAAATTATAATCACATCCAATTCCTTTCCCCCCATTCCCAGCAGTTTCATTACTCTCCATAATCAGACACTGACTCACATTCTTCAGACACAGCAACCAATATTGCCTTCCATATTTCACAATAAAAATTGCATGTGAACCCATGTCACCGAGAATTAATTTTTGTAAGACAATGTTTATGTTAACCATTCATTTATTGACTACTGTTTGGTGGGTCAATTTTGAAATTTATTCTCCCCTGAGATACACACATTGACCTCAGTTTCATCTCAGGTCAATATTCCCTTCGCAGGTCAATAAATCTTGAAACTGACCGTAGCAGAAGTCAATAATATCTGCATATTCTTATATTGTCAGATTGGTAACATACAGTTGTGTGTCTGAGAGGTGAGGAAGCATGAGAGACAACCAGAACTATCGAATGAGGTATTGAAATGGAATTCTTGCTCAATAGCTCTTCTTCCCATCCATCTGTGGAGTTAGATCTGCCAGCAGTAGAGAAAATTGTCATTTATGTTATTTATTTGTATATAAGCATGTGAGCATCCCATCACAGAGAGACATCCATGCTGAGAACAAATAAGGAATGGAGGATAGTAGGTCCTGGCCCTAAAAAGCTTCCAGTGGGTATGGACAGGTCGGGCAGTTCAAAGCAACGGCAGAAAAGTGAAGAGAGAAGAAATCATGTATCTCAAAAGTGATCAGAGGAGTCTCTAAATATCTCATCAAATGAGAAATTTATGCTGGGACTGAAAAGAAAATGAAGAGGTGACTCTGTAGAAGTTCATGGGAAGTTTCTTCCAAGCCAGGGAAAACATCAATCTGTCTGCATGAAAATCTGCTAAGGGAGCAATAACTTCTGCACTCTTGGGTTGATCGGAGATGAGGACTGGTCTTCTGGCTGTGAATGGGAGATGAGAGGCAGGATGGAGACAGACTGCTGAGAACTCAGACAGCAAAAACAAGTAGCTGATGCACTAAATGGATCCCCAATCTGCCAAAGCAGCGCTGCCTACAAGCTAGCAAACTGTGCCCAGAGGTTCCAGCGCCAAGCTGCCTTTGTGGATTGAGTCACTCATTGGTGGATGGTCACCCAACAGCCTGGTTAACATTTCGTCTGGTCTCCTGCCTCCTTCTGGGATTCTTGGGAGTCTGAAAGATCCACATGCCCATGGATCTCCCTCTGCTTTCCAGCCTCCTCCTTTCCACCTCCTCTTAGTGTGGAGTCTGTTCAGCCTTTACCTCCATGGAGGCATTGTGGACCCTTTTACCCAACTACAGGATTTTTCAGGAAGTTAATTATTTAACAGCCCTCTCTTTTAGTCAAACCTGATCAAAGTTAGCCTGAGAATTCAGAGCTTACAGGGGTTGGGGCTGGCCAACAGGCAAACACACACAAACAACAGGTTCCTGTCTGCCTCTTACAAACCGGCAATGACTTCTGCTGGGACTGAAACTGCTCCTCCTCCTGGCCATGCCATGAACCCTCTTGAGTCACCACATTAAGACGACCTTTATTCTGAAAACCCTGAAGCCCAGCTTTAAGTACTGTTCTGCTTCCTGACCCTTCCTTTAAATCAAGGCTCTGCCTGGAAAGGTGTGGTTGGATTGGGATTGCCCTCTGGCCTCCCCCAAGGTCTGGTGATGGCTGCATGGGCAATATCCATCTGGTCTGTTATAAAGTTACCAGGGCTGGGTTTTTAAAGGCCATCAATAGGAAAAAACACCAACCTCCTAACCAAGGAAATCTTGATGGTACATAGATATAAGAGTAAGAATATTTTTCATTTAAGAGAAATACCAGAGGATTTTGAACCAGGTTCCAAGTCAATCCTTCAAATTACGCAGAGACCATCATACCTCGCACAAGAGTTGGCTCCTACCAGTGACACACCTAGCATGTTTCTACCATGCTGGACAGGCTGGTGAGGCAGAGCTGGGAGAGGGTGGGGAGGTAAGAATCCATGTGGCAGAGGGCTCAAAGGGATCTGCGGAGCATGGCAGGACCAGTGTCAGGGTCCTGAAAACCAGGGTTGGGTGTGCAAACCGTGGTTCAGGAACCATGATGCACCAGAATGCCAGAGCGCTCTACAAAGCTGAGGATGAAATTTCCATCAGTGTAGGCGGTTGCATAGAGAGGTTAAACATCACACCCATGGTCCACCAAAGAGCCAGGAAGAGAACTCAGGAAGCTCCCAAACAGCCTCCTTTAATTAATTATTCATGGCCTGAAGGTGCCCATGGTACGGCAGTGCCCAGATGTTATATCTAGACCTCACAAACCTTCAAGCAATGGAACTCCC
This sequence comes from Egretta garzetta, assembly GCF_000687185.1. Classification (NCBI taxonomy): domain Eukaryota; kingdom Metazoa; phylum Chordata; class Aves; order Pelecaniformes; family Ardeidae; genus Egretta; species Egretta garzetta. The sequence goes on along the minus strand of NW_009259866.1, from coordinate 196,183 downwards.
TTGGAGCCAGAGTGCTGCAGCCAGCCACCCATGCTTTTCCCCTTCCCAACAGAAGCTCCAGGCTTTGTTTCACAGGTGCTCTCAGGGTTGAAGTTCATACTGCTGCATGGACCCTGGTCTAATCACTGCCTCTCCCATCCCTGGTGCTGCTGAGCTTTCTTCCAGAAGGTTCTTGTAGGATGCAGCCCCCCTGGATAGGGAAGACAAGCGGTTTTCAAGCAAGTGTAATTCTCCCTCCCCACCTTCCCTGGCTGAGAAAGCACAGCTGTTACCTGGTGTCTTTTCCTCCACGGCTCTGGCACAACTAATCTTCCCTGCCTCAGGGCTTTCCTGACAGAGCAAATGATCTGCCAGACCCAGCTTAATGGAATTGTAATTGCCAATTAAAAGCTGTCCTGTTAATTGCAGCAGCTTGAAGGTTTGAGTGTGCATTCGCGTGGGCACGTGAGCAGGTGTGAGTTCCTGAAGTCTCTGCTGCTGAAATTGATGGTCTACCCACAAGATGAACCTGGGAATAACCAGTGCCTTTTGGATTTTGCTGCTGTTGAAACACCACCCAGAACGTCCCTCCGGCCTGTTCACGGTAATGAACCAGCTAAAAGACAAGAGAGACAGACAAGCAACGTGAAGGGGGAGAATCTGGTGTCACCAATGGGCAAAGTAAACAGGAGGAACCATCTGAATTCCCATCAGTCCAGAAGGTGATCTAGATGGCTGCTGAGGGAGAACGATGAGAGAGAGCTTGCAGATTTACCGATGCAGCTAATCTACTAACGAACAAGGTCTGATAATCCATCGCACCTCTGTAGCTTCCAGCACTATGTTTGTCCAGACCCAGCAGACTTGTACTGTCAATCCGAGGGACTTTTCAGCTTAGGTGAAAGGAAAACACCTGAACAGAGAGAAGAAAATTGAAAAATTTCTTCCAAAAGCGCGAGAGCAGAAAGCATGCATTTTTTTTTTTTTTCAGGAACAAGGCGCTTTTGAACTGTCTGCAGAATGACAGCCTGCCTCCACACTACCCTTGGAGTCCTGATTTCCCACTGCTATGCATGCATCTATTTATACCTGTGCAAAGCAGGTGTTTGGCTGTCCAATTCCCCAGGGCGATGCCCTTCACCCACTGTTCCCTGTGTAAAAAAAAAAAAAAAAAAAAAAAGAC
>NW_009259866.1:180305-191883 GCF_000687185.1 Egretta garzetta | reverse complement strand
TGCATGGGCAATATCCATCTGGTCTGTTATAAAGTTACCAGGGCTGGGTTTTTAAAGGCCATCAATAGGAAAAAACACCAACCTCCTAACCAAGGAAATCTTGATGGTACATAGATATAAGAGTAAGAATATTTTTCATTTAAGAGAAATACCAGAGGATTTTGAACCAGGTTCCAAGTCAATCCTTCAAATTACGCAGAGACCATCATACCTCGCACAAGAGTTGGCTCCTACCAGTGACACACCTAGCATGTTTCTACCATGCTGGACAGGCTGGTGAGGCAGAGCTGGGAGAGGGTGGGGAGGTAAGAATCCATGTGGCAGAGGGCTCAAAGGGATCTGCGGAGCATGGCAGGACCAGTGTCAGGGTCCTGAAAACCAGGGTTGGGTGTGCAAACCGTGGTTCAGGAACCATGATGCACCAGAATGCCAGAGCGCTCTACAAAGCTGAGGATGAAATTTCCATCAGTGTAGGCGGTTGCATAGAGAGGTTAAACATCACACCCATGGTCCACCAAAGAGCCAGGAAGAGAACTCAGGAAGCTCCCAAACAGCCTCCTTTAATTAATTATTCATGGCCTGAAGGTGCCCATGATACGGCAGTGCCCAGATGTTATATCTAGACCTCACAAACCTTCAAGCAATGGAACTCCCTTGGAGCCAGAGTGCTGCAGCCAGCCACCCATGCTTTTCCCCTTCCCAACAGAAGCTCCAGGCTTTGTTTCACAGGTGCTCTCAGGGTTGAAGTTCATACTGCTGCATGGACCCTGGTCTAATCACTGCCTCTCCCATCCCTGGTGCTGCTGAGCTTTCTTCCAGAAGGTTCTTGTAGGATGCAGCCCCCCTGGATAGGGAAGACAAGCGGTTTTCAAGCAAGTGTAATTCTCCCTCCCCACCTTCCCTGGCTGAGAAAGCACAGCTGTTACCTGGTGTCTTTTCCTCCACGGCTCTGGCACAACTAATCTTCCCTGCCTCAGGGCTTTCCTGACAGAGCAAATGATCTGCCAGACCCAGCTTAATGGAATTGTAATTGCCAATTAAAAGCTGTCCTGTTAATTGCAGCAGCTTGAAGGTTTGAGTGTGCATTCGCGTGGGCACGTGAGCAGGTGTGAGTTCCTGAAGTCTCTGCTGCTGAAATTGATGGTCTACCCACAAGATGAACCTGGGAATAACCAGTGCCTTTTGGATTTTGCTGCTGTTGAAACACCACCCAGAACGTCCCTCCGGCCTGTTCACGGTAATGAACCAGCTAAAAGACAAGAGAGACAGACAAGCAACGTGAAGGGGGAGAATCTGGTGTCACCAATGGGCAAAGTAAACAGGAGGAACCATCTGAATTCCCATCAGTCCAGAAGGTGATCTAGATGGCTGCTGAGGGAGAACGATGAGAGAGAGCTTGCAGATTTACCGATGCAGCTAATCTACTAACGAACAAGGTCTGATAATCCATCGCACCTCTGTAGCTTCCAGCACTATGTTTGTCCAGACCCAGCAGACTTGTACTGTCAATCCGAGGGACTTTTCAGCTTAGGTGAAAGGAAAACACCTGAACAGAGAGAAGAAAATTGAAAAATTTCTTCCAAAAGCGCGAGAGCAGAAAGCATGCATTTTTTTTTTTTTTCAGGAACAAGGCGCTTTTGAACTGTCTGCAGAATGACAGCCTGCCTCCACACTACCCTTGGAGTCCTGATTTCCCACTGCTATGCATGCATCTATTTATACCTGTGCAAAGCAGGTGTTTGGCTGTCCAATTCCCCAGGGCGATGCCCTTCACCCACTGTTCCCTGTGTAAAAAAAAAAAAAAAAAAAAGAGAGACATGGAGTTAGGACACATTGGGTAAGAACTTGGTCTGCAAAAGACCAACATTCACACACCTGGGGTCTTTTTACTGCTCTGCCAAAACCCCTTTCTTTAACACTGGGCATGTTACTTAGCTCAGGTTTGCACGGAGATTTAGGCCAAGCTTACTTAAGCTCAGGTTTTGCACAGAGATTTCGTGCTGACTTAAGCAGAGTACCTAGAAAAAAAAGCAGGCAAAAAAAAAAGAAGGCAAGAGGGTTGCAGTATCTTCCTTGAAGCATTCCATATTCTCATGTCTACGGTAGCCAAGAACATAAAGCCACCCGAGATGGAAACCCATGCCTATGCTGTGCATTGCATCTCTCTTTCACAACCAAGAGCAAAATCTCTCACTGCTCTTCCCAGGCCAGGACCAGGCCCCTGAGCATGGAGATAGGAGGGGAGGATATAAAGCCATTACTGAAAAGCCATAGCTGTTTAAATCTCATCACTTATAGAGGGATAGCTCAGCTACCCAGGTCCTTATGAAGACAGTCAGCATTTCACCAGCCTTTGCCTTGACTGCTTTCCAAGTCCCATAGGCAAGAAGGTCTTCTTGGGTGGGCGTGGTTGAAGAGCGCAGGTCTATTCCCATGGGCAAAGGCTTTTCATGTTGACCACTTGGACTCTTTCCAAATCCATTGCTGTTCTCCCCTGGGGCCATCCTGAGTGCCTCCCCTCCATACCGGCCAGCCTAGGACCCTGCTGAGTGCACTTATCCTTCATTGCTGCCAGGAGCCTCCAGATCTATAGCAAGAGGAGATTAGCTCTTTGGCTGGGGTTGGGAGACATTCATCTACCTGCACATCTCCAGTCAAGCAGAGTCTGAGGGGCCCATTGATCACAGGAGCTGAAGAGATGTGGTGCTGTCAAGGGACAGTTCATCGTTGTGTGATGTGGTTACTGTTGCTCTGGGGTTTGCATCTTCCCTTTCCATGTTGAACAGGGACAGTCTACCTGCAACAGAGAAATTGTTGCATCTCTGCTCTGCTTGGGCCGTTCTTCCAAGGAACAAATGCTTCTACCATTTCCTCAGTTTTGCCCCAATTTTTTTTCAGTTGCATCTCACCTCATCCCAGGAGAAAGGTCTCCATATCCACCCACCAAGTGGGGCTGAAGTCCTTCTGCAAGGTAGATGTTTTCTTTCCCTCTGAATATTCTTCAACTTCTTTCTTGATGTCTCATCTTCAGACATTAAGCTGAGCCATGAAGTAGAGCATGATGACATCTCTGGAAGAAAACTGGAGACTTTCCTCCTGAATCCACGTATTCTGGGCAAGAAGCCAAATGAAGTGCACGGGAGGCTGAAAAGAGATCCTTGAAGACTTGGTCAGCTCAGTTCACCAGGAGCAGCAGCTCCACCACCTCTCTAGACCCTTTTTTCTTTGCTTACCCACTCAAATGGGACTTTTGGGTTGTTCTTTTTATATCTAATTGGATTATCCCTTGCTCCAACCTGTAGCCATTGAGAACCTAGGTAACATTATGGCCACTTTCCACCAAAAAAACAGGAGAAGGGGGATTTCTTGCCATTGGAATTGCTTGTATAACCTGCCTTTGCTTTGAGTGGTCTTGTCCAGTCTCTCTCCCTCCCTGCCTAGAAGGACCTGAAACTTCTTTGTGCTAACATCACTCCAAGCTGCCAGTCAATGCAACAGTGAGCCTCTGTGTTTTGTTTTGGTGACTGCTGTTCTCTAGCCAAGCAGTCACTCCACAAGTGCGGGACTTGAAAGAAGTTGGTTTAAATGGTACCTAAATATAAGCTTAGGACATTTGGAGCAGCATCACTGCATATTTTCCCCTGTTCCAAGTATGATCATCATCTGTGGTTGCTGTATGGGATGTTCCAAGCAGAGCCTGGAGTGGCTCATGGCTTGTGTGTTGTAAAGTGAAGGTGGAGGCTACCGTGAATCTCCAGTCCTTCAGGTGAAGGAATTTGGGGGTGATTATGGCCATTTAACAGAAAAGGGCATTGGCCTGCCAAGGTGGCCTGGGACACAGGTCTGTCAAGGCTTAGCTCAGTGCCCCAGTGTCCCAAACAGACACCTCACCAGTTTCTTTTCCCCCAGGTGCATGCATCTCCTGTAGTGTGGGCTGGAAAGCTTTTAACACTGAGTCCCAACGCCCCAGGGGTGCCTCAAGAGGCTGGAAAGGCTCGCTGACTATGTGGCAGGTCCTCTTCAATAATAATATCTTCAAATCCGGAGGGCTGTTCTTTACATCTCCTTGAGATGACACTAAATTGACTGACGGCTCCTTCTCACCCCGCTCACTTAAATCCTGAATCGGCATCATGTGCCTTTAGCCAGTTTGATGTATCTGTAAATGCTGGCAGTTTGGGATGAAGCTAAAGCATCACCAGGCAGCTTTCTGCAGTCCTGACAACCCTACCAATGGCCCTCAAATCAGTGACTGAGTCCTCCAAATCAGGAATCTTCCTAAAAACCCATAACATTTTCAAAACAGAAATAAATGTTGAGTTCTTTTTTATTTGATTACCTGTCTTTGAGTCTCTAAGATCCATATTTTAACGTGTTTGTTCACAATTAGGTCAATTAGACAATTATGTCTAGAATGTGACCTTATAAAAATAATAATAATTTTTAAAATATTTACATATTAAAATGACGTAGGAGCTGGCACTTTAACAAAAGGCAGATGCTCCTCACATGTCAGATTGTAGAGCTGTGGGACTGCTTGCCAGGGGATGTTGTGGATTCTGTTAATGGTTTCAAGAGGAGGCTGCACACGTTCTTGGAAAAGAGATCTACTGAATGTTATTAAATAGACAAGTGACAACAGGCCTAGGAAATCCCCTGAGCTAAGAACAGATGGAGCCCGGGAGATTGTTAGAAGAGATATCACACGTTTGTCCGCTCCTTAATTTTCCCATTGAAAGAGCCTGCTTAGGGCCACCATTGGAAAGAGAGCTCTGGCCGGGATGGACCCTTTTTCTGCTCCCATAAATCAATGATGTCGTAAGACCACAGATAAGTCTCCAGAGTGACCATGCTGACTTTGGCCCTTTTGACAGTCATTTCATCATCCACTGGTAGAGCTATTTTTAACATGGGCTCACAACCCCTCAAATTCGGGTGTTGGAAATCTGAGTCAGCAATGCAGAAATACGCTAATCTTGTTAAGGCAGTAAAGCACCAGCCCAAAGCATCAAAGGGGATTCGTTTCCCTTTTGTGTAAGCTCCAGGCGAGACCTTCTCTGCCTAATTCTCCTTCGCCTGTAAGTTCTTGGGTGGGAGACTGTATCAACGAGGCCATAGAAAGTGTTTGTTCTGTAGTGGTTTGAAGAGTTTTAACAGGGCTCATCTCCCCCTCTCTGTGCACGTGGCCATCCGTGAGCTCAGAGGATCCTCCACAGGGATGGATCCTGGTGCTTTTCCTCTTTTCTCCCCTCCCAGCATCCTGAAACCTTGCAAGCAAAACTCAGTCACCGTTTCCTCATCATCATGAGGAAAGATCTCATGGGATGGCTTAAACCAAAGACTAATGAGTTGCTTCATCTTCTTAGGGGTGCTTTGTGACCAGGGAGGAGGCATGTGGGTGGAAAAGGAATATTACTATTGACATCCTCAACCCTTGAGACTCTCCTGGGTGCTGGGGTAGGCAAAGGGGTGATTTGAATTGGGGAATCTTTGTACAGCACTGAGCACTACGGAGACCTTAGTCCCAGCCAAGCTCTTCAGCTCAGTTGCAAACCAAATGAAGAAATAAGTGTAACAAGCAAGACTGTTACCTACTGGCTGTGAATGGTGTGTCCAAGGGTACAGAGACATCGCATGGCTGGCATGGGTTGGGTACAACTGTATGAGCCAGAATAAAGCTCCTGCAGGGCTATCTTGGCTCCAGACAGGACACAGCGATGCACATACGGTGCTGTCCCAACCTTGTAAAACCTGGACTGAAACAGCAGCTGCATAGTCCTTGAGATCTCTCTAGAGCATCCCACAGGGATCATCTTAGACTTAAAAAAAAAAAAAAATCCTTCTTCCAGTCATTACATACCCCAGAATCCCAGACGCATCCCTCCTGCTTGTCGGCACTTAACTGAAGTACCTGACTTCAAAGTATTTTTGCCCTCAGCTAATTCTGTATCCGATGGAGAGGGTCAGGCAGAGAGCCAGCACAGCCTGCTGCTTCCCCTGGGTATAGGGTGTGCTCTCAGCTCCTTTGGATGGGCTGGACCTGCTACCTGATAGCCCCTCTCCCCCCAGAAGGGTGCCCTGGGTCTCCTCTAGGTTTGCAGGAGAGGTGTCTGGAGGGCACAGGGCTTGTTAAAACAAGATACAAGCTTGGATGCAAACATCATTGCCACTCCAGAGGAGTGCAGCGATCCTGACCTGCTCTCTCTCGCCGGCTCAGGTCTGTGTCAGCTTTTTCTTTGTTGTTCCTTTAAGCAGCTTTTCAAATTGATGTTATTGAGAAAAAGAAAAAAAAAAAGTCTAAAAAAAAAAAAAATAGAAAGGGCTTGCAAGGTATGGCAGGGACTGGCCCAAACCAGGCTGGAGTCTTTGCTGTTGTCTGCCACGGGGTCTCAGCTCACGTATGAGGGTCCACAGCACAGACCTTTGCACTCATGGAGAGCACTCTGTCCCATATATCACAGAATCACAGAATGGCCAGGTTGGAAGGGACCTACAGAGATCATCCAGTCCAACCCCACTGCTCAAGCAGGCTCACCCAGAGCAGGGGGCACAGGACAGCATCCAGGCAGCCTTTGAACATCTCCAAAGAAGGAGACCCCACAACCCCCCTGCGCAGCCTGTGCCCGGGCTCTGTCACCCTCCAAGTCAAGAAGTTCTTCCTCACGTTCAACTGGAACCTATTCTGCTTCAGTTTGTGCCCATTGCCCCTTGTCATGGCGCTGGGCACCACTGGGAAGAGTCTGGCTCCGTCCTCATGACATCTGCCCTTAAGGTATTTGTACGTGGTGATGAGATCCCCTCTCAGCCTTCTCTTCTCCAGGCTAAACAAGCCCAGCTCCCTCAGCCTTTCCTCATAGGGGAGATGCTCCCAACCCCCCATCATCCTTGTTGCCCTCCTCTGGACTCTCTCCAGTCATTCCTCATCCTTCTCGACCTAGGGAGCCCAGAACTGGATGCAGCGCTCCAGGTGCGGTCTCAGCACCTTGCACCCTCAGTCCCAGCCAGTGCCTCTCCTAGACATCCTCCTCTTCTGGGATCCCACAGACCTGTACCACCACACAGGGACAGACCTTGCAGTCCTTGACATGGCTCCACTCACACACAGACACATAAAACACACATGAACTGACACATCCCTGCTCAAGCAGGTACAAGCAAACAGAAATTGCTCCTCCAGCCTGCATCCCCTGTGCAGGCTTGCACAGACCATGCAAGCCCCCTCACAAGACAGGTAAGGATTGCTGGGAGCATCCTGATGCCAAACAAATCACTTTTCCACACCGTGCACCCACACATCCTCCAGCACACACCCTGTGCTCTGCCGACCGAGCCCCACGTACGTGCTGCTGATCCAGCCCCACACACCCGTGCAAACCTGCCCGCGGGGTTACAGAACCCCACACGCTCCCTTCCACCCTGTGCCACATACCCCCAGCTCTACCAATGCTGCCGGTGAAGTCCACCTCATGGGAAGCCTCCTCTCCCTTAGACCTGCTCCTAAGGGGGACCAAGGTGGTGAGGATCCCACCCCGCAGCCCTCGCTTACCCACCACCCCCCCAACCTTGCAAAGAGGCTATACCAGCCCTTCCACCCCGCACATATGTCTTCATTTGTCCTCTTCTCATGCAGCCACTAGACGGCAGGTCAGGCTCGCAGAAATGCTCTTTCCAACCAGGCAGTCGATGGGCTCATTTGTCCCAGCTCCCCCAAGTCGATGGGGCTGACACTCGGCAGTCAACGCTCTGATTAAGATGCCACAGTTGAGTTAAAGCGCGCATTAAGATTTGATGAGTAATTGATCAGCACATCAACAGGGACGCAGGGCTTGGAGAGAGAAGCCGAGGCTGCAGACACCTGGGTAAAAGCTCCAGTTGCACGCAGGGGCTCCGACTTTAAATAAAACTTATTAGGGAGTTTGAATCTTAAAGGGATAATGTCGGATTTATACTAGATGGGACTGCTATGGAGTCGCCGAGTGCAATAGAAAGGCTTGACATAATATAAATGGTGATTTAAAATTCTGGCTCCCTCGTATCCTTCGAGGGGTACATCCAGGCTGAGCGGGAGAGAGGGGGCTGGGCTTGGGCTTGGCCGGATCGCCTTTATACCGATGGGAAAGTGCTGACATTGATGGATTCGTTCCTGATTTTACACCAGCGGAGCTGGGTGTCTCTCGCCAGACCGGGAGGTATAAATAAGCATGTGTGTGTCTGATGCAGATATTCAGGGCTCCAGCCTCTCTCCTGCCTTTTTAAATTGTGCGATATTTTGTGGCTGGGGGAAAATGAATGAAAAGTGACTGTAAAATGCTACTACCTTGCTTCACAATGCGATCAAGGCCACACTTGTGCAGAAGTGTTCGTAGAAACAGGGACTTCACTGCCAGCCCGCCAGAGAAAGGGTTTCCTTTAAACTCTGTGCTGTCACAAGAAGATAATGTAAGTAGATATAATATCCCTATAATAAGAATACAGAATTCTTGCAGAGGGAGCCTGATTTTCTTTTTACACATGTACCCATATGCTCTATAATAAACATGCACATGAAAATGTACAATAAAACCTGTGCATCGTAGGTGAAGGTAAATCTGTTATAAAATTGAGTCTCTTCCTTGTTCTTAAGGGAAGAAGACAGAAGGCCCGGTCCACACCCTGCACAGAAATAATAATGTTAGGAGCTGCCATGAGGATAAGTTCACACTTTTACTCCCCCCACCCCACCCAAAAAAAAAGCCAAGTCGTTCCATGTTCTGGCATTTGACTGCAGCCAGCCCTTTCCAAAAGATTTTCTGTTTGGGTTCTGCCAACACTCAAATAATAGGTGGATTTAGTGCGGGGGGTTCATTTTGTTGAACCCACCAGGCTCCTCTCCCACCCACAGCTGCCGGCGTGCTTACGTTGCCATCGCCCTCCTGGGAAGGGACTTTGGTTTTGTTCTGCCAGGGAGGTGAATAATTACAGTGCAGGGCAATTATTGAGTATTGAGGTCAGGTCCGGCTCTTCTTTTCTGTTGCCTCAACTGTTTTGGCTTCAGAGGACTCGCTCCAGCAAGGGGGGTAAGAGCACAGAGTGAGACACATATCCCACATTGTTTCCCGGTGCTCCCCTCTTCAAGCTCCATCTCTTCATTTAGGTGGCAGGATCCTGGGAGCAGAAGTTATTTTCTCACCGAGGGTTAGCTCAGCTCTTACAAACTGCCAGGCTGTTTTCTGACCGATGTTCTCATTTAGCACAAGCAGTGATAACCAGCACACATCTGGAAAACTCCCGGGATAGAGCTAGCATTAGGCAGAAGAGCACTGATGACCCTTCTGAAGACGTATTAAAGGTTTGGTCTCTTTTTGCAAGGCAGAAGGACTTTAAACCAGCTGCCACGTGAATTCCCTTTTTCTTGCACCCACGGGTTTGGTGTCTGAGAGCCCCAAGGCAGTGGGTGCAGCGTCCAACTGCACCAAGAGAGATGCCGGAGGAGCAGGGACACATTTCTACCCAATCGACACATTTGCTGATCGTTAATCACGTTTGCATGCGGACTACTCTCCTATCCATGAGTGCATGTAAAAAAAAGAACATCTTAAAAAAATATGCTGTTAGGAGAAGACTGGGGAAAACCCCCACGGGAACCTGGAATTATTTTTGGAGCAGTTGTCTAAGTGTGCAGCACTTCATTTGGCTGGAAAATGACATTTTATTCTGCTTGAAAATCCTGACATCTGGAAATGGGTTTGCATTCTGAAGCCACAAATACCTGTAAGAATTTGAAATTTATCCTCAGAACAAAATCAACCTGGAAATATTTTGTTCTGACGTTACACTGTTTTAGTTCAGTCAAATAAAAATGTTCCATCTCACTCGCTATGAAACATGGCAGAAATCTCAACTTTATAATCCAATATATTGTTAAATCCAAGGTTTAACTATAAACACTCGAAGAAACCAGGATGCCTTGGCAGAGCTGAAGCCGTATGTTTTCCCCCGGCGTTACAAAACATTTTGTTGCTTTGAAAGCAAAGCGAGACAGTTGAAACAACTCATTTCAATATTTTTAATATAAAAAACATCGCCACAATCAGCCCGATCCCGAGATGATTTTTTTTTTTTTTTGACAAGAATATGTTTTCCGGTAGAAAATTCCACTATCAAAAAGTGTTGACCAGCATTTTGTGGCATTATCGCAAAGGCACAGCTTCAAATAATACTGAGATGGGTATAAGCTGCATCTCTACAGACTGGAAGATTTTCCCAGGTTTTTGCTTCAAGGGGGGGGAAGGTACCTGCAACAAATTCAGGGCAGTGGAGAGAAGGGAGCCAGTGAAGAGCTTGGGCTCCGGCTGAGGACTAGCAGCACGATGAAAGCCTGTCCTAAAATAAAAAAGGAGCTACCAAAGCTAAAACTGGGGAGAAAAATGACTTCACAGGCTATAGGGGGTGAGGCACTGCTCCCCACGGAGACGAAGGTCATGCATGGCTGAGTCAACACCAGCTGGGGCTGGCTGTAGAGATGCCCTGGGTGCTCCCAAACCAGCCTCAGTTTCCCTCCCACTCTTTATTTTTGGTGATCTTGTGTTCAAATTAGAGGTTGGAAAAGCAAGAGGAGGAGAGGAAACTGCAAGCCATTAGGCTTGCAAAGAGGCTCTGCTGGGGAAGGGGCAGTTTTCTGCTTTCTGAAGGGAGCCCAGAAGAACCACAAAAAAAAGAAAGGCAAGTGTACATGCATCCAGAAAATCAGTCTGCTAAGAACTGTTACAGTTCATGACCTGAGGAGATCACCCAATTTACCAGAAAAAGAGACATTAAGTGAAAATTGCACAAAAGCACTGCAGGCCTAATATTTGCCCTCACATCTTGCAAACTTTCTCTGCTGGCTGCAAACATAGCTAGAAGCAAAGGCAGGAGGTCAGTGAAAGAAAAGCAAAATCCCAGGATTCCAGAAGCTGGAGCTTTCTCCAGGGGCAAAAAAAAAAAAAAGACTATACAGGCTGATTTTATTATGGATTTTTTTGAAGTCGTGGTACGCTGAGACAGGACGGTGCCGGGGAATCGGCCATGCCCTGGCAAGGCTCGATGGGGCTGCGGCAGGGAACAGGCTGGCTTATCTGCAGCCGCAATTGAAGGTGGCATTTTGAGTGTGCAATTACGCACATCCTTTCTTTTCTCATCTCCGCCAGCTCTTTCAATCCTGCTGCTCCTGCGAGTATTTACTGCTGAGGGCGGCTGAATTCTGTACACTGCCTGCTCGGCCTGAATTTCATCACACACACACACACAGGCACACACATACACGGAGCATCCCACCTCCCTCTGAATGCAGAGGTGGCAAATAAAAAAAAAAAAATAAATAAAAGCCAGCTCTTTGTTTTCCAGCCATCTCTGTTTATTGCACAAGGGAGGGAGGGCTGCCATGGTGGGGTGAGGGAGGAAAATTGGGGGGGCAGAGGAGACATGGGGGGAGAGAAAAGCTTAAGAACTGCCCTATTTCATGTAAGTCTTCCTTCTTTTTTTTTTAATTTTTTTTTTTTCATTTTTTCTCTCTCGTACCTCCCTATTAGCTTCAACCCTGCCTGCTCCAGTGGAAATT
>NW_009259866.1:174019-179186 GCF_000687185.1 Egretta garzetta | reverse complement strand
TGTTACAGCTGTGCTGGCGGCACATGGGTTTTGTGCCTGCACAGGAGCAGTTTTGGTACCCTGGAGGCTACCAGACCCTCCCTGCAGCTGCGATGTCTCCGAGAGCCCTGTGCCACCCGACGTGCTTGGAGTCTACTCGAGAGCTCATTCTTCTGCCCCCAGAAGCTCCTTTTTTGCAAACCTTGCAGAAAAGCCATTCCCCTCCCTGCAACGTCCACCCCTTTGGTGGATTTGATAAAAATCAAGCAATGGGTTGCAGTTATTTTAGAGTATTTAAGGGTACTAGTGAAGATGGGGTGGGGAAGAGGGTTGACCAGACATCAAACTCTGACCTCCATGGTTTCTGCTGGCTTCTTGAGCTGCTTCACCAACCTGATTCATAACCTAGAAGGGTAAAATGATGACAGCCCTGGCCACAGTGACCACATGGACATGGGGTCACCCCCAGGTTCCTGCACCTCTCCTGCTGCTCCCCCTAGACCGGGGCTTTCCAGCCATGCCAGAGACACTTTCTGCTCCGTAGTTTGTACCAAGGGGGGTCAGGCAGTGAGGGACCAAAAAAAATCAGCAAGAAGGGACGTCTTAAAATGGTAATAAAAAAAGGGAGCCCCTTATTTGAGGAATTAAAAAGATCTGTGAACCCTCCATCATTTAGCTGCTCTAGCCCAGGCCAAAATGACAACAGTGTTGTCCCACCCTCCCAGGGTCTTGGCTGTGACAAGAGGGATGCAGAAGGAACAAAATATCTCAGTTTACTCAGCATTGGACTTGGCACCCCAAACCCAGCCAGCCCTTGGGTGAGCCCAACCTGTGCCAGAAAAAGGTGGCCACGCTTGCCCCTTTCCCACAGCAAACCAAGCCAAACGACTGAGCGAGGGCTGGAGCTTTTCCCCCTGGTTTCTCCTTGCACAGCAAAATGGTGGTTCCAAATTCTGGTTCCCTTCCAGCATCCCTTGCATTTCTCCTCTGTTTTGACTTAAAATGTGACTTTGGCTTTCAAGTTTAAAAGAAGAGAAACAAGAGCTGACACTTGCGTCAATATGAAACAACAGTTTTTGCCTCATTTAGACTTAGCACCACGAGTGTTTCTGCTTGCTGGTTTTTAAAAAGGAAACAAAACAACATTTGACACTGAGTGCTGGGTATCCCTTTCTTTCAGAAAGCTGCTCTGCAGCAAAGCTTCCTGTTCACATTCACAAGAAGGATTTAGGTTGGATGGGACCTCTGGAAATCTCTGCTCCAATCCCCCCCACACACACACTCAAGAAGGGCAGGTTTAGAGCAGGGGTTTTGTACTTCGTTTGTGAAAAAAAAAAATGCAATTTTCAGTTCAAAAAATTATCAGGAGGATTTCTATTTGCAGCTTTTCATGGGAAAAACTCTTCCTCTCCCGCTCTGTGTTTTTGGAAGCATCCCAACGCTTTTCAACCATCGAAAAGTTATCCAGGTGAGGGCTTTCATTAGCAACCACTCGCTCCATCCTGGCTGACTTAACCACTTCATAGGGCCACCTGTACCATTCTTAAATCTCGCTCAGAGTTTGCCGGGGATCGTTTAGCAAATGACTTCACGGTTGCGGTCTGCTCCCCCAGTAAAAATTCCTGTGCTTCTAACCGCAAAAGGAGGCAGCGGGCGTGCATTAAGTGCGTGCGCGCTGTGTGTTTACAAACACATCCAAACGCTGCGGATCAGCTTTATGAGCGCCGTGCGCGCCAGCGGATGCAAATTGGTTTAGCTCAGTCAATGAAGCCTGAGCGTTGCGCAGCAGCCACAGACCTGGCCCTCTGCATATTCCTCTGCAGCGTATATTTATCTAACTAATCTTCAAGATATTAGTGATAATCTTTGCCGTTTTCCTTTAATGAATGGCTGACACGCTCGCCTGGAAGCTGTTACTGTAGAGACCACCAGAGAGAAGAAATCAGATATCCTATCTCCAATCGTTTATCACTATCAGATCAGGGACGGAGCTTTTTCCCCTGTCTCTTTCCTCAATACCTCCTGGCGTGTTCGGTTATTAACCTCACTTAGCCTCCAGCAGAGCCTGGGAGACCAAACCAGAAAGCTTCACATTTTATTCCCCAGTCGCTCCATGCCGGAAATCTTGGAGCAGAACAAGATAAGGAGGGGAGAGCAAAGCAGGACAGGGGAATCCTTAAAGATCTTGGCCACAAATGGGGTTTTCTTTAAACCATGTCACTCACCCAGTGACGCCAACCTCTGCTGAATCGGGAACCGAGGAATTACTCGCTTGTTATCAGCTCCCCACCAAGGGCTGTGATCTCATTAGCTGGCCCAGGCTAACGAAGGAGGGATGCCAGCCAGGGATGCTGCAGGAGGACCATGGGGCAAGGGATGCTAATGGCCACTCTGCTGCCATGAGCAGCAGGGCAGGCGTCTCAGAGAGGGGAGTCCACCTCTGAGCTAACACCCCTCCACCAGCTGGGTTTCCCCCACAGCCGTCCCAGTGCACAGCCATAGGGTCTCTGCTTTCAGAGCACTTTTATCCAAGCCTGCATCCCAGAGGGTTGCTAAAATCCCTGAGTTAGCAAGAGCCGGTGCCACAGGACCAACCAAATTCTGCACCCATTAACTACTTAATAAATTTCCTTGTGCCCGCCTCCCCCCTCAACACATCAGGGTTAATGTCCTTCCTCATCTCCAGGCCAAAAGCCAAGACAGGTTTGTTGCAGAACTGGTTTCCTTCCTATCCTTGGAGTATTCGGTTCATTTCCTCATCTCCAGGCCAAAAGCCAAGACAGGTTGTTGCAGAACTGGTTTACTTCCTATCCTTGGAGTATTTGGTTCACGAAAGGTTGCAGAATGAGCACTGCTGTCATCTAGCTCCGTCTGAGCTTTCTTGCCCCCATGCCTGCACTACACTCTGGCTAGAAATGTCCAGAAGTAGCCACAACAGCCCTTCTTCTCAATGCAATCCCACAAACAAAACAGGATGCATCAGCTCCTAAGTCCTCCACGCAAAATCTACATGCTGTGCTCAGTGGGACTGTGAATGTTCATGCTTTCTTGCTGCTTTGGGGATGGTTTTCACCTTCCAGATGGTTTGTGGGATCAGTTATTTCTAATCTGTGGGACATGGGAATGCTTCCAGCTCCCAAGCCTAGCCACACACCCTTTGCCTTGTCCCATTTAAGGGTGAACCCTAGTGCATGTCAGCCCGCATTAGCCCACCTCTGCTCTGCATCTTCACCTTCTTGTCCAGTGGGAAACCTAGGTTCTGGAAGCCAGCACACCCCTCAAATGGGCAGCAGAAAGGCCAGGACCCCAAGTTTAGCAGATAAACCTGGATGTGACCTTTTGGGATACATCAGATCATCTGTACATGAACGCCAAGCACTTCTAGATGCCCATTCATGCTGGTTGCTGGCAGCATCACCCTCCCAGGAGCCATCTCTTCATTTTCTCCCTCAGACTGGAAATGTTATAACGTTAAACCATAATGAAAATTTCCACCAAACCCAGTTGCTCTGCACCCCACTCACCACAAACCCGCCCTCTCTTAGGGGTCACAATACACAAGTGCCGGATTTTGACGGTTCCAATGAACACCAAGGGACATTCAGTATATGTTAATTCAAACAATGAAGGGGGTCTTGGCAGAGTTTGGACCGCCAAGCTTTGGAGCCATTGAAAATCCTCTGAAGAGCTGATATGACAGCAAGAAGGGTCTTCAATAGATCTTGACAGCTGTCCGGTTTTTCACTAGTAAGTTGTGAGTGACAAGCTCTTTACACTTTCCCCATGATTGGGTAGATATGGAGATTGAGGCCCATAGATCTGAATTAAAATCTTTGGGCTAATCATGTCACCTCCTGGGTAGAGACAGTCCAGGCACGCACACAGGACCTCTTGGTTTGATTCTCAGGGTGAGGAAACTGGATTAGAAAAGCTGGAGGACGTGGGTGTCAGTGACCATATGCATTACCCAAAAACGTTACCTAAAGGCACATTACCCAAACAGGACTCCCTTGCAACTAGGGGAGCTGTTTTGTGACTTTCTGGAGACTTCACTTATTTATCTAATTTTTGACACCTTTTGCAGTGGATTCTGATTAAGGGTCCTTCCTCATCTGCAAGAAGCTGAGTTCAAATCCTGCTTTGGGATTCCCAGGTCAACATCCCCTTGCAACACTGGGTTAACTGGAGTCCTTGGATGAAGATATGCAATGCTTTTTCTAGTCTAAAGAAAGAAGAAATACTCCAGAATCCATGAATGAGGCATTTTACAGCTTCATAGTCTTTCTTCAAACAGCTGCAGATAAAGTCATTGTCCTCTTGTACCGGATGAGACACAATCCCTTCACCTCCCTACCCCGACTGTCTCCTGCCAGAGTTAAATTGTATTTTTTTGTAGTCTTTCTCATTCCATGAAACCTTGTCCCATCTCCAACCTTGGTTTTGGGTTGTCTTCCCCTCTCCTGTGCCTCTCAGGCTGGAGCATTCTGATCCATGGGGTATTTCCCCACATCTTTCAGTCATCTCTCCAGCTTGTTCACTGCATCGCTCTGCCAGATCCCCTGCTCCCCTTCTCCAGGAGCAGGACCTAGCAGAGAGGCCCCCAAAGAGTTAACCCTCTTCCATGGTTATCCGGGTGCACCTCTGCAGTTCTCGGGCGCAGTTTCCTGGAGCCAGAAATACTGCTGAGGATTTCGGCAGGGCGACAGAGCCACTTAGTGCGCGCCGCTGTCGGTAACAGAGTGGCAGTGGCAGGATGGGGCTGAAAGCAGATCCCCGCTTTCAGGTGACACTGAGGAGGGGAGATAGAGTTTCTCCTGGGGGAGGAGGGAGTGAGGAGCAGCCCAAGGAGAGGGTGGGTACAGAGGGCTGGGAGGGAGAAGGTGGCATCCATTGTGGTCAGATGTCCTCTGGACATTTATTTCCTGTAGCTGACCCATTGCTGGTATTTCCCCGACAGCTTGAAAAGTGAGATAACCAAGGATTAAATCCTTTGCTGGGAATCAGCAGGGCAGGAGAAAGAAGCCTCCACCCTGTTTTAAGCCAGCCCTTTGGTAGGAGGTTGAGGCAGAGGCGAAGAGGGGCTGCTTCCCTGCGTTGGTGCAATGAGCCGGAGTGGTGCAGTGTACAGAGAGAGGATACCCAAGCGCAAACCCTTGGTGCACCCCAGTAAGTCTGCAGATGACAGCAA
>NW_009259866.1:167612-174005 GCF_000687185.1 Egretta garzetta | reverse complement strand
TGTTTATCTGCTTGAGGGTAGGAGGGCTCTACAGAGGGATCTGGACAGGCTGGATGGATGGGCCGAGGCCAGTTTTATGAGGTTCAAGAAGGCCAAGTGCTGGGTCCTGCACTTGGGGTACAACAACCCCATGCAACGCTACAGGCGTGGGCAAGAGGGGCTGGAAAGCTGCCTGGTGGAAGACGACCTGGGGGTGTTGGTTGACAGCTGGCTGAATATGAGCCAGCAGTGTGCCCAGGTGGCCAAGAGGGCCAACAGCATCCTGGCTTGTATCAGGAATAGCGTGGCCAGCAGGGCAGTGATGATGCCCCTGTACTCGGTACTGGTGAGGCCACACCTTGCATACTGTGTTCAGTTTTGGGCTCTTCACTCCCAGAAGGACCTGGAGGGGCTGGAGCGTGTCCAGAGAAGGGCAACAAAGCTGCGGAGGGGTCTGGAGCCCAAGTCCTGTAAGGAGCAGCTGAGGGAAGTGGGGGTGTTCAGCCTGGAGAAGAGGAGGCTGAGGGGAGACCTCATGTCTCTCTAAAACTACCTGAAAGGAGGCTGTAGTGAGGTGGGGGTTGGTCTCCCAAGTAACAAGTGAGAGGACAAGAGGGAACAGTCTCAAGTTGTGCCAGGGGAAGTTTTGCTTGTATATTAGGAAAAACTTCTTCCCCAGAAGAGTTATCAAGCATTGGAACAGTCTTCCCAGGGAAGCGATTGAGTTCCCATCCCTGGAGGGATTTAAAAGACAGGTAGATGAGGGACAGGGTTTAGTGGTGGACTCAACAGTGTTCGGTTTACTGTTGGATTCTCTGATCTCAAAGGTCTTTTCCAACCCAAACGATTCTATGATTCTAAATCAGTTCCTGGCAAAGAGGTGGCCTAGCTCTGTACTCAGACAAGTACAGTATGCCAACCAAGGTAACCATGTTGATTGTCCCCTCATGGACATGTTGGTATCACACTGGAAGGCTCAGAGATGGGTGGGAGGTCAAGCTGCACACTGCATCCCAGAAACCCTCATGCAACAGGTTATCAGTGGAGAAGAGCATCCCAGACAGAGGAGGAATGGACCAGCAGACAAAGCGTTAAGAGAAACCACCCCAGTAAAATATATTCTGTAAGAGCTGGATGAAAGAAAGAGAGGGAGAGGAGATTGAAGTCCAGCTGGACCTCTCCTCTATCCCCCCATTTGATTTTATGGGCTCTGAAATGTTGCCCATCTGCCCTCAGTGTATGCTGCTCTTTTTTAATTGAAACGGACAGAGGGTATTGACTAGCTATCAAAATTCATATCTATGCAACATTTCATTTCCAGTGGCCTCAGCACTCTGCCGCCATGTCTCCGTTATTCCCCATCGTTTCGATATAAAGGCAACTGTCACTTCGATAAACGGCCCCTAATGGTGGGCGGTGAGGGTGGGAGCTGGGGGAGAGCCTTGGGCAGGGGTGGGATGTGAAGCTTTCAGAGCCTGCTGGAAAACTTCATCAGGAAAGAAAAAAAACCAAACCTCTCCAAGGGTTTTTATTTTTTTAATAACTGGGAGATTTAATTAATTGATTGACTATTAAGGCTAATATAATTTTGATGATGTCGCCTATCTTTTCCGCCATTGATTTTAAGTCAGGGTCTCTTTCTCGCCTTTTGGTTGTATTTTTGGTAATGGGGCCCATTGTTATTAGAATTCAATTGAATTTTCACTATCTCTGCACTGTAAGCCAGATGAGCCAAAAAGAAGGATGGAAATGTGTGTTATTGGTATTTATTCAATTGAACATTCACTACTGCTGGTTTGGCTCTTCCTTTTTGCCTCGGCAGGTAGCTCTTTACAACAGATTGCAAGAAAGAAGTGCCCACACTGTTTATTCAATTGAATTTTCAGTTACTTTGCCCTCCACGTTAAGTGGCTTCAGTAATGGGAGAATTTCTTAATCCCAGGGAAAACAAAGAAAAAGAGGAAAAGGATCCAAAGCAAAGCCTGTTTCTGATGTTGACAGCAAATACGCAGAGGTCACAGGAAGGCAAAGGGTTCTGCTCAGTCTTGGGTTTTTTATGTTGATACCCAGATGGGTGTTTTGGGCATAAGGTGCAGCCGTGCCACCAGAGAAATGGGTTCAACCCCTTTTTTCAGTGTCTTAAAACTATTGTCTTATCTGCAAGTGCTCACACCCCCATGGCACACGTAGCCTCACGCACTTTCTGCACCTTCAGCAGCAAATAAAATTGGCCAGGCAAGTTCTTCGTAGCGAGTGACATGCACAGGTCACATCCAGACAGCTCAATGCTGTCGCCCAAACCAAAGCCTACGTGCAGGCAGATAGTGGGCAACCATGCTTGCGCCCGTGTGATGGTGCGCACACACCTTCTCCCTCCACCGAGGGTGATAGTGTCAGGGTGAGCTAGGCTCCCAAATGCAGGAACAGCAGCTACCAGCTGCTAACAGCAACCATCCATCCTCACAGGACAGACACCAAGTCTGGGTCCTCTTTGGTGGAAGGAAAAAATATGCTTGGCTCATTTGGAGGCAGAGAAAGGTCATCCTCAGGCTGATCTACAGCTTGGGTGAAAACGGTGAAGCAGAAGTTCTTCTTGCCACTGGGTCCATCTCTGTGACACATCAGGATGGCTTTGGGCTGGCAGTGCAGGTTTAGAACCCTTGTTCTCACCATCAAGAGCTCCACATTTCATGTCAGAGTGATACAACCATCCTCAGCAGTGATTCAGGAGAAGACCGTTGGGTCAAGCCACCATGGGTGGATGTGCCTTGGTGCCACCAGCCCACGCCTCCTATGCTGGCCCCAGCCCAGCACCTCCACAGCTTGCCCTAGCTGTGCCTTGAACCCCACTTTTATCCCTCACCAGCTTACCTGGAACATGTTGCAGCAGGGCTGTGAGTCCAGATGGACAGATAGTCATGTGCAGCTCAACAGTCGTTGGATGTGGACTTTCTACTTGGCCTCCTGCCCTCAGGTTTCCTTTCTGACATTTGGGTGGTGCAGAATATCCAGGAATAGTTGTTCCCTTACTCTCATCTATGCCACAGGGAGATGAGACCCTGCCAGGTACTGCCTGCCTGTGATGGTCCCTCCTTTGCCATGGCCCTGGTCCTGCTGGCCAGACCCTGCATCCGTCCCCTAAACCTGATGCTGGCAGACCTAGGAAAGATCCTCCATGCCCCAAGTGTTTTGCATACCTCCCGCTGGGCAGGCTGCCCACCCACGTCCCCACCCAAGCTCAGCCACGCAGCATCTGCTGTCCCTGGAGGACCCTGTCCCTGCCCTCCTGCCTTCCCCTCGCTGGTATGCACCCATGGAGCCAACCTCACCAGTACTGCGCTCGCACCCATGCAGCAAGAAAGCACCACCCTGCAACCATGTGCTTCCCCTCGCATCCCACACATGCTTTTGGCATCCCTGCCTGCAGAAACCGCTTTGCAAGCCTGGGTGACACCCACAGGGGGGTTGCTCAGGTCCCTGGAATCATCCTTCCCTGGGAAAAGTGGGAAGTGATCAAGGGAGAGTGTGACTTGGGGAGTGACCTGGGGAGAGCTGGACCTGCCCCTGCAGGGATGCACTCTGATATCTTCCCACGTTGGATCACCACATTAGATCACCCTTGTATCTGATGCATCATGTTGCTTTTTGAAGCCTCGGATACCTCCTTCACAAAACCAGCACTTCTTCACTTCAAACCAGGTGCAGGAGCCTGCTCTTCCCACCAAACACCAGATGAGACCTTGTCACTGGCCACTGATTCCCTCCTGCCCATGTGTGGCTCCAGAAGCAGGCTTACCAGGAATAAATCTGACAATTAAACTAGCATTATGACATTAGCTTTTAAAGCCCTCGTCCTATGAAATAATGTCCCTGTGTTAGCGCACCGCACGCAGAAAGCGCCAGGGGCGTAAAACTTTTATTGTTAAAATTAACATTTAAAACCTGTACCATGAAGTAATGTGTGAGGTGAGCGTGGATAAATCAGACAGTTAAACTAGTAACGTAACATTAGCAGTTAGAATCGTGACCATGAAATAAAGTCAAGGTTAGGAGATGGATAAATCAGGCGGCTCAGCCAGAGCTTCATGTTAACACTTGAAATCCCCTGACCAGGAGGAAAAAGAGCCAGATGGGGAAATTAAACAGGGCACAAAAATGACCTATACAGGGCCTGATTCTGGTGTTGTGCAGCCATAGGCTAAACCAGGAGGCACTCACAAGGCAAAAGACGCAGAGGAAGAGGAGATTTGGGCTCTTCAGGTCTTTTGGAGGCTGCAGGGACATTTCCATGGGCTGTGGTGGAAGCTGGGGTAAAGGCACTTTATTGCAGAGGTCTAGCAAAAGTCCTTTACTCTGACTAAAGCTGCAAAGGAAGGACTTTGGGAAAGGAAAGGATGAGGGTCTGTTTACAAGCAGGTCCAAACCCTTTTGCAAATCCAGACCAGCTCCTCAGCCACCTTCTGGAGACACAGGACTGCACCAAGGTGCAGATGTCAAAGCAACCGATGTCCCCATAACCCTTCACTCCATCTGTGTGATTTGGACACGTGGAGCTGAGCACAGCCAGCTTCACCCGTGCACATGGTGAGGCTCAAACCTTCTTGCAGGGCTCAAACCCATCCATCATGGCTCAAACCCATCCTCCAGGCCCATCTCTTGGTGCAGACCCAGCCATGGGGACTATCTGAGTGAGCTACATGGTACCCTATGCCCTGCCATACCCCTGGCCATGACTGGACTTGGTGCTAGGTAGTCAAGATGGTACTAAATTTATCTAGGTCAGTCCCAGAGACACACAGAAGTTGATACCATGTGAAAAATGCACTTTGCAGGGAAAAAGAAATGGAAAACGAGGAGTAAACTTGGGGTATCTCAATGTGACATTGGGCAGCAGCTGGAGGACCTGAAGGAAATCATTCAGCGGGACCTGGACAGACTGGAGAGCTGGGCGGAGAGGAACCTGATGAAGTTCAACAAGGGCAAGTGTCGAGTGCTGCACCTGGGGAGGTCAAACCCCATGCACCAGTACAGGCTGGGGGCTGACCCTCCTCTGCCCTGGTGAGACCCCACCTGGAGTACTGTGTCCAGTTCTGGGCTCCCCAGTTCAAGAAAGATGAGGAACTCCTAGAAAGAGTCCAGAGGAGGGCAACTAGGATGATAAAGGGACTGGAGCACCTCCCCTACGAGGAAAGGCTGAGAGAGTTGGGCTTGTTCAGCCTGAAGAAGAGAAGACTGAGAGGGGACCTTATCAACACATACAAATATCTTAAGGGCGGAAGTCATGAGGATGGAAGCAGTCTGTTTGCAGTGGTGTCCAGCGACAGGACTAGGGGCAATGGGTGCAAACTGAAACATAAGAGGTTTCAGTTGAATATGAGGAAAAACTTCTTTACTCTAAGGCTGACAGAGCACTGGACCAGGCTGCCCAGGGGGGTTGTGGAGTCTCCTTCTCTGGAGATATTCAAAGCCCGCCTGGATGAAATCCTGTGAATGCTCTAGGAGAGCCTGCTTGAGCAGGGGGGTTGGACTGGGTGATCTCCCGAGGTCCCTTCCAATCCTTGTGATTCTGTGATTCTGTGATTCACTGGCGATGACCGCGTTGCAGGTCTCCTCAGGACACTTGTACTTATCTGTGTTCTCCACAGTGATAACCTGCACCTCTATAGCCTCAGCCATAACCTATATTGCCACCGCGAGCCATCCGGAAAAACTTCCAGCACTGCTACACACAGCAGGATCCTTCCTTACCAATTTTCTCTTTCCTGGCTGTCAGGCTCAGGCCTTACCATGCAGTGTGCTAGGACCTTTGCCCATTTTCGCTCTACAATCCTTTCCAAGAAGAGGCAACACCAAGCTGCTCTCACCAACTTGGCAAAACCATCAGGGGATGATCAAACTCACAGGAAAGTTTGGAAACAGAAAATGATGCCCAGGGGGGTTTTCTCCTTCTCTGGATGGCTGATGGGGACCAAACTCCTGGCTAAAGAGGACTGGGAAGTCTGTTTCTGGCAGATGTGGGCTTAGAGGGTTATACAATGTAGTGCTGAGGTGTCTCCAACTTCTTTGCTGCATGAAGATTCAGGTGCAGAGAAATGAAGAGAAAGAGGGAAGGAAAAGGCAGGGTGGCAATGGGAATGGGGTGGGATATGATGTCATCATCCCACTCCCAGGGGAACTCTGAATTATTAATCAGAAAAAGAAAGCGGTCCCTGCAACCCAAGCCGGGGCAGCTCTGATTTCATCTCTCGACAGCCCTGGCGCTTGGCTGCGCCAACCAGTCCGCTTCCGGAAGGGACCGCGTCTCGCAGGGAGAACTGGAGTCAGGGGACCGGGGGGAGCATGCCAGTAGGGCAGAAAAGGGGGGTGTGGGCCTGTGTCCCCACGGCAAGAGCACCGAGGTCAGCCGTGACCTAC
>NW_009259866.1:163165-167444 GCF_000687185.1 Egretta garzetta | reverse complement strand
ATCTAGTCTAAACCTACCCTGGTTTAGTTTAAAACCATTACCCCTTGGCCTGTCACAGCTGGCCCTACTAAAAAGATTTTTCCCATCTTTCCTATAGGCCCCCTTTAGGTACTGAAAGACTGTAGTTAGGTCTCCCCACAGCCTTCTCTTCTCCAGGCTGAACAACCCCAACTCTATCAGCCTGTCCTCATAAGAGAGGTTCTCCAGCCCTCGGATCATTTTAGTAGCCCTCCTCTGGCCCCGCTCCAACAGGTCCATGTCCTTCTTGTGCTGAGGGCTCCAGAGCTGGACACAGTACTCTGGGTGAGGTCTCAAAGGAAGGTGGGAGACTCGCTCTCTTCTCTGCCTGCTTGGGTGTCTTGGTACAGATGGAGCTTGCTGGAGATATCCCATCCAGTGGGGTCAGGAGGATGGCCCCTAGCTATCATAGGCACTGGGCACACGCTCACCTATGGATGAACCAAAAGTTTCCTTCATCCCAGTGCTATGCAGCTACATTTTGGTGATCTATGTGCAATGAGCTGCATAGGTGTCAGCCTACATGGAGGAAATAGTGCAGACACCAGTGTCTTCAGCATCACTCTTGTCTTATTGCCCAGTCACATCAGTCTGGTCCTGTCATCTCACTCTCACCTCATCACTTTCCTCCCTTCCTTCCCAGCCATGGACTCCACAAGCTGCCATCCTGAAGACCAAAATCTTTCCCAGTGTGTTTGCTTTTCCCTCTCTCCACCCCTAGCAATGACAATCCTGAAATACTTGGTGGCATTTGTGGTGGCCCAGTGCCAAATCCTGCCCTTGCCATTGCTGTAAGGTTTCCAGAAGCATGCATTGCATTTTCACCTCTTGGTATCAAGAGGGGAAAAGATGAGGAAGCTCATGAAAGAACTGCAGCATCTGCTAAAACATCTTGACAACGATTTATCTATTCGAGGCTATGAACTATTATTATTTTTTAAATTAACAGTATATTTTAACCAATGAAAGAGTAGTGAATATTAGTTGGGAGGGAGTTGGAAGTCAGGGTTGGGAAGCATTTCTAATTACAGAAGAGCAATTTCCCCCAAAACTCAGATTTCTTTCTGGCTTGGAGGGTCTCCAGACCTCTGATGCTTCTCTTTGCCCCACAGTAGACCAGTAGCATGTGGTAGCTGGTAGCACACCCTGCAGTAAGATTTATCCTTGCTTCAGAGCTGAGTCTTGGGAGGAGGGACAATGAGGAAGGCTGACCTTCCTGGTGAGCCATTCCTGCAGGTCACGATGGTTGATCTTCTCCAACCTTGGGGTCCTCTATGAGGAAGAAGACTCCTCATCTCATCACAGCAGACCTAAGCAAAACATGAAAGCTGTTATTTTCCATTTCAACACCCATATCCAGGCCTTCTGCAGAGGGCAGGGACTGTGGCAAGCCAATAGGCCAGCTAACCACTTCAGAGAGTTTGCATCTATCTTTAATTCTGCAACCCTACACCATTTTCCCCCCCTTAGGGAGCCAGCTCTGGGCTGATTCAGCTGAACAAACGCAGGAGTGAGGTGAGCTGTGTCCTGAACTCCAGCTCTTGGCTCAGTCTGCATTGACTTGAGAGAGAGCCCAAGGTAACCGGCTCAGGCAAAGGCACGGCAGATACTTCCCTATAGTCAGATCAATGTCCCCTCTAGGAAAAATGAGCCATGTAGGTAGTTGGTAGTCAGGAAGGAGAAATCAACACTGTTTCTACTCTTCAGAATACTCCCGCTTGACATTTTTTGCATTTTTATCAGTTGGGGTTCCACCCATGTGGCATCAATATCCTCATGCTGCTTCACATCTCCACAAAACCTCTGAAGGCCACGGAGCGCATCAGCAACATGTGAGGCCTTCACACCTGCAGGAAAAATAAGGACATTGGGAAGACAGGATGAAATGCCACCAGAAAGTTGATCAGTAGGGTTGGTGAAAAGTAGGGAGAAAGTCCCCAAAAACAAACACCTACACGAGGTTGGAAAATGCACCCTAAACTCCATGGGCTCTGCATAACAGGAGCCTGGATATACAGCTCAGATGTGGGTGACTTTGCTGTTGACTCCTCCACTCAATCAGATGAATCCTACCCAAAGTTTTTAGTGAAAATACCGATTGGTGTTGGTTTTTGTGCCTGACAAGCTCTTACTCCCTGAGAGCCGCTTGCACTGAACATGCAGAAGATACGGCTTTAAGTACAGAGGGTGTCTACAGGTTGATTCAAGCGCCTTGTGCTTTGTATGCAAATTGCAATGTGGCTGTGATATATCAACGTTGAGCAGTGTGCAAGTTCAGTTATTCAAACTGCAATAATGGAAATGGATCTTAAATTCACCGGAATGTGTTTAAAGGCTGGTCCAGAGTTACGGTGCGTAAAACAAAAGGCAAGCCCAATAAAGAGCAAAGAGCTCAGCGTTTGCAGCAGGCAGTTACCAAAAAGAAATGTTCTTGGGACCTTCAGTGCGAATTAAGAGGTGAAATTGTAAGGGTGACTGAAGAGGTGTAGCTGAGCCTGATTCTCGCATTGCAGAATCACCGAAAGCAAGGATGATATGGCAGGTATAGAAATCGGATTGCAGGAGGAAGCGAGAGGAGCTGAACTGCCGCGGCCATGCTCTGAGTTTATCATTCCAGGAGGATATTAAAATTATTGCAATCCTTAGGGAAACTTTGAAAACTGTTTCAAAATTAAGAAAAAAAAAGAAATCCTTGAAGTGAGAGCAGAGGATCACCAGGATAACTTCCAGATTTATAGCCTGTGAAGGCTAATTTTAAAGCACCCAGATGAGATTCTGTGTTTCAAGGCAGACATGAAGGCCTGAAATCAGCAGCAGCTCATCCTACTCCTGACAGACCCTCATTGCCAACACTTTAGTTTCCATCTCTGAGAACCACTTAGCAGGGCAAGTTCCTGCAGATGTGACAGACGCGGCCAAGGGAATGATGGAGAGAGTCCCCTTGCAGTGAAACCTCGGCTCCTTTGCAGGTTACTTTCCCTTTTGCTGTTTAATTAATCTTAAAAGTCCCAGATGCAGCAGGCAGTTAGAGCACAGCTCTGCCAAGGGGATGACACTCATGTCTTCTCCATGCTTACACGCTCAGCTTCATTTTAAAAAGCTCTGGAGAAGAGCTTCCTATTTCTACCCCACCACCTTCCTCTGCATGTGGCCTTTCTCATCTTTTCTTTCTTATCTCCCTCTTTTTGATCTTCTACTGAGGGAATCAGGGCTGACTGCAGAAGGCTGCATCTTCCAAGCCAGCCGGAGCTTAAGACCAGTAAAGTTTTTTTCTTTGAGCACTCAGGGCTGCTATGGGCTTGCCATGAGATTTGGAGCAGTAGCTGCCCTTTCACTCCTGCCGCCTCCTCCTTTTGAGACTCAGCAGCTTCCCCATCTGCGTCGCGGCAGTGGGATGATCATCCCTGAATTTGGGGTCCCCGGCAAGGAAGACGCCCATTAAGCATTTTCATTGTCTTCAAGGGTGCCTTCAGGGCATGAACTCTGGATGCGTGTGCGCACATGTGGACACATGAAGGTACATATAGGTAGGTGTACCTGGAGGTATCCGCATAAATAGATAAGCATGTGCGTTTCTCCATATAATACATATGTGCATATGTGTGAATACCTAATGCTTATTTAAACTGGGCCCCGAAACCCAGCTGAGACCCCTTGCGGTTCCTACCACGGATGGCTACTCAGAAAGGCTGACGCAAGCACTTGCATTCCTGGGAGACCTCGCTCTCTCTGCCTCATAAGCAAAGCGGCTTTCCCGAGAGGTTTGAGGATGCAGAAGGGAGCTGCTCGCTCAGCAGCTGTGCTACAGGGAGTGTTTCCTAATGGGGCACTTGCAACAGGGTTGATGGGGCAGAACCTGCTTCTGGCGGGAAGAGACTTGGGGAAGAGAAACCTTTCCCCTGGTTTTAAGGGATACCTGTCCAGCTTTAAACGACTATCTTCTCTTTTGGAACTGTGTTCATCCAATAGAAAACCTGTCCTGGATGCTGCAAGTGCCTGTGGAAAACACTGGGAATATTCCCCTACCTCTGATGGGCTGGCAGCCTTGGTGACAAGTCAGTATATTGCTTATCAACTGTATTTTCCTCCTTCTAGCAGCCACAAGAAAAACCTTGAATGCACCCCAGTTGCCACGTTAGACTCAAACATGTAGAACCAATATTTAAGAAACCTCAGCGTTCCCTGAATATTAATTCCTGAAATTCCCTTTTTTTTTTTTTTTTTGCACAGGGTTGGATGCCACAGCAATCCCTTGTGGTTC
>NW_009259866.1:122904-160731 GCF_000687185.1 Egretta garzetta | reverse complement strand
GTGACCTCTAGGGGTCCCTTCCCACCCAAACCATTCTATGACTCTATGATTCTATGATTCTATGATTCTATGATTTTATGATTCTATGTGTCACTGACAGTCCGGCATCCAACAGGCTTTTTCCTAGTGCTCAGGGTATCAGCCCAGGGCAGAGCAGAGGCAAAGGTATTTCAGTGAGTGTTACCCTCCGTCCCACGCCGGCAGCACTGCACAAGCTTCTCCTGAGGAGGACTTGTGGCTCCGTGACTGGAGCAGTGAATGGTAGATTTAAAGTTCTTGGATCTCCAGTTTAACACGCAGATTTTCCAAGTAACATTTGCTCAGTAAAACATTTCCAAGGGTGGGATTTACTGTCATAATTAATAGGTTATGATTAGGTCAATAACTTTCATCAACCTAGCTGGGAGAGAACCTATTAATGAAACTGTAAAACAACGTAAACTCTATGGAGAAGATAGGAGGGAGAATTTACAACTTCCCAGAAGCCCTAGTAACTAAAGGAACGATTTACAGGAAGTAAAATGAACCGGGCACCCATAAAACACAACCAAAATTATACCCATATCCAAACAAGACAAATTAAAAAGGTTTAAGTGGATTTCTCAGCCCAAATAAAACAGAGCATCTCAATTGAGAGGCGACATTTCATGTTGCATTTTATGGAGTGCAGGAGGGGAAGATGCATGGAAATGTGAGAGCATATCAAACAGGTCGATAAGAAATCAGTGGCATAGCCTGACACTCCTATTGCCCCTTCGGTCTTAGCCCGTAGGACATGGTCCAGTGGTCACAGCCAACTCTAGAGTAACAAGGCAGCACAGTCAGCAGCCACTTCTGCACCGCTGCCAAAATAACGAGGTCCTAGATTAAAATTCAGAAAGCCTGGTATGAAACATGTTCATCCTGCAGCCTGTGGAAATTTCCATTTCGGATGTCCTGAGAGGATGTTGCCCAACACTGCAGAGTTAACCACTTCAGTCACTGCCCAAAGTAGCGGACTCTTACGGATACGTCACCACATCTTCTGACTGCAGGCTCCAAGAGAACAGCAGATCTGTCCTCTACCCCTTTTTTCACTTTCCAAAAAAACCCAATTGCCATTTTCTGGGTGTACAATCCTCAAAAAAACATGTGCTAACCTCAGAGTACTTTCTCAACACCACAGTGAGGACCATGGACAACTGTTCCACGGAACCAGAGAGCAAACTTTCGCTAAGCAGCGGTGCTTTTCCAAGGCTAACCATGGGCTTTCTCATCCTGGGCTCCCTTGTGGGTTGTCAGCTTGATTTCTCTAACACACAGCACAGAAAGCCTTTTGAAGTGAGACCCTTCCCAGACCAAAATCTAACTCTCCAAACACCATATGAGGTCTGGAAAAAATATATGCATGAAACATGGATCACTGGATGTTTCCCTGTACCAGCCAGCTGAGAATCATAGAATCGTTTAAGTTGGAAAAGACCTTTAAGATCATCAAGTCCAACCATTAACCTAACACTGCCATCCCACCACTAAACCATGGCCCTAAGCACCTCGTCTGCCCAGCTTTTAAATAGCCCCAGGGATGGGGACTTGACCACATCTCTGGGCAGCCCCTTCCAGTGTCTGACAATACTTTTGGTGAAAACATTTTCCCTAATGTCCAATATAAACCTCCCCTGGTGCAACTCGAGGCCATTTCCCCTCGTCCTATCACCCATTACCTGGGAGAAGAGACCAACACCCACCTCACTACACACTTCTTTCAGGTAGCTGTAGAGGGTCATAAGGTCTTCTCTCAGCCTCCCTTTTTCCAGACTAAACGACCCCAGTTCCCTCAGCCTCTCCTCATAAGATTTGTTCTCCAGTCATGAGGATGGTAACAGGAGGACAACACAAAGAGTTGTACAAGCCAATTTATCGCTGTACTTAGATGCAGCCCTACAACAACAAAACATCATCTAATTGTCCCTTTTGATTGCAAGTGTTGTATACCTCCCAGTCGCCAGCCATCTGCTACCTTCATTATGAGGAGCCAGAGGAAGCCATGCTAAAGTTTATTTCTTCATCAACATATGGGTTGGAGTGCCAAAGAGCACCACTGTGATTAACTTTTCCAAGGCCTTTGATATCACAACCCGAATGGATATTATTTGGATAGAACTGTCCTGAATGAATGTTCCCTGCAGCTGTGGTGGCTGTGGTTAAAGTGTTTTGACTCCAGTCCCTCCAGGAATGGACAAAGACCCCGTTGTTCTGCACACTGCATAAGTCACTTTTTGGAAGCAAAATTTCTTGATTTAAACATCTACCCAAGAGACTCTACCACAACCCTCTGCAAGTTCCTCCAGTGGTTAATTATCCTCCCTCTTGTAATTGCGTTTATAAAAGCTACTTAATTTGACAAGACCGATTTCCCATAACCCCCTGCTGATTAGCATCATGTTCCTGTAATTCTTTATTAATCGAGTCCTGGTGAGGGGTTCCTTCATTTTGCCTAGAATCAATGGCAGGCAATAATTATCCAAGTCATCCTGTTTATACCATTTTAACCTACTGGCGTGACAACAATTTTCTTCTAGTCTCCTGGATTGCCCAGCCTTCCAAGGCATCTTGAAAACCAAAAGTAATGCTCCTTGGCTAAACACCTGGATGGAGTTAAGACCTGTTTTCAGAAAGTTTAGTGCTTTTAAGAGGGGCTACTTGGTATCTTCCACCATTAATGCTGGCCTGTAAACCATCCCTTCACTTTAATCACACACAAATCTGCTTTTCCCCCCAAATACAAAACAAATACCTGTTGAAAATGCATGCTTCGCACATTTCCCTTCCAAGGAGGAATCAATACTGTGGTTATTATAGCTCCGTCTGTACCCAAAGTATTCAAACTCTTTGCTGTCCTCAGCTCTACTGGCCAGAGTTGTCTCATGTTTTCTTGCTCATCTAACTGATTTTCCATATTTCTAGTGCAAATTCAATGTCCTTTACTCTGTTTTGGTTTGGTTTGGGGTTTTTTTTCATTTGATGTGTCTCTTGCCATTTTCCCTTTGCCTCTAAGCCAAGGCAGTTTTTCAAACCGGTGTCGCTCTCGGTGGAGGGATTATTGCTTTGGGGGCACTTTGTTGTTTGGTTGGGTTTTTAAACCATCCCCTATCTTCATTCGCACTTTTCCATTCCATTTCTTTTTTTTTTAACCAGCTGAGTTGTCCTTTTGGAGATTTTAGTTTTCCATGAACCCGACCCTTGCAAAATAATGGATGAGCTATTCTGACCTTACTTTCTTTGAACATGACATGCAAACAAGGATGGGTATTGCCACCCAAAAACCAGCCATGGATGTTCTTCTGGCCAGCAAGCACTCCTTTGCATCCCAGTGGAGAGTTCCACCCCTTGATTGCAACCAGATCTGAGGTTTGCAATTGTCACTGGTAATTTTTGGAAAATCCTAATGTTATCTGAAGGCTGGCAGCCTGACAACTCCAGCACACATTGGTCCCAATGAAATGCTTCATCAGCCTTCTCCTTCCCACCTATGGATTGCAGGTAAGTGCTTAAGGTGCTGGTCAGGCTGCTTTGCAGTGGGAAGTGTTGGCAAGGTGCTGACACCACCAAGTGACACACCACCAGCTCCATCTGTTAGGGCACTGACCCATAACCATTCCAGATCATTCGCACCTGAGCTGCCCCTGACTTGCAAACAGATAATGGTGTTTTGACACTTTCACCATTCTCCCCCATTTGCTTGCTCAAAATCTGTTGTAACCAGAGACTTTAGCACACGGGTGGTTAAAGCTGGTGGAATAGTATCCTCAGAAAAGTTTCCATGGAAGCATTTTTTTCTTGCAAAAATAGAAATTCTGGATGAAAGAAAATTTTTCCACTTACTGCTGCATCAGGTTTCCACTAAACATTTATGAACTCTAAACCAGTTTATTTTTCAGGCTTGGGTTTTCTCAGAGGGAAAATGTTTCAGCTTACATTGCTTTGCTACACTTGACCATCTACCCTCTTCTTTTCCTTTCCTCCTCTCCCAGATTGTCCAAAGAAAAAGCTTCTGTGAACTTTTGTTTTTCCCTGTACTGGTGACCGTTATTTATATTTCTAGTCCCTTCCACTGCTTCTCCAATTGAATCCGCCAGGCTTGCAGTAATTTGAGATTCACATTCAAAGTAACTGAGTCGCCACTAATGTGGCAAAGACGCTGCATGACCAGGGCAGCTGTGCTTGGAGGTGACCCTCTGGCCCGAGCATTTAATCTGGGGGATGCCAGCAGATTGGGAGACATTTCTTTACTTCTTCAGTCCCTTTATTCTTTCAGATCATCCTGAAATTATCTATGGTAGGCGAATTTGCCAGTTCAGTGCAGCAGATGTTTTCCCATGGGGATGAAGTCTCAAAGACAGTAAGGAGACATTTCCCTTTCTATTCAGCATCCTGGAGGTTAACGCATCCATCCTGGATGCCGGGTACAAAAGTGTGTTTTATTTAAATGTGGAATAAAATATGCAGGAGAAAGTGAGGGAACACAGACCCCCAAACTTGTGCTATCTGATCAGGGTACTCACCTGAGGGAGGGAGGCTCAAACCCCATCTGACTGGTTCAGAAGTGACAGCCAAGTGAAGTGACTGGTGGAAAAGAAGATGGAAGCAGATCTGAGGTCTGAGAATGGACAAAGTTTCTGCACTGCTCCTTCAGCAGCTTCTGCTGGAGTTTCTCACTGGCTCCTCTCTGGTGCTTTGAGGTGTATGGACCATTTGGGGTCCTTAAATTGCTTTTGCAGTTGCTCAGCTCCACTGACTGAAAATCCCACCAACTTGCAGAAGAACATTGGAGAAGAGCATGCAGGATTCTCCTATAGCTGAAGGTTTGTGAGACTTCATCCCATCAAGACCATCAGTTGGAGACTTGCAGAACACAGTGAGAAGGATAAAGAGGGAATAGAGATCCAGCTGAGAGACCTGTCACCTCAGTTGGCCAACGGGGACTATTTTTCTGGTTTTCTAGTAGGACAGATATTTTCTCAGATCTGCCTTCTGGGGCTGGTATTCCCACAAATGCATGAGGCTGGCCAGGATGGGTCATGGAGAAAAGCAGGTGATAACCCAGGTTATCTGGCCCTTGCATCCCTTCCCAACAGCCCATGGGTCTGCTCATACATTCTGTGGAGGTGAACTGGAAAAGAATCAGGTGCATTACTCAGAGTCAGCCAGAATCAGCGGCAAAATAAACAATAATATTGCAGGACAATGTTGGTGTTAGGCATGAGTGAAGTTGTATGCCAAAGCAAAGACATTCAGGATTGGTCGGAGGTGTGTTCAGCACCCGGGCTTTTAATTGGTCAGCTTTTACACGTAAAAATGAATTATTACACATGTAAAAACATCATTGCACATGTAAAAGTAAATTATTGTGCATATAAAAACTTTACTGCACATCTAAAAATAAATTATTGTGCATGTGAAATAGATTTCTGCATATTTTTTTTTCTTGTACCTCCCAGTCATTATTTTCTTAACACTTGTAATCTCTCATTTTGAACATGTTCAAGTTACACTAACGATTCCTCCCCTCTCTGCTGTAGCAGTTTTACAGCAGATTCACGGCTGCTCTTTGAAGGGAAGTATCCAAAATAGGGGTCAACTTCCAAAGAACTTGCGGAGGCTTGCGGAGGGCTTGGTGTTCCTGGAAATCATCCCTGCCACCTTGATTGCATGGATTACATTCTAAGCAGGAAGATGAAGAGGAGACAGTGTCATACAGTGCGGACAAAGCAATGCGGGTTCATGCTCTGACGGTACCAGGCGTACACGAGCTGGGGGAATCAGACACACAAGCAGCAAGTCAAACACCTCTAGACAAGCTCTTGTGTGCAAAATTTCTATGACTGCACATGAATTCCTGGCAACTGCATGTGTTAATTATGATCACAAAACTGCCTGCCAACCTCCTGCTGTAGTCTGATAGCCACATACCTTCGGATTTCTGCCATGGCCAGAGCCTGGCTTGCTGCACCTGCATTAAGATTTATGGGTGATATCTTTCCCCTCTCTCTTGCATGAGTTTAAAAGCTTTGGCCTCAAGGGCAGGCCAAGCTCCTGTCACATTTTGCATTGCTGTACCAGCACAAAACAGCTCCTAGGCTCAGCAGCGCTAGACCTGGAGAACCTCTGTGTCCCTTCCCCATCGCAGCCTTGTGCAGGGGGACCATGCAAATGTGTTGAAGTGCCCCATGAGATCATTGACAGCCACCATGGACCTGAAATGCATGGTTCATAGAATCATAGAATCATTTATTTTGGAAAATACCTTTAAGACCATCAAGTCCAACCATTAACCTAACACTGCCATCCCACCACTAAACCATGGCCCTAAGCACCTCGTCTGCCCAGCTTTTAAATAGCCCCAGGGATGGGGACTTGACCACATCTCTGGGCAGCCCCTTCCAGTGCTTGACAACCCTTTGGGTGAAAACATTTTCCCTAATGTCCAATCTAAACCTCCCCTGGCTCAACTTGAGGCCATTTCCCCTCGTCCCATCGCCTGATACCTGGGAGAAGAGACTGACCCCCATCTCCGTACAACCTCCTTTCAGGAAGTAAAAGAGAGTAAAACTCTGTAGCTTTACCTATGCACACCCAGGACTTGGTATTGTCCCAGACAATTTCAGCATCAACATCCAACTGGAGCTTCTTTGCCACATCTCTGAGTGGGGTTGGTCAGTTGTTTTGCAGATGTTTTCACCATCCAGCCTTCACAGAGGAAGATGCCTACAGGTTTCATGCGTGGGGTCCTCCAGAGCTGCAACAATGAAGCCCCAGAGGGCTTGGGCAACTGCATTCAGGATCTGAAAGGCTGGAAGAGGCCTGGGGTCAGAAGGGTCTCAGACTCACTTCCATCTGCCAGGAAAAGCTGGAGGAGAGGAGAAGGAGCACGGAGAAAGACTTTGGCAAAAGTTGGTTCAGCCTCCTATGTCTGAACTGGGGAAATGCTGAACTGGAGCCAGGCACAGAGTCAGTTCATACCCAGCCCCATCATTTGAGGTCCACCCATCATTTGTCAAGGAATGGCAAACTCTTGATAATGGCAATGAGAGTTGTACGCTCTACCATGTTTTTACCACAAATTATGCCATAGCCAGATATCCCTCCAAGACTCCTTCTGCTCTTGTCCCTAAGCAAGCACCAGTCCTTCATCTAGTTGTGATGAAAATCTCCCCACTTGCAAGGCACTGCCACAGCAAAATAGGAAAACTGAAACCTTAGTGAATCATGCAAGGATGTTCCCATCTTGGGACAGAAGCTTTAACGCACTCAGCTAGGATGTCGTGTTGTCAGAAGGAAACAGCACTGATGAGAGGACATGTCATGACTTTGGCCTAAAAACGACACATTGTACCAAGACCTCATGATGTCCTAATATCCAGAAGGAAATTTCAGCACATCAGAGACTGGATCATTCCACTAGGGAGGCATCAGCATGCTCAGCAAATGTAGTACAGCATTTCCCTTCAATGCAAATATCAACCTAAGCTATGAAAAACTGATGCTATCCAGCCACAACACTGTTCTGAAATATGCAATGTTATCGTGACAAGATGTCACTGACATCAAGGCTGCGAGCTGATCTGGTGCAATGTCCCAAGGTTATATTGCCATTATAGAATCTTAGAATCATAGAATCATTCAGGTTGGAAAAGACCTTTAAGATCATCAAGTCCAACCGTTAACCTAACCCTGCCATAGTTATGGAACATGGACATTATGATGTTACATGGTCCCAGGAGCTAATATGGGATGTTTGTTGGGGCCTGGCATCACATGGTGTCTGCAAACTGGAATGAACCATGATCATTTCTTTAAGGTCTACAGTATTAGACTCCAGTGATGGAGAGATGTTTGAATCTGTCCCCTTATCTGTGTCTTTGCAATTATTGAGCAACCTCTCTGCCATGGGGTCTACTTTGTCTGTTGGCTGAGATTGTCATGAATCAGGCTGGGCAGTGAGAACCGGGAATTCTCACTGGCTCATGCTCTACAGGTTGCGACCCTTGCTGCAGTCTGACAGCACCACAGGCCCTGATGGCATGTCCGCTCATGCGCTTCCTGCAGATGACTCGGGTGACACAAACCATTGATGCCAAGTGGAGCATCCCATGAAAGTGGAAACAAGGGCCCATCTCCTCTCTTCACCCACTGCATCCTCTCCCATAAATCCCAGGGCCGTTCGATAACCTATATTCCCAGCCCTCATTACTTCAGTGTATAGCCTATAGAAAACAGGTGATATACAACCTATCTGTAAAGCCTTTGACAATTCTGATTAATAATCTACAATGGTACAAACTAGAACGATGTAATTTCTCGTGTCATGCTCTCTCCCCTGCTCCCTCCCTGCCCTGGCTGTGCTGAAGGCAAAGAGCCCTCCCTCTTCTATTCTCTCCCCACCTCCCTTCCCCCTTTACTCCTTCTCTGACGAAATCATCAAATTTATGGCCAAATTGAAATGAAATGCAATTTAGTTCCCGTTCTGCTTTCAGTCCATCACCTCGCAGGCCAGTCCCGGAGGATCTCCTAACCTAATCGCCGGATGGCAGTAACTTCATTAGTGCTGCCAGCAATCCCCTGCTTTCTGCTGCGTGTGGCTTCCAGAAATCATGGCTGACACCTCTCCCTGGGAATTACTGGAAGCAAGAGCTTTCTGAACTTTTTCTGTTTTATTTCCAACTTGTGCCCGGTCAGCACATTTGCTTCCTTGGGGTGATCGGATCACCACTGCTTGGCTGGGTGCTTTCCACCCAAAGGTCATCTTCAGCTCCCAAGGTGGAGGTCAAGGTGGAAGCACGGACAAGGTGGGGAGAGAGACTGAGATGCAAGACCCTCAAGCACACATTGCCATGTTGCCTTGGGTCCTGTGGACCCGAGCAAAATGATGGCCAGGGAAATGGATAGAGAGGCAACTCTGCATGACACTGGAGATGATGCGGCTCACAACAATGAGTGAGCACGAACGTCATGGGGGAAGAAGCCCCAGTACTGTCAAACCCATCAACCCTCTGTAGATATCCCAGCACTTGCTTGCATTGCCTTGTGGGTCAGCCAAAACACTGGAGAAGACAGCCAGGTGGACGTTTATCTTCCCTGTCCCCTGCCTCGTGGCAGGATCCACTCTCTTTAAGCCTTCTTGACATGTTTGTCCTCCAAACCTCCAGCGCTGGTGATACCACCCTTCCCCCCGCTCCTAGCAATTAATCCCAGCCCTTCTCTATCCCCACAGCTCTAAATCTCCTTTTCTGGCTTTTAAGCTCCTTATTACTTGTCCTATCCACAGGGAAACATGTGTCCCTCCCCTTCTTGCAGAAGCCTTTTACATAATTGCAGGCTGTTATCCCACCTCCCTTCAGTCTCTGGACTAAACAATCTCATGCCTTCCCAACCCTTCCTTGTAGGCCATGTTTTACTGGCTTTTGAGGAGGTTTACTACAGAATCCCAGGCTCCCATGCAAGTAGTCCGGTTAGCTGGTCACCAGGCTTTTGCTAAAGGTCCAGGAGATGCCTCTTAAGCCAGGATCCTCCAGCCTCAGCACCCCAGCTGCATTTTCCCTCTTTCTTCAGCTCAATGCCCAATTTTCGGAGTGCCATATGCTGTTGTGGGTGCACACAAGGCTGGTGGGTTGTTGGCAGAAGACATTTCAGCAGCCCACAGACCTGAGGGCACGCTGAGCTGTACCGTGGAGAACCCATGCCCTGCTCTACCTTCCCTTATCTGCTCTTGCATGGTCCCCTCTGTCTCCTTGGCATTGCTGAGCTACCCCATGGTCTTTTCTTGGTGGGTTCTCGTTTTCTCTTCACCGAGGGTGGGGGTTCAGAGGCAGGCTGGCTCCCCATCTCCTTGCACTAGGGATGCTCAGAGGGTGTGAGGGGCACAGGAGGGATCTGACACCCCTCTGAGATGGGGTCACCCATGAGAGATGAAAGATCCATGCCTGAGCAGTGCCAGGAGCTGGTGTCTGAGGGGGCAGCCAGCCCTTAGCATTGCCATGCCAGCCAGACTTGACCCACAAGGCTATGGGTTTTTTTTTCCACAGTGCAAAGATCTGGTGCCCCTTAGTTTCACACAGGACAAGAAGAAGAAAATAGGAGAAGCTGTGGTCTGACAAGGATCTGGCTGTCCTCATTCCCACCTCCCACTTACACCTTCATGCTAGTGAAGCGTTGAGACTGCAGATGATTTGGCTGGAGGCAGCTGAAGTAACTGAGTGGTTGAGGACCCCTGGCCTGTAAATCATTGCAAAATAGCCTGGTGCCATCCCTTGGGAGAAGGACTCACAAACACACTTCCATAGTGCAAATGAACAAAGCAGGGAGAAATAATAAAAGAACGTTTAATGTTTAATCTAATTTTGCAGTGGTTGCAAATGAAGGGCTTTGGGGGCAATAATACAGAAGCTGGGCTGTGGTTTTATTCCTAAAAAGTTGAATTGTCTCCCAATTAAAAACATTCAAGAAACACCAGAGGAGGTTTCTCTGGGTTTCTCCCAGCCTGCTTTCGAGGATTTTTTTAAGTGCTTAGTCAATATTAAAAGGGAGGGCTGTATCAGGGTGAGAAACTGAACCCAGATGCAAAAGTCTTTAACTAATTCCCTAAATCCTTGGCCAGGGCCAAAATGCATTCAGGCACTTGTGCCTACATATGCACACCCACATATGTACACATGCATGTATGCAAATATATTGCTGCATCTGTTTGAGGATCATGAGTCAAACTCTCTGACAGGGCAGGTTTAGGCTGGACATTAGGAAAAATTTCTTCCCTGAAAGGGTTGTCAAGCATGGGAACAGGCTGCCCAGGGAAGGGGTCGAGTCCCCATCCCTGGGGGGGTTTAACAGCCGGGCAGGGGCGGGGGGGAGGGCAACCTAAACCATTCTGTGATTCTATGATTCTACACTTAGCTTTGATTTAGATCTTGAGTCAAAACTTCTCTAAGTTATTCCAATTCCCATGCCTGCCCATACGCACACTTGCTCCGAGAGAAAGCCCATCCACATCTGGGGAGGCATGAGGGCGGAGGAGCTGTTAGTTCGTGAAGGCGGGAAGCGGAAAGATCCCAAGGAAGGCAAGTCTCATTAACACAAGCAGCTTAGCAAGAAAAACGATGCAAGCAGAAACGCCTGGAGAGATCAGGAGGGTTGCTCAGAGTTAAACGTGCTCCTGCCTTTCCCAGAGGCTATCTGAGAACACAAACAGAAATAAAATATATTTAAAAAAAAAAAAAAAAGGCAGGGGGGACAAAGAGGTGAGGGAGACTCAGTAGGTGGTGCTCTTCCCTCTGAATCCACACAGGGCCTGGGGAGAGGGTGGTTGTTGATGCCCAGGTGGAAAAACAGCTCAAAAAACAGCTCCTGGTCCTAAGTCCTGGCCCCAGTGGTGGACGTACCACCTCAGCACCCGCTGTGCTCCACCCTAGCAGCAGCTGCATTTCGGTACGT
This sequence comes from Egretta garzetta, assembly GCF_000687185.1. NCBI lineage: Eukaryota > Metazoa > Chordata > Aves > Pelecaniformes > Ardeidae > Egretta > Egretta garzetta. The sequence continues at coordinate 149,265 of NW_009259866.1, read as the reverse complement.
GATGGTTTAAACACAACATCCAGCTTCTGGCTGCTGCCTAACCCTTAAATCCACCCAAATACTAAAATGCAATAAATGTCAGCAAGCAGCTTGAGTCAGGGGTTGAGGTCCCAAGAGGAATTCAGCCCTCGACCTTGTTTCTGACACAGCTGATATTTTATCACATCCAGGGCATCTCCAGCACACGCCAGGACAAAAAACCTTGCCGGAATGGGAAGTGTTGATTAATTTGGTGTTTTAAGAGAACATCATTGAGTAGCACCAGCCCCAGACCGGTACAGCCCCCATGCTGGAGGGAAGGAGAGAGCCCGATTGATCCAGTAACACAGAGCTATATATCTGCACAGCCTCTCCCATTACTTTCCCTGATGGATTCCCATCCGATGAGCTGATCTGAAAGTGATAAAGGGAAGACCGGAGCATTTTCAACACGCCACTAACTCCAAAACCGGGCTCAATAATCCTGCAGATTGATGGCACCTAAAGAGCGGGGAGGGAGAGGCGGGCAGGCTAGGCGGGGAGTTTATTTAATACTCACAGCATTAACTGAGCATACATTTATCTGGGTAAATGAGGGGGCAGGACAAGTACCACTGCCAGGGAAATGTAACTCCTGGCAAAAAGCAATCTGAGGCTCTCAGGTGGGGTTCTAGGGTAAGCGAGTCAACCTGTCCCCAGAAATGGCTCGGGTCAAGGATGGGGAATCAGAGCTTGCATGAAGAAATAACAGCTTTCCCACAGTTCACTTTTTCTCCCTTCTCCCTCACTTTTCATGCTTTTGTGGGTAATCATACGGTCATCTCAGATGCCCTCAGTCTGAAAAACAAAGCCCTGGACAGCAGTGGGACCTTGCTTCCTTGCCCTTCTGGCTGAAGGAGTTTCCATTTCCATTGCCTTCAGGTTGAGAGAGGACCAAATATCCTCTCAACAGTTTCTCCAAGGCCAAACAACATGGGAAACATGTTTTCTGTCCAAATCATAGAATTGTTTAGGTTGGAAAATACCTTTAAGATCATTGAGTCCAACCGTAAACCTAACCCTGGCAAGTCCACCACTAAACCATGTCACTAAGGACTGTGTCTGCCCAGCTTTTAAATACCTCCAGGGATGGGGACTCAACCCCTTCCCTGGGCAGCCCCTTCCCCTATTAAACAGCCATCCAGTTTAATAGCCACCAGCAGATGTCGCAGCCAAAAAGGCATCCCAGGACTGTCCAGCATCTCTACCACCCTGGATTGAGTTGTCCTTCCATTGCATGAGGAGCTGTTTAAAAACCCAACCCTTTCTCCTTAGTTGAAACCCACAGCCTGATCCTTCATCCAGGGCAAGGAGACTTCACACTGCTCTTCATGAGCCTCGCAGGCCCCTGGAGTACATGATGCCAGTCCCAGCTGGCATCCTCATCCTCCACCTCCTCCAAGACGCATCTCTCCACTCCCATCCTCGCTGTCAAGACCTCAAGCCAGCAGGGATTTCGATCTCAGGAGGAAGCTATTGTGCTGTAATTAAACAGCAATTGATTGCAAACAGGGTTCTTTTGTGTTTGGGATTAATGAGAGGCGAGAAGATAAATTTGGTCACCACTAATTAACCCCAATTACAGAAGCAATAGATTAGGAGCGTACCAGGCTACGTGGCATCCACTGCCACTGTCTGAGCCATGGGGAGGGCCCTGGGTCCTTCCCTCTTCTTCGTTTTCTTCCTACAAGTCTGTGGGGCTCTCAGAAGTGAAATGAATCCAGAGAAGGTCTGTGGGGACTGGTGGATACACTGGGATGTGATGATCGGGCAACGGTTGGGATTTTGGCCGTGCGCAGAGCATGAGGATGCTGTCATGAGAAAAGCAAGCTGGGAGAGCCTTTTTGATCCCTAACGCCCCAATGGGGAACAGATGATTTCACTAATTCTAAGTACTAATCCCTGGCAATTTTTGAGAGCTTTGATTTTGCATGCTGGTTGAATAGGGGCAGACTTTGTGGGCTGGGAAAGCTGCATGTGCTCAGTCCAGGCAGCCCCCTGCTAGCTCCTCAAGCAGTGGGGAGTACGAAGCTGAACGAGGCTGGAATTACAAAGATTTCCTTCGGCTCGTTTCAGTCCTGGGGTTGAACCTCCATGCTGGGTACTGGCTTGTGGTACCCCTCTCGTGGCATCGCTCCCCAGGCAGGAGAGGGGTCGTTTTCCCCCTGCTGCCTTCCTCTGGTTTGTCTGGCTCCAGACTCCATCCTGCCTGGTGCCCAAAAGCATTTCCAAAGCATTTCTGTCTTTAACCTCAGTTGTTTTCATAGCTGAACAGCTTTGAGGCTGGGCCATTGACCCCTGCACCAACAAAGCATTAAAGCGGATGCTTAAGGGTTTCCCAGGACCCGGGACCTTCCAAGCTTTTGTTTGCATGAAAGCCCCGCAGTTGCAAAAAGGATTCATGCCCCAGCCCAAGGGAGAGCAAGCCCTGGTATTTACCTAAGTGCAAACCCCCCATCTTGCACCAGTGCTAAGAGCATCGCAGGAGCTTTGGGGCAGGGGGAAGTCCTTGTGCTCTCAGAAAAGTGTCATGGTTGTGGGGAGGGCTGCAACAAAAATCTCTGCAATGACCCAGCCCCCCTTGACAGCCTCCAGAGAGGAAGCCAATGCCTAAATCTCAGCCTGACATTTGCAGCACATTCCCTGGTAGACCTGTGGCAGGCATGAAGGGCTAGTCCCCACTTAGAGATTTAGGCAAGGTTTAATATGTAAGCATCTAAGTGAGACGCCAGCTCCATTTCAGCTGGGGATGAGAGGTGACAACATCCTTGTCCCCACCAGCTGCTGCCTTTCGGGTCCTGTGTCCCCTGTGTACGGCCAAGACCCCGCCCTAGGGTTGCTAAGGTGCTTTTTCTCACTGGAAGGAAGAGCAAAGGGTTGAATCACAGCCTCTGACTGCAACCACACACACACACACACCCCCATTTCACTTTTTCCTATTGCCATCCCCACCTGAGGGGTGCATGCCCATCCAGAACGGGGTCAGCGGGTGCCGGTGCTTAGAGGCCAGGGCAGATCTCCATGGCTAATGCTATAATCCTCCCCCCTTTCAGGCAGCAGGAAAGCCCGGGCCGGCAGGATCCCTGTGCAGACAGGGTGTAAAAAGCCGTGGCAGCTCCAAAGCAAACACTCCCACATCTTCATTCCTTCCACCCTATTGGCCATTGATTTCAGATAAATATCCGTCCGGCCCTGACAGGGCTCAATTCTCCTAATTATAGCCCTATTGACATGTGATCTTTAGCTGCTCAGCTTGTCAGGAGCCATCTATCAGGCAGACAGATTTCTTTGGCTCGGGAGGAAATGAGATGGGAAGGGGGGAGAAAGGAGGAGCAGGGACTGGGGAGGGGGGAAATGGCTGCATTAATGTGCTAAAGAGATCCAGATTTCAGTTTATTAACCAGTACCTTGTGGAAGCCCCCAAACACCAGCCTTTAGGGCAGAAGCAATAGGGGCAGAGTTAAGGTTAAGAGCTCCTAGTTTGGGAACAGCACGTGTAGATCACTGCAAAGGATTGCTGGGCTTAGCCTGTTCATATTTCACAGGTCTTTCCTCTTCGCACATGGAAGAACTGATTTTCTCAGCTCTGTGCAGCCCAGAAATAGCAAAGATGCCTCCTGCCAGGCTGCGTTTATTATCGGCCTCTGCTTTCTGCCATCAAGCCAAGGAACTGCTTGCTGCAGGATGTTAAAGGTTTGCATGGATAACGAGGACATTCACCGAGGAAAAATCCGTCCCCTAACGTCATACAGAGGCAACACCTCTGGTTCAAGAGGTCCCCAAGTACAAATTGTCGGCAGCAGGGAGAGCACTCTCAGAATGCTCTGCTTGTTCATCCTGCCTTGCGTTTCTCCAGGCATCAGCTGTGGGCTGTTGTCAGAGGCAGAACACGGAGCAAGACAGACCTTGGGCTTGACCAGCTCTGGAGACCACAAACCTGCAGTTTTCTTCTCCCAGTCCCAGCCTTGGACTGGCAAGATAGGGTTCGGGCTGGTACCTGAGCCCGGACCTGCTGGGATGCAGGGGGACATGACCAGGAGACCTGGATGGGGCATGCCTGGGGAACATACACCCTGTAGAGCCTTCCTTGTAACACTTTTACAGCTGGATTGCATTGGCGCAAAAGCCAGCCGGTCTGGGGGAGTCTTCCCAACTGCTTCTCCTGTTGTATGGACTTTACAGGTAAAGCCAGAAGCTCTGTGGACCAGGAACGGCTGCTTCTATCACCCCGAGAGCCCAACAAGGAAGGAATGAATCCATATGCCTGGGGTTTTTTTTCCCATAACCTCAGGATGAGTGCTCTGCCTTGATGGCTGGAGAGCTCAGCGGTGACTGCTGTTATGGCATCCCAGGCTGGGATAGAGGAGTAATCAGGTAGGATGGATGGGGCTAACTCCCCCTGTCAGTCCTTGCCCTTGGAGGAGGTGTGAGCCACCCTGCGCTCCCCACGCCAGGCAGCCGTCAGCCAGCATAGCAAAGTGGTGTCAGGCCGGCACTCGGTCAGCGATCAGGGAAAAGAGCCCGGTTAGCTGACTCATATCCTGGTCGGCACGTCTCTGTATTGTGAAAGGACCCAGACAGCCGGAGTGTCTGGAGATAACAGCCTTTACCAGGGAGCCCTGAGAGCTCAGGCTTCATTTACAAAGCTGGGCTTATTCGTGCCGGGCCAGCTCTCTCCATATCTGCATTATCGATCCTCTCCCCCCTGCCCGGGCCCGTCTGCAGTATCAGCCCATCCATGGAGATAGCTGTCTGCAGTACCTGCTTCCACCCGGCTCGGGTATCCGACATAGCCTTACTTTCGCAGCACTTTCTGAGCAGCAAGGAGTGGCTTTGTGGAAGTGCTGAGCGCTCAGAAAACCCAGGCCTGGCTGAAAAAGCAAAGCCTCAAGCAGCTCCCATCTTCCCTGCAGTGGGAAGAGAGAAAGTAGCTCCGCTTTGCTGCTGGGGAAACTGAGGCACGGGGAGGGAGACCAATTTTACAGCATCACTCACTTCCAAGGCCTCAGTGGAGTCACCTGCATCTCTCAAATTTCCTTTGCTTTGATCCATGCAATTACAGGACTGCTGCATTTCTATGGCACAATGGGATGGAGAGGAGTCACCACACCACAGCGGTCTGGAGCCACTAAGCTGCGTATCTGGGTGCAGCATGGTCTCTGTGCACTAGCTATGGCTGGACCTGGCCCATGCCAGAGATATTCAAGGAGGCATCCCTTCACATGCATCTCCCATGCTGCCGAAGCTGCTTGGCAGCGCTGCTGACCCACTGCATTCCATGATCCTAATGGACCTGCACATCTTGCTGGGCACCATGCTGCAAGAGTCGCTGGGATGTGGGATTGAGCCAGCCCTGCCAGCACGATTCAATCCCTGTTGAGCCTTCATCCCAGGCATCCTTTCATTCACAGAATCACAGAATGGCCGGGGTTGGAAGGGACCTCCAGAGATCACCCAGTCCCACCCCCCTGCTCAAGCAGGCTCACCCAGAGCAGGTTGCACAGGACATTGTCCAGACAGGCTTTGAACATCTCCGAAGAAGGAGACTCCACAACCCCCCTGGGCAGCCTGGGCCAGGGCTCTGTCACCTTCAAAGTCAAGAAGTTCTTCCTCACGTTCAACTGAAACCTCTTCTGCTTCGGTTTCTGCCCATTGCCCCTTGTCCTGGCACGCGGCACCACGAAGAAGAGTCTGGCTCTGTCATCATGACATCCACCCTTGAGATATTTGTACGTGTTGATGAGATTTCCTCTCGGCCTTCTCTTCTCCAGGCTGAACAAGCCCAGCTCCCTCAGCCTTTCCTCCTAGGGGAGATGCTCCAGTCCCCTCATCAATTTTATTGCCCTCCTCTGGACTCTCTCCAGTCATCCATCATCCTTCTTGAACTGGGGAGCCCAGAACTGGACCCAGAGCTCCAGGTGGGGTCTCAGCAGGGCAGAGCAGAGGGGGAGGAGAACCTCCCTCGCCCTGCTGGCCACGCTCCTCTTCATGCGCCCCAGGATGCCATTGGCCTTCTTGGCAACAATTCCTTGGGGATCTCTGGTTCATAGAATTGTAGAATAGAATTGTTTAGGTTGGAAAAGCCCTTTAAGATCATCAAGCCCAACCATTCCCCTAACCCTGCCATCCCACCACCAAACCCTGGCCCTAAGTACCTCATCTGCCCATCTTTTAAATACCCCCAGGGACAGGGACACAACCCCTTCCCTGGGCAGCCCATTCCAATGCTTGACAGCCCTTTTGGCAAAAATTTTTTTCCTAATGTCCGATCTAAACCTGCCCTGGCACAACTTGAGGCCACTCTGGTCAAGGTGGGGACTCTCTGTTCCTGGTGGTTGCACAAATGAGCATGAGATGCCCACAAGAAAGAGGACGTGTTTACGGGATTGTGCTTTCTGGTGGTTACCTGCACACCAGGGGTGTGTGCACACCACAGCATGAAAGCTTTGACTTCCAGGGCAGATTTGGATTCCCCAAATGAGGAAGAATACCCAGGGTGTTTGGGCTGGGATGGGGTAACCTCACAGTTACACATCTCTGGGCAGAGCTGGAGCCAGCTCAGCAAGATCACTGCATGATGTTTTAGCAACATGGTTGGAGACCACCTTTCCAAAGGTGTTTTGGAGTATAGAGATGTAGCTGTTTGCCTGAAAGCAAACCTGGCACCACTGACCCTAAGCACCCCTCTCTGAGAGGGCAGAAAAGGAGGTGGGAAGAAAGCAGGGTCAGAAATCACCAGAAAGAGCACCGACCGCTGTTTAATAGTGCAATCTTTTCTCCTGCTCCTTGCAGAAAGCCCATCCCCCCATCCCAACACCCCTGCCTGGGTTATCCATCATGATCCTGCCATGAGGCAGGGTCATCCAGAGCATATCCCCTCCTCTTGTCCATGCTGGTTCACCACAAACCCCCAGCAAAGCCTCATCCCTGAGCTGCGGGATGGCAGAGTCCTACAGGCAAGGAGCAGGGATGTTTAAGGCCAGCAGTGACTCTCCACGGTGGATACACCTTTAGCTGGTTCCCATGTTGCGTTTACAGCTGCCGTGTATACACTCATTCCCATGTACACATCTTCCCGTATTTTTCACTTCCCGTTTTACTGGGAGGCTTCTTGCCTGCGCACCAGCAAAACTTTCTAAAAGGCAAGGTTATGGCCTCACATGGGACCCTCTAAGAAAGAACACGCAGCCCTTGAGAAGTTTCATTTTGACTCTTTGGGAGCCTCACTGATATGAATTCCTCTCTCTTAGATCCCCCCCAGTTCTTCTAGCATCCAAGCAATGCCTTGCTTTCAAATCACCCCGAGCAGAAACTGAATGACGTCTTTCTTGTCAAATCAAGTGTTGTGTAAACTAGAATTCCTTTGACTCCTCAGTTAAGCATGAACTTCAGAAAAAGGAGGCGGTTTTGGTTCACCCCTGAGAGAGCTGCCAGAAAATCGAGTGCCCCAGTGCTGCATCGTTTCAGTCCCAACTGAACTTTGCAGTGCCATGACAGGGTCTTCGCAGGTGATCGGATGTGTAGAGGCAGCTCTGGCCTATGGTCCCAGGGCAGTCCTGGCCTCCCCAAGGAAGGGAAAACCTTGTGCAAAGGTGGGAAGTCTAGGCAAAACAGGACTAGTTCTAGGCACAAGCCAAGGCAGGGGCAAAACAATTTGGTGGTTCCAGAGGAAGGCAAAGGGCACTCATAGGAAGGAGAAAGCTGGGTCAAGGCTGACTGATCCTGACGCAAGCTGTCCCTCAGCTCCCCATTCTCTCCCCCCATCCTTGTAGCAGGAGCAAATCAGTATTTTCACCCTGGGAATTTAAAACACAACTGTGACTCATTACACGGTGCTAAATGCCGATTGCAATGCGGGGCTGAACAACAGGCTTTGAGGGGGTCTTATTCTCCTCTAGCACCAGCTTGACACCACTGCCGTGCCCCTGACTCCAGGGTCAATTATCATGATTTATGCAGGATCAGCAGGATAAAAACAAGGTCTTAACACACATGCATGCCCTCTGGGTTGACATCGCTTAGCTTAGGCCAGGATTAGTGCCTGGGGGGCAAAGCAGGCTCAGCACAGCCCCACACCATGCAGCAAAGCCCTCACCTGCCCCAAACCCCCATGGGTATGGGAAATGCAATGCCTCAACCGCCGCTCTGCATCTCTCCAAGCCGGCGGGGCAGCGGGTGCTGAGTCAGCATCCCTGTCCTGCCCTCCCTGCATGCGACATCCATTTGGGGGAGAGGCAAAAAAAGCCCTCCCGTTCAACCAACACGCGTCTGGCTGCAAAGAAAAGCGCATCCGCTCCCCTTCACCCCCAGCCCCCTGGCAGGAGCACCGGCAGATCCTTCACTTTAATGTTAACTGAGTTTTAGCGTTGGCCCCGGGCTCTGCCATTTATCTACAAGGCTCCAAATAGCGGGAGAGCAGAGTTAATAAATCCGCTCATGTGTCGCCTGTAATCAGGCCTGTAAATAAAGTGGAGCTGTCAGGGAGCGGCGGCCCATGCTGCCAGGGTCCTCACCATCCCGCGGGCTTCTGGGTGTCATGTTGGTGTTGTCCTCGCCACAGGGATCAGGGTGCAATATCCAGCTCCATCTGCCCATCCTGCAGCCCAGGGTTGCCATCAGCTGCTCTTTTCCAGGTGATAATATTGTTTTCTCCTATGCTGGATCAAGCTCCAAATTGTTTAAGGACACTTTAAAACTTGCACTCCCCAAATCTGGAACATCTGCAGAATCTGTGAACACGAGAACAGCAGAACACCTCCTGGAAACAGGAAGATTTACTGTCTCAAAGGCAAAGACACCAGCTCCAGAATCACCTGCTAAGCACCCCCTCCTTCCTCCTAGACTGCCCATTTGGGTCTATCCCCTTCCATGAGATGCTCCGGTGCTTCCAGACGGCATCCTGCCTCAGAGAGGGGAAACCAAGGCACGGCAGGAAGGGAAGCAACACACCAAGGTCACTTAGTTAATCAGTGGCAGGATCCCAAAGGCAGCCCGCCGCTTCCTCTGACTGCAAGCAGAGAGGAATTGATTCCAGCCAAGTCCCCCGGCAGGCGCGGGGACTGCAGAGAGGTTCGGCAGGGGAAGATTTCCTGTAAGACGGGAAGTTTTCCTCCCGCTATGGCTTACTCTCCTCGTTCTGGTCCGGCTCCAGGAGGCAATCCAAGCGCTATCTATCTTTAATTATTAAGCAATCACCCATTGTAGTTACTTATGTGCTGCGGAGCCTCCAGGATGTTCCTGCCAGCAGTACCAGGGTATAAAGCATCCCTCGATGCTTCCTCTACAGCGGCTGAATCACTCGGCTCCATTAACTGACATCCACCGCAGCCCCGCACACAAGTACATCCCCCTGCTCACCCCCCGAGCTCATCCATCACGGCCCAGAAGGAGCCATCAGGCTGGGGAGCATCCTGAAAATCAGCAGATTGTGGCAGCTCTGGGGAAGGGCCCAAGCCAAACTTCCTCATACTTTCCTCTGGATTTGCATGAACACCCCTTCTCTTTCCCCACAAACTAATGGGGAGCGGCTGGGGGTGCTCAGCCTGGAGAAGAGGAGGCTGAGGGGAGACCTTATAGCTCCCTACAACTGCCTGACAGAAGGTTGTAGCAAGGTGGGTGTTGGTCTCTGCTCCCAAGTAACAAGTGATGGGACAAGAGGAAACAGCCTCAAGTTGTGCCAGGGGAGGTTTAGGCTGGACATGAGGAAAAGTTTTTTCCCCAAAAAGGCTGTCAAGCACTGGAATGGGCTTTCCAGGGAAGGGGTTGAGTCCCCATCCCTGGAGGTATTTAAAAGACGGGTGGATGAGGTGCTTAGGGACATTGTTTAGTAGTGGACAGATACAGTTGGACTCAATTATCTTAAAGGTCTTTTCCAACCAAATGATTCTATGAAATCCTGAGAACCACTAAATTGCCATTCACCAGCTGTTTTGTGTAGGCTCTGGGGCATGCCAACAGGGAGGAAACTGCAAAGGTTGTTGCACTAAAGGACCCTCCACCACCAGCATGGGTAGCCCATGTCTTGCGGCCAAGACAGCCAAGCCTTCCTAGATAGACCCAGTATCACTTGCAGGAAAGGTTTATTGGACAGGGAAGCAGATGGGGTGGCCCTTGGAGAAGCCCCAAATCAAGGTGAGCTTTCTCTGTGTTGGTGGCATCAGCTTTTCAAAAAGCTGTAGCCGTGCTGGTGCCATTCTCCTAAAGCATGAGCAGCAAGCCCAAATGGGTAAGATGCTCCAAAAGCATTTGTCCCCACCTTTCTAGAGACGTGCAATACACCCTAGCCTCTGCCACCTGAGACCATTACAAGAGCACCCCATCTCCTTTCATCCACCTGCCCATGAAAGTCTCTCCTTCCTCCTCGCCACCCCCTAAATCCCTCCAGCACAGAGTTAGCATGAAAGATGCTGTGGTCAGAGCATGGGAGGGAGACTCCTGTCCACAATTACATGTGTCCTAGATACCACCATCCCCCATGACTGTCACTGGCCTCACACCATGCTGATCTCCTCCACATCTCCAACAAGAGCTGTGGAGCAAAGCAGTTTTCAGCAGCCCAGGGCAAGGTGAATCCCTTGCCTTCGACTTCCTCGGAGCTCATGCTTGCCAGAAGAGCTGAGCAAATATTTTTCATGGAGCATCAGAAAAATGCTGTTTGGGCAAACTCTGAAGGCTTCCAGGGAACACAGAGCAGAGCAGCACTTGCAAAGGAAACGTCTTCAGAGGTCTGCAGGTAAACTGGAAAGTCTGGGTTTGGTTTATTTATTATCACAGCGTGAAATGTTGACACAAACATGACTGACTTTTGGCTTTGAGATAGTAAACCTGCCTGTTTCCAAGAAGCATTACGCTGTTCCCTCATTCACAGATTCTGCAGGTTTATATGGGTAATGCAAGTTTTAATCTAGCTTAAGCACTCTTTCTGAAATGTGAGTGTTTTCTGAGAGTCCAGATTCCTCTTCCCATGCACTGAGCAGGCAGGAATACACAATAGGATGGAAAAACATGGATTTAATCTACCAACAGAACCTGTTTGCCCTGCTGCTATCCAAGCGCATGAGAGTTTAGGAAAAGGTGTAAGATAAGGGCCACACTACAGCAAAGCTTTTCTGGATACTCCTCCAGCATGTGCTCCAGGACTTCTCAAACCAGAGATGGGTTGCTGTGGGTTGAACCCACAGCAGGCCAGTGGTCCAACCTGGCACTGCTCCCACTGGCTTGATTTTCACTAGGGAAATAGGCTAGGACTGTGTGATTTTCATCCCAAAAGACGACGACAGCCACCAGTGCTCAACCCACATCCCAGTGACTGTAGCAGGCGAGTGACTACACCAAAACATACTTGCCACGCACGAAGGAGAAGTCCCTATCCCGGCAGTGCAAAAAAGGGGTGCAGGCTGACAGTGAAGTGCTTCACTGCTGCTTTTCAGCTGAAGAGGTTTGAATCAAGACATTGCTCTTCAAACCCCTTAAAATACATAGGTCGGGTTTTTGATTGTAGTGCATTGGTTTTGTTGTTTGCCGCAAGCTCTTCAGCAAAAGTGAGACATACTCAATATTACTGACCTGGAATTCATCCATCACTTTTTCTTCCCTGGCCAGAGATTTGTCACCTTCCACAATCCTCTTTATCAGGTAAACGCCCCATATTTTTCACTCATCAGGCTAAATCCCAGCCATTATGCCAAACAGTTCCCCAGGCTCTCACTTTGGAAAAAAAAAAAAAAAAATTATTTTGGTAAGCTTTTAATTTTCTGGGGTTTGGTGCCATCAGGCAGCTTAGATGGTCTCTGCTTATCACAGAATCCCAGAATGGCAGGGGTTGGAAGGGACCTCCAGAGATCACCCAGTCCCACCCCCCTGCTCAAGCAGGCTCACCCAGAGCAGGGTGCACAGGACATCATCCAGGCAGGGGTTGAATATCTCCAGAGAAGGAGACTCCACAGCCCCCCTGGACAGCCTGGTCCTGTAAAGAAGTTATGAGGAAGGATAAGTGGCTGTTCCCAACACACGCCATCCCTTGGACTCTGATGGACTCCATGGAGCTAAGTAGAGCTTCCTATCTCCAGTGCTGAGGAGCGAGCTTATTTATTTTCCAGTATAAGTGACGAAGTACCCCTGGGGCTGATGGTGCAGCTGACAAATGTTCAACATCTTCCCCAGTTCAAGAAGGATGAGGAACTCTTGGAGTCCAGAGGAGGGCAACAAACGATGAGGGGACTGGATCATCTCCCCCATGAGGAAAGGCTGAGGGAGCTGGGCTTGTTTAGTCTGAAGAAGAGAAGGCTGAGAGGGGATCTCATCAACACATACAAATATATGAAGGGTGGATGTCATGAGGACAGAGCCAAACTCTTCTTGGTGGTGCCCAGTGCCAGGACAAGGGGCAATGGGCACAAACTGAAGCAGAAGAGGTGTCAGCTGAATATGAGTAAGAACTTCTTTGAGGGTGACAGAGCCCTGGTCCAGGCTGCCCAGGGGGGCTGTGGAGTCTCCTTCTCTGGAGATATTCAACCCCCGCCTGGATGATGTCCTGCGCCACCTGCTCTGGGTGAGCCTGCTTGAGCAGTGGGGTTGGACTGGATGATCTCCTGAGGTCCCTTCCAACCCCTGCCATTCTGGGATTCTGCGATCAGTGACCTAGATGGAGATGCATCCTCTGCAAGTTTGTGGGTAACAGTTAATTAGGAGAGGAGTCTGACACAATGAATATGCCTTGATCTAGAGGGACCCTGAGAAGGGCTGGAACAACAGGAACATCATGAAGGTCAGCAAAGCTCTGTGCTGGTGTTGGAGTGACACCAGGCTGGGAACCTACTGGAAACCAGCTGAGAACAGGCTGGGAACTGAGTAGCTGATCAGCCATGGTGCTATGGGGTGACAATTGATACCAAGTTGAACAAGAACCATCCCAAACCAGGATGACACATACAGGACTACAGACTCCAGAGGAACTTCTTATCAGCCAGTCTAGGATCACAGCAGTCACCCAAATCTTAAGCACCACTGGGTCCCACCACTCACTGCCTGATCTGGACCTCATGGACCAGCAGTGTTGCCACCTTTCTCCTCTGCCCTAATCCTGTGCATGGAAAAGACCCTCGGCAATGTCCCAGAGGCAGGGGTCCAGCTCCCAAAGAGATTTCGTTGAAAGCACACACAACCAGATGCAGCTCACCTCTGGTCACACAGCCCAGCACAGCTCTCCTCCCTGTGACATGGAAAGATCTGCTTTATATTTAATGAGGGGGGGATTACCAATGAAACCCTGACCAGACAGGATCTTGGGCACAGCAGTGAATCCAGCATCTTATAGCTCAACTCCCTGTGGTGGATGTCTGCTTGTCCATCATTGAATGAGCTGTGTGGATGGAGCTGCAAGCTTCATTCATCTAGACCATGGTGAGAAGAGAGGAGACAAGCCCTGGAGCATGGCCAGGGCAGCGGGAAGCCAGGACAAGGAGGGATCAGGTGACACCAGGGGATTGCTCTGTCGTTTCTTTGGAGGCTACCCAGCAAGGGTCATGCCCAACTCAAGTGGTTCATACCTGATGGCGCCCCAGGAACATGTAGGGAAGGAAAGGGCTCCATTTGTTCCAGTCAGGCAGATTGTGAAGAGAATTTGTGAGCCTACAAAAGAATTTACTGTAAAATGGACACAGTTAAGGAAGAAAAAATAGGAACCAAATTATGGACACTCAGTTCCTAGGTCATAGCAAGAAATTGCCCTCAGATAGTTCCATATCGTGCCTTATGCTTCAGCCAACATGGACAAGAGGAGCCAAATCCACAGAGCCATTTGTGAGGATGTTGATAACCTCCTCAAACAAGGGCAGCAAGGTTCAGTGGAGCATCCACATGTTAACATACCACTGTTTTTCAGCCAAACTTCCCTCCAGAAAAGGGACCTCAGAGAACGGAAGAAGTCCTATGGGTGACAAACTGCAAAGGCACCTGCCAATGTTTTATCTGAAAATTGAGTCATCCACCTGCCCAAGCACAGCTGAGTGCAAACACATCCAGAGACTTAAGAGGAGGGAGTTTCCTAGGTCCCGTTGACATCCATGAACTTTGCCAGTTTCTGGCTTTGACAGCCAATCCTTAATCATAGAATCATAGAATGGTTTGGGTTGGAAGGGATCTTAGAGATCATCTGGTTCCAACCCCACTGACATGGTCAGGGATGCCTTCCAGGTTGCTCAAAGCTCCATCCAACCTGGCCTTGAGCACTTTCAGGGATGGGGCATCCACAACTTCTCTGGGTTCCAGTGCCTCACCACCCTCACAGTGAAGAAACAACAACATATTGTTCCTCCAGGTCATTTGCAGCAGGTTCCCACCAGTCCCTACAGAGGAGCTCACCATTGCCATCATCATTGAACAGGTGGGAAAACTGGGGCTCAAAGATGGGAAGCAACTTGGCTAGGAACTCTGGCAGCCAAGGCAGCATGGGGACTGTCATGTCCCAAATCCTCTGCCCTCATCCCCCATCTGTCTTCTCTCCTGAGCCTCCTTACTTTTCCTAGAGAGCTGTGTTTTAAGAACCCTGTACAGAAACCACCCCTGGGAGTCTTTCTGCCTCTCCACAGGCTTGATTAGCTGGAGTTGCATTTCTGAGGGCCTCGTTGGACTCCTCCAGCTCAGGAGGGAGCGCAGACCACTCCACAGCCTCAAACAACTTCTTGATGTTAAATTCCCCAATCTCCCAATGCTGAATCCACCTTGAAATTAGTCTCAAAACCTCTCTTTGCAAGCAGTCGGGAAGGGGGCTTAGGAGGAGGAGGGGAGGCAGAAGGGAAAAGAAATTAGATACATTTTCTGTGAGAAGAAGAATTAAAATGGAAAATTCAGCTTAGTAGCGGAATAATGAGGCTGTGCCTGGGAAATGCCCTGGTGTGAAAGAGAGGTGAGGAGAGGTAACTGCAGGGAGCAGGCACATGAGATATGTTGGCAGGGGTGGGAGGACTCCAGGAGCACCACTGGCAGAAACGAACTGTGCGTCTTGCCCAGGTCAGCCCTGGCCAAGGTCAAAAGCCAGGGTCCAAGGAGGAGGCTCTGATGGGGTTTCCTGGCAGGGGGAATGCAGAAACATGGGAGGGGTTTAACCACAATGGTAAGAAATATTAAAAGCTGTTTTCCTGTGCTTTCCCACTGTGTGTTCATCTGGGGTGCAGGATGGGCTCTTCCCATGGAGGGGGGTCACAACTTAGACCTGGGATGAGGGCTAGTCCTATTTCAAGCTCAGGAGACCAGGTTTCTGCAAAATGCCAAGGGGAAGAGACAGGATTTTATCTAGCGTAACTCTGCCTGTCACTGAAGAAGGCACTTTTGACTCTCTCCAGAGAGGAACAAGAGCAGCATCCCCTTAAAATCAGAGCTTGATAGTTGAGGAATCATAGAATCACAGAATGGTTTGGGTTGGAAGGACCTTAAAGATCACCTAAATCCAACCTCCCTGCCATGGGATCAGGAGGGGAATTCTCTACTGGTGGAACTCAGAGGCACCAATGTCACCGCAAGCCCATGGCTTTCCTCAGGTCTCCTTGCAAAACCCTGGTAAAGAGGTGGATTGGCGACATCTTCATAGCTGGAAACTTGTTCTTCATCCAGCCCTGCTGAAGGCAAGGAGAATGCCAAATTTCTCTTGTGCCAGTTTTCCCAGGAAGGGTGGTTTACAAATCTCCTTTCAGGATATATGAACTGATTTGAGGTGATAACTGGAAAGGATCCAAGTCCAGTTAGTGCCTAGATACCAGCACTGCCTGGTTTTCATTGCCCACCCCAAATCATCCTTGCGGGGGGAGGGAGCAGGGGCGGAGGCTATTTCTCCCTCCTCTCTTCTCCCCCCACATCCCCCTCATCTTCTCCAAGCTTGACAGGGACAGTTCAGTCAGTCCGTCACCACTAATCTTTGGATACTTTTAGTGTCACTCTAATGACAGCACACCTCTCTGCCGAGCCACCGAGCCGCTGCAATAAAAGCCTCTTAAGGCCAGCAGCCCCTCTGAGCAAAGTGGCTTGCCCACTGCCGGGGCCCTTCCTTCCCTCTGGAAATGGCATCCGGCCGATTAGCCCTGCCGCCCGTGACAAGAATCGGACATGAAACCTTCCGCTTTTAGATGCATTAAAGCCCTTTGCGGGAAGCGCTCAGAAGTGCACCGCTCGCCCCCTTCGCCTGCCCTCCCACCTCTCCACACCTCACCTTCCCCACTCCCACCCTTCCCCTCCTCTCTGGGGACTGAGCGCCTCGGGGGATGCTCTCAGGAGCACCCAGGGTGGTTTGGCTCATTCCCCCCACCCCTGCTCCCTCCCCGATTTCATAGATTCATAGAATCACAGAATCGCTTAGGTTGGAAAAGACCTTTAAGATCATCAAGTCCAACCATTCCCCTAACCCTCCCACCCCACCACTAAATCCTGTCCCTAAGCATCTTGTCTGCCCAGCTTTTAAATCCTTCCAGGGATGAGGACTCCACCACTTCCCTGGGCAGCCCCTTCCAATGCTTGACAACCCTTTTGGTGAAAAAAACCCAGATCTTCTTGCCACCCCTGCGCACAGAGAAAATGGAGGCCGATGGCAACCAGGGGGTGTCACAAGGCAATGCTCTTCCAAGCTCCTCTCTTCACTGGGTTTTGGCTCTTTCAGTGCTTAGTTTTCCCCCCGTCACCAGAAATACATGTGAGTGAGAGGGCAACATCCTTTTGGATGGGATGTGAACCACACAGCATGGTGTCTCTGAGTCTGGGGTGAAAGTCTAGGGCTTCCAGATGGTTGTCCCAACCCCACTTTATCCTGGGCCTTCTGCTCCCTCCTCAAGGGAGGCAGTGTGTCTTTTCCCACCCCAAGTGGCTGCAGAGCTATGCTGTGCACTGGTAAAGAGCTGATGAATGAAGTGTGCAATACTATTAATAATAAATAAGCTTGTCTGTTGGTTTAGAGGATTTTGTTCTGCTGCAGGGCTCATCAAGGCATCCGTCGGGACCTGTTGCATTCGAAGGCAGCATCGCGTCCCTAAATCATTAAGCCATCTCCATAGCAGTGCACAATACGTTCACTTGCTTTGGACATTGTGCATTGGCACAGCCCCTGGACCCCAGCTCTCGGCATCACGGGGTGCAGGAAGGCAGCATGAGCTCTGGCACAACTCAATGGCAGCACAGCTCTGACAGCGTTTCCCCCTCATTTCACCAAACTTGGGTTTGCGAGGTAAAAGGTTGATAGCTCAGTATGGGTCTGTTCAGCTCAGCAATTCGGTTGCGTTCAGAGAAGTGCGCCCTGGGGAAGGTGAGATACGTTATTCGCATGCCCTGGCGCATGTCCCAGGCAGTGTAGGGATGAAGTCAGCGGGCTGCCAGGGGCAGATGGGTGTGCTGAGAGCCGTAGGCAGCCAGCCTGAGCTGGAGCGTGGATGAACCAGAACCAAGAGGCAGTAAGTCACCAGGAGTCAGGAAGGGCACAGTGGGAAGCTGGGATTGCATGATGCAGCCCCAGCCGTTTGGGGGTTTGTGACTGACTGCGCAGCTCACTCACTTGACTTCACGCAAGTCCTTGGGTATGTCTCAGGCTCTCCCATTAGAAAGCAATTTCACCGATTCTCCTGAGTCACTGGGGCTATGACTGACTGACCATGGAAGAATGAAGAACCAACACCACCAAGGCACATTGGCATCTGACTCCCAGCTCTCTGAGGATGGCTGGGCTTAAGAGATATCAGCTGAAGGAACAAAGCAGGGCAGACCCTTGTACAGACTGGAAGAGCCTTTTTTGTCTCTTTTGCTTATGGTCCAAAAAGACACAGGAAAATCCAGCTCCCAAAACTGTGTGAGATCTATCAGAGCTGGGTAGGAGACATACAGCCCCCAAATGTTCAACAAGCAGGACACTGGTGAGAGGATCATAATGATGCTCACCTGTTTTGCAGGTCTGAATTGCCCTTCCTTCACTGTATGAGCCCTTTTCTAAAGGCAGGTCTAACCTCCCTTTGAAGCAGGGAGGACAAAGACCAGTACTGCCTAGGAGAGGGTTGTCCCACAATACAAATCAGAGAAAAAGAAGAGTTCAACTTGTCAAAGACACCCTGAAGGTGGCAAGACTTCCCAGAGGAAAGAGATTTAAAAAGCCAGATGGGTGGTGGGCTCCCCCACTAGTGTCAGCCATCAGAAAATGAGCTTGTCTAATTCCAGCTCCACTACTTGACAAAAAGACACCAGCAGGAAAGGGATGGTTCTTCCCAGCTACTTTAGGAGGACCCAAGGATACCAGGCAAGGGGTTGTCCCTGGAAACCGAGAGAGGCCAAGCTGCAATTCGAGCTGTGTAGAAGCCTGCTTGGGCATCTCCAGCCATAGCTATTTTTCTCAATAAACATCTTATGCTTGGGAAGCATTGCCTATTGCTGATGGAGAAGACCAATGAAGGCTGCGGGGAGACCAGATTACAGCCTTTCAGTACCTAAAGGGGGCCTATAGGAAAGAGGGGGAAAATCTTTTTAGTAGGGCCAGCTGTGACAGGACAAGGGGTAGTGGTTTTAAACTAAACCAGGGTAGGTTTAGACTAGATCTAAGGAAGAAATTCTTTACAATGAGGGTGGCGAAACCCTGGAACAGGTTGCCCAGAGAGGTAGTGGAGGCCCCATCCCTGGAAGCATTCGAGGCCCCATCCCTGGAAGCATTCAAGGCCAGGTTGGATGGGGCTCTGAACAACCTGATCTAGTTAGCGGTGTCCCTGCTCCTGCAGGGGGGTTGGACTAGATGACCTCTAGGGGTCCCTTCCAACCCAAAACATTCTATGATTCTATGATTTCTGAGTGACAAATGCCACAGAATCAACCTTTTCTAAACTGAAAATCAAGACATCCAAGCACAATCAAGAGGAAGTCAAGATGAACCCTTCTGACTGCTGAGTAGATGGCCTTCCTCCTTTCCATGTTTTGAGCAGCCAAGTGGGGAGGTTCATCTTCTTCTTAGCTGTCATTATCCTCTTCTTGGCAGGGAGCGAAGCACAGGGGGGACACTAGGTCATCACTGCCTCTGTTGAAGTGGGTCCTACACCAGAGCCATGACAGCCCGCTCTGTGGGGCTGGAGAAACCCCAGGAGCCATAGAGGTGATGAGGAAGCAGAGCTGATGGAAGATGGACTAACCTGAGAGCTAAGGAACAGGCCTGGCTTGAGGGTCCCAGTGGCCAGCACAAGGCCAGGTGAATGAAAGCACAAAAGCTCTTGTTATACCAGTGGATGAAAATCCATGAGCCCCAGAAACCATCCTGGCTGCCCCACACATGTGTGTCTGCATCCCACATCCCCACCTGAGCTCCCTGCAGCACATCCGGGAAATAGGCAAATTTCCTTGGATCCTGCTTCTTTCTCTGGCTCTTTCTGCATGGTGCATCTCAAGTCCAGTCAATTAGAGCCGTGGATCAATTAAGCATTAACAGACAAGGAAGATAAATTACTCAAATGGGCAATCCCTGAGTCCAGAAGGGAAAAAATTCCCTGGTGTTGATTCATGCAGATTCTCCTCTTTTTCAGGTCTGACCGGATGCTCCTTTGGCTCGCAGCACGAGGCCTCGCACAGGTATGAGGTGCCACGCAGTCTGCCACTGGGTTGTTTTTCCCTTTAGATGTTTCACTCTGATTGCCTATGAAGACCCACTCACATAGGGCTTGGTTTCTTCTCCCTCCTCCCTTTCTTCATCCTCCCTAATGCATTCCCAGCAGTGTTTTGGCTTGGGAAAAACTTCGCAAAGTGAAAAGAAGCTGAACTCATTCTTGCTTTTCCTACCCCAGAAGGCAAGGTTCTGAAGACATGGATCCACACCGCCTCTTGCCAATGAAAGGCCAGACAAGGGAGCGTGTGTGTGTACCTGTGCGTATTTGCATGTGGATATTACCAGCCCTGACCCGGCTGCAATGAGTCTGTTTACACATTAGGATTTGCCCTTCCTTAGTAGCTGGAAGATCGAGTGGGGAAGGTCTGGGGAAGGGTATGAAGGAATAGAAATCTCCCTCAGGAACTGCTTATGGCACGAATCTCTGTGCTCAGCTGCCTTTTCCCACGTCACGGCTCCCGGACCATCCCTTTCTATACAGTTGTGGGGCACTCAATCATTCCTCTGGAGGTATTTAAAAGAAGGATGGATGAGGTGCTTAGGGACAGGGTTTAGTGGTGGGATGGCAGGGTTAGGTTAAAGGTTGGACTCGACGATCTCAAAGGTCTTTTCCAACCAAAGTGATTCTATGATTCTATTCTATGATTCTATGATTCTATGATTCCTCCATGCCTGTGCAGACACAGGGCCCCAAGGTCAGGGCAGGATGGAACCAAATTCCTGTCCCCTGAAACCTTCTGAGGACAAATTTTATAGCTCTTGTGAACCATAACTAAGCTCTATCACTTTCAACAAGGTGTCCTTGTCAGGGACCCCTTTGGGTGTCTGGTATCACCCACTCCTGAGTTGGAGCAGTTTCAGATCATGTTTTTTTCTATGGAAGGTCCCAAATTTGGTGCCGAATTTATTCCCAAGATTCAGGGGATGTCAAAGGTCCCTGGTGTTTAATATTTTGTGTTTTCATTTAATGCATTTGGCTCCACATCTTCCTCGTTTAGAGGTACCTGGGCACTGGCAACCTGGGCAGGCGAGACAGGAAAATGCAATTAAAGAAAAATCCTGCCCTTTTCATGGCAACTCCCCTGTCTATGCCTGCTTCATCCCCACTTTTCCATTCCCTTAAACCTCTACTAACCCTGCTCATACCAGCCGTGCACATGCAGAAACTCTTCCTTCCCCTCCACACTCCTCCTCCTCTCTCTCCCCCTCCGGCTGCTTGAGAAATTCAAACCTTCTTCCTATTAGGAAGAAAAAAGGGTCTGCTACCAGGTTGAAAGAAAAAGCAGAGGAATGGGTTAAAGGGGTTTAAATTGGAGTTTTATGGATATTTCTCTCTCTCCTTTGTGAGCGCATTAAACTTTTCTTTCGTTAAGAGGACAGGAATGGGAAAGGAGAGGAGAGAGGGGAAAGAGAAGGTGGGGGGGTGGAAAAAGCCCTCAGATATTCATGTGTGACACAGCTCAGGCAGGTGAGATGTACGGCTGATTTGCTTAATGCTGACAGGTCTTTCTTCTTATTGGAAAGAAAACACAGCGGGGATCCTAAAATGTGCCGTGTAAAGGTCCATGGCAGGAGCATTTCCAATCTTCCGTGGTGACGCTGCGTGCCAGGTATTCACACAGGCACATCAGGGAAAAATAACACAAAAAAGTTCTTCAGTATAGATTCCCATTAACCTGCTGCCTATGGTAATGTCGAACCTAAAGCCGTTCCAAAGCACACGCAGCTCCTGCACTAGCCGGCATGGAGATGTGTGTGGGTTGGTGTGTGGGCATCGGTGTGGATGCCAGCCTGTCCGGGTGGCGTAGATAAAAGTGAGAGTGGGGAGAAAAAAGGGAGGAAGAGGAGTGCCAAAGCAAGGGGGGTGGGGGGGTGGAGGGGGGGAGGGTTATTTTCCTCTGCTGTTCTATTAAACTGTCTTTATCTCAATGCACGGGTTTTACTTTTTTTTTTCCAATTCTCTCCCCCATCAGCAGGGGGGGGGGGGGGGTGGAGGGGAGGATGGAAAGAAAGAAAGGACAGAGAGAGGGAGGGAATCTGAAAGAGGGGAGGCAAAATGAAGGTGAGAGTTAGGATGGAGGATGCTTCCCATGTGGTCCTGCTCACTGCTGGGCTCCCGTAAGGGGTTCCTGCAGGCTCGCCCAAGAAGATGTCTCCCAGAAGAGGGTACCTGGGGATCTGGGAGGTGGGATTCCTTGTGAAAGCCACCAGCCCATCTCTTCCCAGTGCCCTGGGTTGCTGTGACTCCCTCCTGAAGGAAAAGCACCCTCCGGCCAGCCTGACTGTGCTGCCTGTCTCCTCCGATGAGCGGATGGCTTGTCCTGGGGGATTGCACGTTCGCCTTTCTTCACGTCAGCTCAGCGGACAGCGGGATGTGTCGCGGCAACATCATGCACAACACACAAGCTGACACAGCTGATGGCCCTTGATGCTGGGATGGCTGAGATGCTCTGCAGATGAAGATAAGGCTCAAGGGCAACCTTCCAGCTGCACATGAAGCCATGATGATGGCTGGTATGTCACCTCTCCAAGGGGAACGTCCTCCCCGCTATTCTCCTCTCCATACCTGTTGGCACTAAGTCTCACCTGCAACAAAAGCTGGGGCAGGCCTTTATGGAAAGTCATGAGAATAGATGCATGCATGGCTGTAACAGCAAAGTCACAAGCAGAGGCTGGTGAGAGTGGTAATGGAAGAACAGAAGAGATTTAGAAGCGGGATGAATACTTGCAAGGAACAAGAGTTGGGGGGTCGAGGATTAAGCCAAATCTGGAAAGGTGGTGGGACAATGGAGCTGAGAGCTATATGCTTGTGAGCACGAGCTGAGGGCACGGTGCAAGCTGGATGTTTTTCTGAATGTCTGGAAAACACAGCAGGAACAGCAATAATGCAGGGGGAACAGTTTGCAGCTCCCAGGAGGGTCAGCACCTGCATCGATTTAAAAGCTGGGCAGACAAGGTGCTTAGGGCCAGGGTTTAGTGGTGGGATGGCAGGGTTAAGGTAACAGTTGGACTTGATGATCTTAAAGGTCTTTTCCAACCTAAACGATTCTATGGTTCTATGGTTCTATGATCATGTTTCAGCCGTTTCGCGTCTCTGCTCCGAGTGATGAGAAAGGAGTGTATGATAGGTCAGATCACAGAGCGTTGCAAAAGCAGCACTTGGGGACACCTTAGGGCAGAGGACATGTCCTTTCTGGAGCCACCAAAGAAACAGAAGCACCCAAGCCTCCTCACAGGATTCATCTGACACCCACCACATGAATGTTGCTTCTGTAGCATTTTCATCTGAGCCAGGCATCCTGGGGTCCCTTTTTGCCTCATAACTAACCCAAAAAGTGAAGTCTGAGGTATAGTTCATCTCATCCTAATGTGGACCTTGTTCAGACAAATCTTCCCTACCTGCCATTGACTGTCCCACCTCTTGTGCAGTCAGAAGCACAAAGTGAAGGAGCTCTTTCAGTCCTACTCCCCAGCAACTCCTGCATGCAGGATCCAGAACACGCAGGCCTTTGGGCAGGTGGCATTCAGGTGCCATGAGCAAAAGGTCCCTGAAGGACCCAGGGAGGAGGTGCATGGCATGGCCTTGAATTAGCAACTGGGTCTCTTTTGGGAGGGTCTGTACAGACCATAACAAGCAGGAGGTGCCACGTTGCAACTGGGAGATGTACCAGCAAAGAAGTGCTGTGATGGATCCCATATTTGACCCCACATTACCTCATACATTGAAGACACAAGACAGATGGAGCAGAAAAGTCAAGAATATTCCTTCCCACTTTAAGTGACCACCTTGGACAGTCCCCTTTTCAGATGTCACTGTGCAGTTGCAGTGACTGATGAAGCCCCTGATTTTGCAAACACTTTTACTCCCCAACACATTGTACCCTAGGGAAACTGGCTGGAAGGAGAGGAAAGGGGAGGAGGCAGAAATCGTGCTCACTCCTTCTTATTTTCTTGGTGCTCTGATAAGCCCTAGGGGAGCCAAGGGCGGGGAGATGGACATCATTCCACCATATCCACCAGTCTGGCTGTCTCCACATCCCACGTGAGTGAGGCAGAGCATACAGGCAACGATGCCAAGAGGGTATCCTGGGGGTGTGGGACACCTGATTAACCATGCTGGTGTCCATCTGAGAGCTGTGGTCAGGGGAGGCTTGGGCACTTTTCCTCTCATCCTTGAAGTGCATGCCACAGAGAAAGCAGGACATAAACCACACTGACCACCATGGTTTCATCTCTACTGACCACAAAGGGGTGGTGGGCACACAGCTCACCTGCAGGTCCCTGAAGGTAAGTGAGGAAAGTTCCACCCTGGTTTCTTTTTCTGCCGATGACTCATTTCTCCATGCCTTAGTTTCCTGTACCTCTAAAATGGGGGTTATGGTGTTGACCTCCTTCATCCAGTGCTTGGAGATCAACTGATGAGAAGGACTGATGGTGGCTCCTGCTTGATGGCTATGAGGAGGGCTAGCTGGTGAGATTTCAGCACTCAGATGCGTGGCCATGTGGCCCTTCCCAGTCATTTGGTTAATGCTTCCCAGGTTGTTGGTGTCAATCCCCCAAAACACAGAGAATGGTCCAACAGCAGAGTTGTGGCTTTTTGAGAAAGTCCTGAAAGAAACATCAAAAGCCCAGGTCTGCCATCCACCCTGGTCCGTGGTGGCCACGGTCCTCATCATTGTCAACTTCTCTGGCTTCTGCACATGGAGATGTCCTAAAACAGCAGTTGTAATCAGCTGATATTCCTTGTGCTGCTCACAACATCCTCATCCCAGTCTGGCTTGGGACTGAAGCAACCCTATCCCGGAAGACAAACTGTTCTTCTCCAAGACACGCAGATCACCTCCCAAGGACTTTAGGGCTTCACTACTTCAAACTCCACCTTGAAAATACCTCTCTATAGTCATCCATCAGCTGGCACGGGGGCTGGAAATCAAGAAAGGCGCATTGCCATCACTCAACGACCATCATGTAGTGCTGCATGATGGGGAGATGGTTACTGGGCCACAATGGAGATGAGCAGGAAGACAGTGTGTTCAGCAGAGGCCACTGATATGGCCAGGGCTGGAGCACAGGACATGAGATGAAGGGCCAAGAGATGCATTTGCTCACCAGAAGAAGACTAGGGAAAGGGGAGTTCAAAGTGCCATCTCCATCTTCTCAATGGGAGACTGTAGGGAAGACAGAGGTAGACTCATCTCAGACATGCACAGTGGGAGGACAAGAGGCAACAGGGGCATGCTGGGACATGGGAAATTCCAACTGATAAGAGGAATTTTTTTCCCTGTGAGGGTGCCCAAACCCTGAAGCAGGGTCCCAAAGAGGCTGTAGTGTCTCTGCTTCTAGGAGACAGTCTGATCTCAACTAGACAAATTTATGACCCATTTGGGCCCTGCTTTGGGTGAGCAATTGGACTGCAGAGGTCCCCTCTGACCCAAGTCATTCTGTGACTATAGACACCACTCTGCATGTAACCAAGGCACGAACCCCACAAAAGTCATACGAGGGTCACTCATGGACCTCCACTTGTGCCCATCAGCAGAAAATAATGGTGACCCTCTCCTGGATCTCACACCTCTGTGCCTTCTTACACTTCCATACCTTTCCTTCTTATTTGGACCACTGCTGGTTCCTGCAGCCCATGCCCATCACTTCAAACCTGCCAACATCCCCCACACAATGGGATATTTCTACAACTGATTCTATAATCTTTCCTCCATCTTGGCCAGATCTGTGGGTGTGTGTCCCCACCATCCATCTTGATCCATGTCCTTGTCTGCATGGGAAAGATGGCTCCAGAGAGACCTCATTGTCTCCAGAGAGACCTCATTGTCTCCAGAGAGACCACCTCTGGCTAAATTAACTGTTTGGAAAAGAGCTCCTTGTCCTTCCCAAGACTTTTTGTCAAGCTGTGAGTCCCTCCTGTTTCCCTTTTAGGAAAGCCAAAGTTTTTCTTACCTGTGGGACAGTCAAGAGCTTCCAAAATTTATTTTCTCCCTGGCATCCTCCAGTCTGCAGCTTCCTGATCCCAGTTTGGCCATGGGCCTGCCCCATCCTTCGCCCCACCAGCTCCAACATCAGCCCTTCCCCTTGAACAGAGATGAGGTTAAGGGAGAAACACTCAGGAAAAAAATTTCCCCCAAAATTATTTTGTACTGGCAAATATTAGGTCCACTTTATCCCACTGAAGCTCTTCCTGGGGTGAATCTCACCAGGCAGACATATGGGCAAGATGAAGGGAGGGAGGACAGAGTGTTTCTCCACAGCATAATTAAATCCTGGAGCAGCCTTAGACGACTTAGATGATTTGCCCTGGGCTGTCCATACCTCATCTCCCCACAGGGCTTGGATGGAGGGGACACAGCCCATCAGTCCTTCCTGTCCTTTTCCCAGTCTCCCCAGTTTAACAGCATGAAGACTGGGAGGGATCAGGTGGCTTTGCTGAGCACCCTAGCCCCCATGTCCACCCCCGGAATCCCGTCTGCTGCAAGCATAGGAGTTCAGACTCCCTTCCCTCACCTACTGGTACCAAGGGGCATAGAACTGTCTCAGGGGAAGGACCTGGTCCCTCCGCTCTGCTCTGCTGCCTCCCACCCATCACCATCCCTGCTCCCACCCCTTTGTAGTGGTTTTTAGTGATTGTAGAGGAATCGGGAAAACTCCCCATCACCATGGACTCAGCTCTCTGGCTGCATCCTACCTTGGTGCCCCCCCCCGCCAAGTCTGTGACCCCCCCTCTT
>NW_009259866.1:96053-122703 GCF_000687185.1 Egretta garzetta | reverse complement strand
GGCTGTCCTCTGCCTCCTGTGCTGAGGGGAGGGTAATGCCCCTCTCTCGGCTGGCTCCTTCCTCCTCCTCCCAGGTAAAGCAGAGTTCCATGCAGAAACGAGCTCCACTCCTCTCTCCTTTCTTCCCCTTTTCTCTCCTCCCTTCTCCATCACGCCAGTTGTTTCATCCTTTGAGAACTCTCTGCTTCTCCCTATGGGACCCACTTTAAAAAACAAGGGGAGGGGGGGCGTGGGGGAGAAGGAAAGAAAACTCCATTGTCTTGTCAAAGGGAATAAGTGAAAAGTTGCAAGTGTCTCTCTGCAGGTTTTGGCTCCTGTGTGTTCTCCTTTCAAACCCTGCCAGCCTCAGGGGCTGTCATTTCGCCTTCATCTCAGCGGATCGACCCGTGGTTTCCCACCGCTTCCCCTCCCCAGCATCACTGAGCGTGGAGCTGCCAGGCTTTTCACGGCCACCGCCAGCTTGATCCTATTGACAGGTCTCTTCTCTTTGCTTCCCTTTCAAAGGGGGGCTCGGGGTCCCTTCCTTCCTCCTTTCCTTTCCCCCTCCTCCCCTCCCTCCCTTTCTTTTCCTGATTTTTCTTCTTATTCTTAGAGGTGCGCCGCCGAGGTGCTGCTGTGCAACGACTTGACAAGGCCACACGCGGCGGAGCCGGGGCCCAATTATAAACCCCTTTTTAAGAGCGGCCTTCGTTTAGAGAGTGAGATTGGAGCTGTCAGAATATTAACGAGCTCTTGCCGGCGGCACGGCATCCAGCAGCAGCACAGAGGGACCACTCGCTGGCGTCGAGGAGTTGTGTGGGGTGGAGGGGAGCGTGCACCAGACCAGGGTGATGACCTGGGCAAGAGCTTCCAGGGTTGGAGATGGTGGTGTGCAACCAGTGTGCCAGGCATGGTGTTGGCTAAACCAGCTTATCCCAGCCAGGCTGGATGGATTTGTGCATGGGGCCACCACGGACACCGCCACCCTTCTACCAGGCATCACCTGGCCATGAGGAGGCAGCGTGGTCTTATGGTTAGAGCAGGCAAGAGAAGTTCTGTTACCAACTCTGAAGGTGGCCTTGGGGCTTATCCCCTGGGTGGCACAGGGCTTCCCAGGGTGCTGAGGAGTCACCCTCCAACCACCTTTCCTCATCCTTGCAGCAGGGAGGACAATCAACAGCAAAGTGGTTGTGAGGTCTCCCATGACTGGCATTCATCCAGCATTGCTGTGGGTGATTACAAGGATTGGCCCCAAAGCCAATTAAAGCATCAAAGGGGAATGAGACAAGAGGTGGGTCTGGAAAGATATCCCCTCTCTCCTGGAGTGGCATATGCGTGCCCACCTACAACACAACCATGTTGGCAAACACATGTGGCCAAAGGAGAGCACATACATGCAACTGTCTGTCAACATGCATAAATCCACGTATCCAAATGGCAGGCATGTCCAACAGCATACTCAAGCCAGCACATGCCTAAGTAGATACTCATGACCCTGCACGCACGACTACAGCCCCAACAAGAACATGCACACAGGTGTGTCTATGCATCTACGCAGACACTGAAATCCAGAGAAGTAAGCATTCAAGTAGCCCCTGCCCAACATGAGCAAATAGGCTCACACCTGCGCACAGCATCACATATCTGCTCATTTGCAAACATGCACCAAGACTATGAAGGGTACCAAGTCCCATCTGTCCCCTGATGTCCACCTACAAGGTCCCTCCTGTCCTTCCCACATTGCTGAGACAACTATGGGGTGCAAAGGTCTGTGGGGCTGAAGGGGGCTGCAGACTCACCCAAGTTATTTTACTCAAACTTTTGCCTGGGTACCTCCACCCAAAGCTGAATCCCATAGCCTGGGAGAAAGGGGTGACTGGGGAGAAGAGGTGGTGTGGGGAGGAGGTGCAGGACCGCACCATGGAATTCAGGCACCTAAAAGGCAGGTAGGAGGATGATACACAGGGAAACTGGCAGATGGGGAGGGGGAAGGTGTATGTGTCTAAGTGTGTGCGTGTGCTGGCTGCCCTATTGGTGGTCACAGGCCCCACGAAGCTAAGAGCCCTTGTATTCTCCTTCTATACACAGCCCAAGACAGACGTGAAAACACTGGTTCTTGTCATACAACCCAAGATGCCTTCTTTGCAGCCAGAGCACACTCCTGGTTCATGCTGAGCTCTCTCTCTCTCCCATGACCACTGGGGCTTTTTCCACAGAGCTGCTCCCCAGCCACTCAGTTTGGCCACATTTTGGTCAGGAAAGATTTGGTTTCAGGATGGAACATTTCCAGATGGTCCCCACTAGCTCTGTTCACCCATGTCCAGCTGTCAGCCTGGTTCTAGCCAAAGGCTGCATTGCAGCCCATCAACCGGCCTTACATGCCTCTGCTCACACCACTGTATTAGGTAAGGGATGGGGCCCTTGAAACTGGAAACATTCAAGACCAGGTTGGACGGGGCTCTGAGCAACCTGATCTGGTTAAAGGTGTCCCTGCTCACTGCAGGGGGGTTAGACTGGGTGACCTCTAGGGGTCCCTTCCAACCCAAAACATTCTATGATTCTATGAAACTTCTGCAGTGTCTGTAGATGGAAAAAAAAATGGCTTTACTTAAGTTGGGCTTCTCATGATAATCCTCTAAAGGCTCATGCATGATGCCACAGAACTTGCTTTGAAGACCAGGCCCTAGTAGGGTCAGAGAGTGCCTAGCACACCACCTGAGCATCTTCCTGGGCTCCATGTAGCTGAGTCAGGCTGAGCAAGACCTGGGTCTTGCTCACAACATCCAGTAAACCCTCACAATTAGAGAGGTCTTGTATTCATTGCCATGTGTCTGCTGGATCCAATGAGTCCTGCCGATAACCTGTGCACAGGCTGCGTGTGTCACTGCGGCGTCTCTCCTGGGGTATGCACTGTATCAGAGTCCACGTTAGGTTTAGGGGGCACCAGGGGCTTGTAGCCCTCTCTATTCCCACCACGCATGACCCATTTCTGGTCAGTTTAATCCAGGAGGTGCCAGCCTCTGTGTGTGCTTTTGCACCCCTATCCACATGTGGTGATGCCCATTCCATGCCAGCAGAGTCCCTTGTCCATATAACTACTACCTTTTGCCGCACGGGGTGGGTGCCTGCGGTGCCCTGGGATGCAGAGCTGCCTCGCAGGGTCATGCCGGTTGCTGGTTTGACTCCCATTAAACACCCTGCCTGGGCAGAGGCAGGGGCTCCATTTCCTTGCATTCCAGCTTTCCCTCCCGCTACCTCTCTGCACACACAAGACCTCTGGACCTCTCCTCCAAGCTGAATTATCCCATGATCCACATTTTCCTTCCCTGCCTTAGGACTCTACAAAGCAGATGCTGAAAAAACCACATACAACCCATTCCCAAGTCATTTAGGGCAAGAAATGAGGAAAGGATGGGGACGGGGAGACAAAACACACAGGTGCTGCCCCGTGCACAACTGTGCTGGTGCAATGGGTACCCTTGGAAGCAGAGACCTCTCGCTTTGCTAGAGGACACACAAGCACTGGCCTGTGTGAATCAGCTGCCAGGAGGGTAGAGGTGCCCGTCCCAGCGAGCTTTGGCTTGACTCCAGTTTCAGGACCAAGTGAAAGGATCTATCCCTGGGCATCGTCAGGCTCCTGGGCATGTCTGCGCCTGGCACCCCAGCCCAGGCAGTCTTTTTCCCTCTGTCAGCTCATTGCACTCCCAACCCTTTCATTTAGGACCTAGCAGGGTCCCTTAGGCCACTCTCTCCTTGGCGTTGACCCTCTGCATCTCCCTTTCAAGCCAGTCTCCCCCTCACCTCCTCCTCCCTCTGCCGGGTATCTCTGCAGAAAGAGAAAAAGACCAAAACCCATGCAAGATCCCTGTTAGCAATGGTCAACCCACCCAAGAACCCCAATAGCAACAGCCACAGTCGACTTTCAATACCATCGCTAATCACAAACATGCCTAAAATGAACACGAAATTCTCCTCAGCAACAGGGAGAGCTAAAATCCTAGGAGAAGAATCAAGGAAGTCCACAGAACACCAAGGCCCTGAGGACTGGAACTTCATAAGACTAATGAGTGCACCGCAGCAGAATTTAATAGCCAGGCATATATAGACTGGCAAGGTATGGTGAGAAAGATAACAGTTTTATCAGACCTTTGGCAGAGAAAACAGGTGGATTTTCAGCACACGAGTGCTTCTTCAGATCTGCAAGAGAGGAAGAAATTGTCAGGTTGGTAAAAAATTGCATTGAGCACAGTAGATTTATGTTGATCACCTGGACAGTCTGTGAGGAAAAAGCAGCAGTACGTGCAGACCAGAAGGGGTATTAATCCCTTGGGACAGAGGGAGAAGAGGTGCTCATAGAGCCCATGGATCACTACGGAGTTAACACCTGAGGAGGTGGGGGAAAATTGTAGGGCAGCATTAAACCCATGTGGTTCATAAATCCGTAATGCCCGGTACAGTGCAGCTCTGAATCCTGAATTGCTCTGTGACAAAGGTGTTTAACAGGTCCACCTCAAGGATCAGGACCAAGAGATCAGAAGCTGTTGGGAAGCGTTTCCCTGTTGGGAGCTCATCAGGCACCATTGCTCTGGTCCCTGGCAATCATCTGGTCTCACTGGCTTTGTTGCCATGAGGACATCCAATGCATTCTTCTGGGGAGAGTGTGTTGCATCTTTGGATGGGCACAGCACCCCCAACGGTGGGAAGTTATGCTACTGGAGGCTGGAGGGTTCAATACTTCTTACCTTTGCAGAGGGTATGGAAAATCATTCTGCAGCCTGGGAGTGGGCTGCGTCCATAGGGACGTGTGCTTCTACATGAGTCCTTACTCAGCTTGCAGAAGCCACTGCAAGAGCTGTTGGTGACCCACATCATCCTTTTCAATGCAACAGCATGGAATGGAATGGAATGGAATGGAATGGAATGGAATGGAATGGAAAGGAATGGAATGGAATGGAATGGAATAGAATAGAATAGAATAGAATAGAATAGAATAGAATAGAATAGAATAGAATAGAATAGAATAGAATAGAATAGAATAGAATAGAATAGAATAGAATAGAATAGAATAGAATAGAATAGAATAGAATAGAATAGAATAGAATAGAATAGAATAGAATAGAATAATATGGTCCCAAGAGCAAGCAGGAAAGGCCTAAGAAGTTCAAAAAACCCAAACTTTTAATGTTTTTATGAATTCTCCTATGAATATGAGATAATAGCTAATAATATTAACCCCCCCAAAAAAACAATACAGAAGGGATGTTGTCTCCTGCACTATAAACCTGTATGAGCAGTCTCTCCAGAAGCTATTTCCTCTACCCCACCACTTTGTCCCTGTTAAACTCAGCCAGGCTCTTCCACAATCACATCTGAATTCTCCACTGGGAGCACTCAGATTCTCTGCCTGACTTGAAGGATCCATTTCACCTCATGCAATGGATTTCAAGAGGAAAAATCAAGGATGAGCATCTACTGCACAGCCATGTTTCCCATCCCAAAGCTCACTGAGCTGCTCAGGAGCCTGCAGCACCCTTCGTCACCACAACGACATGGTGCATGGCTCCAAGTCATGAACACCCCTGAGGATGCACCGTGTTGGGCACAGGCACTGAGCAAACCCCAAAATCCATGGGGCAGCCCGCTCCCCAGTCTGCCAGCACATTTAGAGCTCTGCACAGAGGCTGAAAGCCAGCCTCCCGCTGGGCTAATGGCATTCAGCAATTGCCTGCCAACATGAGAGACTGCAAGGAAGCAGGAAAAGGCACTTATCTACGCGTCGGAGATGGATTCACCCCACCAGTTCCTGCAGGGATACCAGTCCTCTCCATGCAGGCTGGAAAACAGGCTTTCCCCCTAAAGGATTGCAAACTCCTTGGTGCACACAGGCGTTACACAAGTCACTTCTGGGGGAAAGCAGAGCTGGTGTGTATCTGTTGCCCAAGGCTGGTCTCAGGGCAGGGGAGGAGGTTATAAACAGACAGATGATTCGAGGTCTCAGTGGGAGTTAGTTGTGTGGAAGTCTCCATCGAGGACCCCTGGGTAGGTGCTCCTCTGGATATCTCAAGGTGACGGTGTCTGAATTACAGAGCAAGTGCATGCTCAGGGACTCATCCCTTGCGGCAAGAGAATCAGAAAGGTCTGACTCCCAGGAAGGCTGCAGAAGAAAGGGGAGATCAGACCCAAGCAAAGGCAATCACAATATCCATGGGCAGCAAACAGTAGGGACCGGCTGATGATGGAAGGGTGAGCAGGTTCCCCAAAATACCCTCACAGAGGGTTGTGCATAGCTCTTAGGGCCAGATAGTCCTTTGCAGGCTTTTTCAATCCAATTTGGACTATGGTGCTGCTGTCATCAGTTCTCACCTTTGGAGCCCAGCGAAGGCAGCTGGTGGCTGGGGCAGGCACGATGTTTGCCAGCCCTTCTAGTGCTGCTTGGGGCTCTGGGACATCGACACGTTAAGGTAGCAAAGTATGATGCCGTGGCACATCACACGCTTAGCATTGCTGCCCAGGAGCTTTGGGAACCACTGATTCAGGGTGACAGTGGATTTTACCCACCACTAACCAAGTCCAGCAACTTTGGGTCAGTAAAATTCCCCCTCAGAAAAGGACCGAGCCAGGAGACCCGAAGGAGTCCAGCCCTTCTCCTCACTCTCTCTTCTGGAGGTAAATCACCAGGGCTATCAAATCCAAGGGCCTTAACGCCTCCATGTGTTAACTCGTCACAGAGATGTTTGCAATGAGCCAAAGCTTCTGTTGGTGTGTTGTGGAAGCCGGTAGCCATCGGTGCCGGGATTGCCCGGGGATGGGGCAGGCAGGGTGAGGGGATGCACCACGCAAAGCTTCAAGGCACCGTCTCTCCCCTGCCCATCCACATGCTCTGGAGAAGCAGGGAGGAGGAGAGAGACCTGCAGCCCCAGCCCCGCCAACTCAGCACTTTTGTGCTTTTCTTGTCAGAGGGGAAAAAAAAAAAAGAATAAAAAGCCCCTTTTTGTTTTGTTTCCTTTTTTTGTTTGCTAATTTATTGTTTTGTCCTGAGCTCATGTTTCTTGAAATCCCTTGTTCTTGATGCTCATTAAAATATTTTCAGCGTGCGCGGGCTCGGTTAGTTGCTGCTACACGCTTTTTGTATTTATTTTTCTCTCCTCCCCAGACCCCCCCGCTACACAACCCCGCGGTCAAAACGTCCCTGTGTTTTCCATGCGCTTATTACCCAGAGAATCAAGGCTCCTTAGCAATTTGCAAGTCACTCCAAAGCAATCAATTATGCATCAAATGACTTTTTGATTCTTTACCTTTTGAGAGGAGAGATGGAAGAAGAGGCTGCCTTTTTATTCTTTTCCCCTCCTCTATATTATTATTATTTTTATTATTATTCCCCACTCTCTCTTCTTCTCTCTCTCTCTCTCCCTTTCTGTGCTCGAACGGGTCTGCCTGCTGGCATCGGGATTATGACATGATCAAATGGCTTGCTCTTAATTGGCAACAGCTCCAAGATGGAAAGAAGACAGATAGATTAAAAAGAAAAGGCCACGGGAGCTGGAGCCCTTGTGTACAGCTCTAGCAGCTTGTTTTGGTGTCAGGCAAAGTGGGAGGACAGGGCTGAGCCAGAGGGGACCCAGGCACTTTGAGATAAGGGTGAGTGGGCAGCTGGATGGGGACAGCCAGATGAGGACAGCCAGGAGGACGATGGAAAAGGAGAGGGATCACTCATGATGCTGCATACAAGGAGGGTGTATGTGCAGAACATTCTTCTCCCCGTCCTGGAGCTGGCCCGGCTTCACCTGCACCCATGAGTTCAGAGAGCAAGTGACCTGGGGGCAACATGCCAACGGCAGCAATGCCAGGATACCTCCTCCAAAGTCACAGAATCACAGAATGGCAGGGGTTAGAAGGGACCTCAGGAGATCATCCAGTCCAACCCCACTGCAAAAGCAGGCTCACCCAGAGCAGGTTGCACAGTACAGTGTCCAGGAGGGCTTTCAATATCTCCAGAGAAGGAGATTCCACAGCCCCCCTGGGAAGCCTGTGCCAGGGCTCGGGCACCTTCAAAGTCAAGAAGTTCTTTCTCATATTCAGCTGACAACTCATCTGCTTCAGTTTGTGCCCCTTGCCCCTTGTCCTGGCGCTGGGCACCACTGGGAAGAGTCTGGCTCTGTCCTCATGACATCCACCCTTCAGATATTTGTACGTGTTGATGAGATCCCCTCTCAGCCTTCTCTTCTCCAAGCTGAACAAGCCCAGCTCCCTCAGCCTTTCTTCGTAGGGGAGATGCTCCAGTCCCCTCATCAGCTTTTTCGCCCTCCTCTGAACTCTCTCTAGGAGTTCCTCATCTTTCTTGAACTGGGGATCCCAGAACTGGACACAGTACTCCGGGTGCAGTCTCAAAGTCAGATGTGAGGACTTCAGACATGGGAGCAGGTTGCCCAGAGAGGTCGTAGAGTCTCTACCCTCAGAGATACACAGTCCCCAACATTTAACTCCCCAAAGACTCACCCCCCTGAGATTAACATGTTCTCTAACCAGCATCCCCCAAAAGCTCAACCCTTGGCTGTCAGCAAAGTTCATACCTGACCCCCTGTCCCCACCAGCAGCAATCTCCCAAGGAAATTTCCTCTGCCTCCAGGGGCAGGAGATGCCCTGGAAGACACAGAGGTCAAAGCCAGAAGGGTTTTCCTGAGTATAAGCTCTTCTGGCCCTCCCTCAGTTTAAAAGCTGCTGTTCCTCAGTGACGAGGACATCTAAGTCCTCATTTTCAGGCAGGGCTGCAATACAAGGGTCACAGCAGGGAAGAGACAGAAACAGGATCTAACACATCTCAAAGGGTTTCTCCAGCAAGGTGCACAGGTCTGGGCTCCCCAAGGTCCCAGGCAAGATTTATCTATGTCCTGCTCTAAAACTGTGGAGGGAACGCTGCCCACATCACAGCCACCAGCCCTGCTCTCTGCAGGCACCATCAGCGGGTGACGGTATTTTTTCTGCAGACCTGGAGATTGCAGATGACCCTGTGCAGTGGGACCCTCACGAGTGGGCAGTAGGAGACACATCCTTGACCTCTTTTCCTTTGCAGTTGTGCCCCTGGACCTGTACATCATCATCTGTGGCACTGGCCTGTGCCATGCTGATTGCAGGCCTTGTGTCTTATCCTCTGAGTCGGGGACTCCCACAGCTTGGTTAAAACAGATGCACAGGAAAACATAAAATTCAGGGTGCCTAAAACAACTCTTTTCCTTCTCGCCACCTTTCCAGCTCCAGCTTTGCACCTTCTGGGTCCAATTCACATGATAGAGGTGATCATACTGGCATTATGTGTTTACCAGGGCATATGAGCTGGTTATACTCCTAATTAAAAAATAAATAAATAATCGAAAACAAAAAAAAACCTGACAAAAATCCTCAAAACAAAACCCACAAAACACAAACAGAAAAGCAGGTTGCGTTAACTCGTGTTTTACCTCTCGACTTTCCCATCACAACCCAAACGGTGTTGAAACGTAGGCTGAACTGGGGGTTTTCCTCAAGTTAGTAAATGTGATTTAGAAACACCCTCCTCCTCTGCTCTGGAAGATGAGGCTTATAGAAGAGACAAGCATCGCCTAGCAGTTGAGCTCTCCGCTCTTTAGAAGTGCCAGCTGTACAACACACGAGACTGCAGCTTCTTACCAACCCTTAACTGACCTGATGGGTATGACAAGTACTGTCCCCTCCCGCCAGGGCCCCAAACATCCCTGAGGGTATCCCCCACAATAAGAGCCTCCGTTGCCCATCCATATCTATGGCTCCTCAATCAAGATGCTAACGAGCCACACACAGGTGACGCCTCAGGCCGTGGATGTCCTTTGTAGAACACAATAAAGGATCTGACTTGGATGTGCTGCCCCCATCAGCAGCAGCCCTTTCAGCAATGAAAGCCAGCGGCATCCTGGGCTGCATTTGCAAGAGCTCAGCCAGCAGGGCAAGGGAAGTGATTAGTCCCCTCGATGTGGCACTTAGGAGGACACATCTGAAGTACTTTGGTCAGCTTCAGGGCCCTGGTACGAGGGACAGGCTGGCAAACCAGAGCAAAGTCCAATGGAGGACAACAAGACTGGTTGGGGCAATGGAGCACATGAAGTACAGGGAGAGGCTGAGCGAGCTCAGCTTGCTCAACTGGAAAG
Source organism: Egretta garzetta (assembly GCF_000687185.1). Classification (NCBI taxonomy): domain Eukaryota; kingdom Metazoa; phylum Chordata; class Aves; order Pelecaniformes; family Ardeidae; genus Egretta; species Egretta garzetta. The sequence goes on along the minus strand of NW_009259866.1, from coordinate 112,567 downwards.
AGGGAGGTGAAAGGAGGACCTGGTTGCAGCCTTCACTACCCAACTGGTGTTCATAAAGAAGACAAAACCAAACTCTTCTCAGAGGTGCCCAGCAAAGGGACAAGTGGAGACAATCACAGGCTGCAGTAAGGGAAAATTTTCACCCTGAGCGTGGTCAGACCCTGGAAGAGGGGCCCTGAAGCTGTGAAATCCCCATCCATAAGTAGACAAGATCCTGAGTAGCCTGATCTAACTTTGAGGTTGGCCCCGCTTTCAGCAAGGGGTTGGACTAGAGATGCCAGCACTCCCTTCTAAGCTAAATTATTCTGTGATTCTCTGATTTACCCCTAGCTGGGCAGATCCCACTCAGGCTACTGTCAAGCCCTATCCTGCTGTCCCAAAACAAGTGACTACACAGCATTATATTCCCCCCATCCCTCCCACTTCATTTGGAGAAAAGGGGATTGTACATCTTACAAGAGAGTCAGGAAGAAGCCTCCTCAGGAAATCAGTGGAATAATAGTAGAAGAGCCAGATATCGGGAAGTCTTCACCAGCTTACAGCAAAAGGTCTTTGTTGGGAAGTAATCACCAAGGGGAGAAAACGCTCCTGCTGCACCTCGTTCAGAGGTAGTTCTGACTGCTCGAAGACTGGGGGCACCATCGAGCTGGATTGTCCCCAGTCCTCAGCCATTTTGGCAAAGCACAGCATTCACAGCAGCCAACCTGCATCCCCTGCACCACATCAGTAACTCCAGGATGACGCAGGACAGAGCCAGCAGAGCATCCCTTGGCAGCCATAAATAGAAAGGAAGCAGCAGGCTGAAGGGATCACAAGCAACAGCTACTACCAGCCTGATGTCTACAACACCCAGATGCTCTCGCTCGGGGACAACAGGACCTGAAGAGGCAGACCAAAGGGATTAGCTCACTGGTGAAATCTGTGGGTGATCTGGGTGGGGCTAGGGAAGGTGAAGGAGAGGTAAAGCCAAGAGAGCAATAGCAAAATCCAACATGCAAGCCCGCAGGTTCTTTACAAGGGAGGAGACTGTCCAGTCCAACACCAAGGGCCACACTGAGGACATGTTAAGGAGAACATGTCCATGGTTTTATGATAGCATCAGGCAAGAGAATGTCAATATCGTGTGAGATCTGCAACAGTCTCTGGCTGAGGGAAGGGTGGTCTAACATGTCAGGCACAGCCAGTTCTTCCTAGGTGAAGGTGCAATCGGGTCTTGGCTGAAATCAGACAGTGTGGAAAAGATCTGAGCACTCATCCCTTGGCTGAACAGACGAGCCTGGCTCGTCAGGGGAAGGCACAAAATCAGTGAGAAATTAGATGCTCCAGAACAGCCTATTAAGTGAGACAGAGAGGAAAACACTTGAGTGTGGATGGAGGGGTCCACACACAGAGATGAATTTCCCAGCTGTAGATGTCTATGGTGCAGACACCTCAGCTCATACCCACTCTATCTACTCTCCATGCAGTCAGTACAGAGACAGAAATATTTTTAGGGAATGATTCATCCCACCTAAAGGATATGTCTTAAACAGGTCAGACAAATCACTCCCTGCAGGAATCTCATTCTCTCCAGTGATGATGGATTGGAGGTATCTAGCTCAGGTGACAGTACCCACATGCTGAATGCTGGGATGGGATCCATCTTTTCTCTCTCTGATTGTCTATGATTTAGAATCATAGAATTGTAGAATCGTTTAGGTTGGAAAAGACCTTTAAGGTCATCAAGCCCAACCATCCCCCTAACCCTGCCATCCCACCGCCAAACCCTGTCCCCAAGCTGCCCAGCTTTTAAATACCCCCAGGGATGGGGACTCAATCACTTCCCTGGGAATCCCATTCCAGTGCTTGACCCCCCGGCTCCCCCCTCCTCTCAGGCAGTTGTAGGGGGTGATAAGGGCTCCCCTCAGCCTCCTCTTCTCCACACTGAACACCCCCAGGTCCCCCAGCCTCTCCCCAGCAGCCTTGGGCTCCAGACCCTTCACCAGTTTTGTTGCTCTCCTCTGGACATGTTCCAGCAATGCAACATCAAACTATACCTGAGCAAATCACCTTTAACTCTTTGTTTAGCCAATGGGGAATTAGATCACACAGTCAGTAGTCTGGCGTACAACACTTCTCACCCTCAAGTAACACCTAGCTTTGGCAAATATAAAGGTACCCTAACTCCACTCATTGCATCAATCAGCTCTCCACCAGCTATACAGGGATGTGGTCCTCCTAGTTCATCCGTTCCACAGAAAGGAAAAGTCAAGTAGAATGAATCCCACTTCAGAGACTGAGCCGCCCCACCTGCCCAGCAACTGGCCTACCTTCACTCCTGCTCCCCAGGCAGGCAAGTCCAGAGATGCACTACATAGCTGACTGGCGGTGGGATCCACCAAGGTACACGCAAGGGTGCCATCACCTGCAGACAAACAGATGTGTGTTGGAAGTCTAGGGTACAAGAGAAAGGATCTAACTCCTATGGCTGGTGGTTGGCAGGTGGGAAGGGACATGAATTTCATTCACTGGCAGTGAATGAGAATTCCTTGAAGAGAAGTTGGAGTTGAGATACTCAGCAGGATCAGTGTCCCACCCAAGATATCTGGTGAAGCCGCAGTGCCCTCTCAACTAAAGAGCAGTCTTCAGAGAGGTCTGAGGTTGTGTTTAAGGTGTTGTAAGAGCCTTTCCTTCAAGAATGTGGAAGAGGCAGGATCTCATCCATCACTCTATGCCCAGAGCAGTCATACAGCATTTAACTTGGTGCCCAATCAGTTTAGCTCATCAGAAGTGGGTGTACCAAACCCAGGGATGGTAAAAGTAAACATTCCCATGTACAGCAGGACCCGGGTGTGTTGCAGGCCGTACAGATTTCTTCAGAGGGAATATCACATTGGAAACAAAAGTTACTTGAAACTGGTATTCAGGAAAAAAAAAAAAAGAAAGAAAAAAAAAGACTTAGTGATTCCTGCAATTTCCCAGGAATTCCTTGGGCCATCGGGGTGAACGGCTGAGCCATGCAGAGAGCAGCTGTCCAAACACACATGGTGCGAGACTTTAACTAAGCATGAACAAGGAATAAGGGCTATGGGGAGAAGTACAGAGAAAGCACATACCGCTGCCATCCATATGTCTCTAACTCCCTTCCCAGACCTCAGAGCATCCGCAATGCTTAGCGCACAGGCAAAAGGAGAGGACGGGTTGCCACTGCAGAGCAGCTGTGGAGAATGAAGACATAACACTGGAGAAGCCAAGCTCCTGCTACGCGGAGTCCAGGGAAGGTGTGCAGGGGAAATTGATTGTTTACTGAACTGCAAAATTTACCACCTCGGGCTGAGTAGTAAGAACTCTCCTGGGACCAATATTCCTTTTAGTCCGACAAATGCACTTGGAGTTTTCCAATGCTGCCTGAATGAGTGTTTGACAAGTCCCAGGTAGATCACATCTCAGCTTTAAAGCTCTGGTTCTGACCACCATGGGGAAGGTAAAAGAAAAGTTTAAATAAATTGCAAGACTGGGGGATAAATTAAAACCATTTAGATTAAACCTCTGAAAAACAGAAGTCAGAAAATTAGCATGAAGCAATGGATGCTCTCAGAGGGCCTGCTCCAAACACTGGTGGACAAGAGAAGAAACAGATGGATAGGCTATGAAATTTTTGACACCCCCCCCCCCCATCCCACACAAAAGCTCCATTTGGAGAAAGCCACCAGAATATTTGGGAAATCTGATGCTTGCTGGTCAACGCTTCATCTTCACATTGAGCCATGTTCAAACAGTCAGCGACATGAACCCACTGATGCTTCATCTAAACAGTAGGGGAAAATTGTACTGGTGTCAGGGGAACCTGTACAAATTGCAATGGCAAGAGACATTGGTGCTACACAGAGATTCCAGATCGCTTCACGTGGGTTCTTGTGAGGCGCTTGGGAAGTTTGGACTCATCCTGTGCCACTGGTGCTTTCTTCTTGTGCGTGAAGGCCACAGTAAAGCTAATCCATGCAGGATATTGGGGTGGCTGATTTCAAAGCTCGCCCATGGGTTTATCTCTTATGCACATATCCAGTTAGCTTACTGACAGTCGCTTTCTCGTGGCAATTTAGTTATGGACTTGCAAGTGGCAAGCTCAGAAAGCGTGTTACTTTCCTTCTGGGGCACCAAGACAGCTAAGACAGGGGAAGCTTTCTAGGATGCCCTTACAAAAAAGAAAGCAGCAGATTCTTGCTGACCATGTGGAGCTTTTCTACATCACAACATGGCTAGCTAGAAATGGAGCTGTGAGATGCAGTGCAATCACAAAGCACGAAGAAAGCAAAGTCCTCTAGCCGTGGTCTAGATCCTGGAGAGCTACAGAAGAGTATTATTTACAATAAGGTACACAAGAAAGATCATCTAGCAGCTTATTAGCTAACTGACCGTGGATTGCAGATGTCCAGACCCTGCTGTGCTGGCTCTGCCCAAACTCAATTCATCCCTGAAAAAGCTTGCAATCAAAACAGTCCAGAAAGGAAAAGGTAGGGCTGTTGTACAAAGCCAAGGAGATTAAGCCTTCTGCATTATTCTGCATCTACCCTAGACCTTTGGAGACCATATCTAGCATCTCAGCCACAGGACCACCCTTACTCCCCTATGCAGGTAAGAAAGCACTTGGCTAACAGCATTCCAGCCCTTGCCAACCTGTGCCAGTGACCGAGGCAAGCTGTCACCCAGCCCCATCATCCTGATGGACAGGAGCTTATATCCCACGCTGGACCCAGGAACCACCAATTCCAGCAGCTTATTCCAAAACAACGTGTGCATTGAGGGGTTAGGTTTCAGTTTTTCCGGCTGTGAGAAGAAGAGGCTGCCAAACAAAATAACACTGACAGCTGCTCCGGGAGTCATGCGCTGCTCGGTGACCTCAGCTCCTTCGCAGGGTGGCCTCCGAGCAGACATTGGCCAGCAGTGCCACCGAGCACCAGAGCAACCATTAGTGGCAGCCAGGCCCACCCTTGGAGAGACAGAGCATGCAGCCTACCAGCTGTGAAACACACCACCTCCCTCCAGCACTGTCCTTCCCCCCTTCTGCCCTCTCCATGATGCTCTCCCAAGAGTTAGCGCTTCAGGGTTGCTTTTGGGGGCCTTCGTGTCACAGTGATTTTCACTAAACTAAAGGCTGCTGGAAGTGCCAACTGTTCAGAAGGCAGGGTGGAGAGCAGGGCTCTGTGATATTTGGATCACAGACAGAAGCAGGCACCTTAAAGGGAGTTTTCCTGATGTCACACACTCAGACAAAGAGGAAACCCAATGCACTTTGCAAATCCCTCTCTTATCCTCTCCCTCACGTGCTGAGCTATTGAGAGGTGTTGAAATACCAGCCACGCAATCCTCTCGTGTGCCTTGTTCCTGTCTCAAAATGAGCTAATGATGGACTCATTACACAGAGATTGCCACCCCAGGGGACGATTAAGGGGTCCCATATAGGGGACTGCTTACAAACCGCACTGAGCCTTACCGGTTTGCAGGTCCAGCCATCAGATGGCAAAAGTTTCAGCCACAGTGGATTGATTCAGATCTGCTAAAGCTCTGACACTGTACTCCAGCTGTCCAGCCCAGTGCCACATTATGACAAGAGAAGATATTCTCACTGTTCCCACTGGATCTGCTGAACATCCATACCTTTTATTTCCAGCAACTCAATCCAATTGTCCACATGGGTACTTCTGGAGATGCCTTAACATATCCTGGTTGGCCTTCATTTGCCAGTCTGAAAGGGCTCAGGTCTCCCATGGATCCTTTGTGAAATCCTCTAATCCCATGCAAACAACTTGCATGCTACTGGATACCTCGGATGTCAGTAGGCACCCCCTTTAGCCAGCCGGATGAAGCCCCTGAGAAATGGGTAAATCCAGAGGAGTTTATCAAAATTGACATTTGAAGACTACTTTGATTCTCCACCTGGCTGGAGACCATGGCCACCCAATGCTTTAACACTGTTTCATCCAGCATCATGCTGCCTTGCTTTCTTCTCATGCTTTCTGTCATGTATTTCCAGTCACTCCTTGCTGCACTTCCAAGCATTGTTTTAACTTACAAAATGTAATGATTTAGGCAATAGCTACAATGAGTTAGAGAAACAATCTCCAGACCCTTGTGTGTTTGCTCCTCACCTGAGGCACCCAAGTTAGAGGTCTCCAGCTTGGGACTGATTTGGTTTGGAGACGGGGAGTTGTCACTGGAGGTCTTAGATTCAAGCTTTTTCCATAATGCTCGATCCCAGACAGTTGGCATTTCATGGCTATTGTGGCTGTAGCCTTTAAGAAGTTAGAAACTTCATGGATGCAGTTACCAGGAGAGACCATGGTGATATCAGTTATGTGCCTTATATTCCAAATTCCATAAACTTCTCAGGTAGGAGTTACCCTACAGATTGCAGCACAGAGCCTGTGACTCTGACTCTGACTTTTTCCTTGAGTTTTTCTTGCAGCAACAGGTGATGTGAGGAAGGTCTTTCCAGTTTTGCGTGGTGGGAAGAGTAGTCCATGGACTAATGATGCTGTCTGAGCCACCTTCGCTTTCCTCCCAGATTTTTTTCTTCCTTGCATATGTGTTTTCCAGCATTCACCCTCCACAACACTAAATTGAACACAGCCAGGAAACTAGCAGGAGCCTCACTACAAGAGGTTCAGGCAAGAGGCTTTGCACAAGCAGTCACAGCTCTGAGAAAGGGCAGGACACATGCCCAGGGGTGGTCATCTGGAAGCTCAACTCTTGCCATAGCATATACTTACAATAGCAGCACTTGGATTCCCAGACTTCCTGAGCAAGGGAAGTCCTTGGGTCATTCCTTATTAGAGGAGATGGAGAGGTCACCCTCTGCTTGGGTGAACCTTAACCTTTGGAAGCCTGGATAGGGCTACTTTGCCTGGTTTGCTGGCCAGAAATGCACCCCTCTCCTGCCACCTCCTCCCCATTCGCCTTCTTGTTCTTTGCAAAGTGGAGTAGTGAACAGATGTTTGTCTGCTTTGCCATCTAGATCCCCCACACCCCCCCGCTGGAGCGAGCTCACCTCCCCAGTGTGGGAAAGCCCCGGAGCAACCTCCTTTACAACTCTGCAGACTCCGTGTCACCTCACCTGTCACACAAGCTGGTGACAAGGCAAGCAACAGCACACAACCCGCCAACCACCACCACGAGCCAACGGGGGAGAGGAAGAGGGGGTGGCGGGGGCAAGCAGATGTACCACAGGTTGCTCCCCGAAAGCATTTTTTTGCATCCGGAGGTGTGAAATGAAGTCTGCACCTCCCTCTCCTGGCGTAGGTACCATAGCAGCTGCCAATGGCTACAGGCCTACCACATCAGCCTTGCTATTTCTGTGAGATGTCAAACATGCAGTGCTAAGCAATCCTCTCTCCTGCCATCTGCCAAGGTGAACATGGCGTGTGGATGTTAGATCAAACAACTTGACAGACTCTCATCCCCCTCCCTTTTCTCTTTTTTTTTTTTTCTTTTCTTTTTGAAGAGAGAGCGGGGAGAGGAGGGAGGAAACAATACTACATTAGTTCAGAAACTTCATCCATCGCTACTGCTCTATGGCTATCAGAGCAGGAGGTTAATTTAAAACTGGATTCTCTTCCATTCCCAACCAGGATGGAAATGGGACAGGCCAGTGACTTCTGCCCTCATAAAACCAACAACTTTCTGTGGTATTAAAATGACCCTGTTGGCCCTGGAAATACCACCAGTCCTAGAGGGCATCTGCTGTTGAGTCCCTGTTGAAAAGATATGTCTAGGGCTTTCAATGACACGGACAACAAGAAAAGATTTAGGCCTGAGAGCTGCCCTCCCCAGCAAGATAAGGTGATAAACACAAAAGCTAATAGGTGTCCTACATTGCTACTGGACAAGTTTCCCAGTTCCTGCCCTCTGGAGCGCACACTGCATGGAGCTATGGTGCTGGGAAAGCTCAGCAGCCATGAGTGAGCCAATCTTCCCTCATTAAAAAGCAAAGTCTGGAGCGATGAGCAGGAAGGGTTTACATGGCCACACTATGACATGTCCTTCAATAAAACATGTGAGATGTCTTCTTGTCCTCTCCTTCACAGTCCCTCACAGAAGACACACTAGAGATGGGAGGACCTGGGAGAAGCTTTTATTTGTTTTTCTTGAAGGTTCCTTGCAAGGTTTGGGGCATTTCCAGACCTCCTGTGACATTTATCCAGCAGATATTTCAGCAAAAAAGGCTACGGTTTCAGAAATCCCAGTGGATGGTTTGCCATGAGAATCCCACCATGTTCCAACTGTAGAAGCCTTCAGCTTCAGCCCTATCTTGATTTCTAGGTCTTTAAGGGCTCCATATTGTTCTTGCCCAGTGAGACTCTATGACATTTTCAGGTTGAAATGGCTAGCAAAGCTTGGAGAATGGGAAGGAGGATCAGTAACAGCTGCCAGAGGAACTAGTTGCATCTTCACCTCAAGTGAGGAGTGTCTGCCAATGGCTGGAAGGATGATCTATCACCTTCATCTTTACTTCTTACCATACTTCACACCTCCACAAGACACAGTCTCCTGCAGGAAGGAGAAAACCAGTTCCTAGATGAGCTGCCCACATGACTGACTTTGAAGAAGGGAAATCCTCCAGCCTGGCTTTACCTAAGACTCAACTGACAGGACTGCAACAGGCGAGTCCCTTCCCCATAGTCCACATGAGACTGTATTTAGTTGCAGTCCTTGAGGTGTTAACTATCAGTTCCCAGCCCCCCATATCTTTTACCTTTTGTCTTCCTTCCCCTCTCCGCTGTCTCCAAACATGCAGCTTACACTTTCCTCATTTTGCTTATATATTCCTGAGATAAAATAAAGTCCTCTTGACTCTTTGCTGGAAGTCCTTGGTTTGGGTATGTTTGATCTTTGGTGTCAAATCTAAAATTTATAGTCCAGTTTCCTATTTCTCCCACACCTCATTATACACCTACTATGCTCTACATGCAGTCTTCTCCAAAGCCTGCCCAAAACCTACCTTTGAATCCTCCTGAAAACCCATCTGTACCAGGACACCAAAACCAAATTTAAATCCAACCAGTGGAGCAACTCTCAATAATCTGGGAAAAGCTGAGTGTCCTGTCATAACCCTTGTACAGCATTTGGTAGACACAGCTATGACCAGAATAGTAACAATTCTAAATTTGATGTATTTCATAAGCACTGGGCTGAAATTGTTGGCTGAGTCAGTAGGCAACATAAGAGAAAATAAGCAAAGCCTGGGGCTAAATCAGTTGCCTACAGAATTTTTTTAAAGGCCATAACTATGGAATTAGTACAGTCTCTACAGTCTCACTGGAAACCCTTCAACTCCAGATCTTCTTTAGGTGCAGTGATCAAATACTAAACTCGGTTGGTGCTAAGTATGCTTCAAACTGGAACCAGAAACACCAGCCTGCCCGAGTCATTTCCAGAGCAGCCTGGCCTGGACTTCAGCAATATTGAAAGGCCATAGGTTTCTCTCTGCTTCCCCAGCATACAGCTCTGAGTTCATGGGTGCTATCTAGGCCTTTTGTTTGCCCTGACCAGGGACTTGCAGGTGCTTTTACAAAAACTTTCCTGAACTGGGAAAAGCAGACACTGTCCTCCACTAGAGGAGGTTCATAGGGAAATTTCTTTCTTTTATGGCTTTGCCTTCTGTTGTGAGACCTGCTGCCAGTCCATATGCCTCGCACTCCCAGTGAACAGAACGGATTTTAGAGGAAGTAATGGCCAAAGTAGGCATCGGCTGGAAAAAGTGCAACTTCCCATGGCAACTGATGAAACACAGCCATCCTATTGCTTAGGGACAGGGTTTAGCGGTGGGATGCCAGGGTTAGGTTAACAGTTGGACTTGGTGATCTTAAAGGTCTTTTCCAACCTAAATGATTCTATGATTCTATGATCCACCCCTGAAGCTTGATTTGGTGCAGTACCACAGACCCAGCCCTTAGGTTTCATTTCAAAGGAAACTGGTAAATGTAGCTCACCAGAAAAAAAATAAAAATCAAAGCCAGTTAGGTGTATCCGGGATTTCTCATTCAGATCAGTTATAAGATCACCCACTCCTATGCAGAATCCAAGTGAGAAGAGAAATAAAACTTGTCATGTTCAATCTGTGGGTAAGGATGAGGAAGAAATAGAAAGATTTAAAACAGTGTCCAAAGGCTGAGCACTTAAATAAATAAATAAATAAAGCTTTCCATCTATTTTTATGAAATTATATGCACATATGTAGTCCCTATATATGTGTATATCCTGTCATAGAACAAAAGGAGGATTCTCTTTCTTGGTGGGGTAGTTAACCATCAGAACCCATTTCCTAAAGCAGTGGCAGAACAGATCACCTGTATATATCTTCAAAACATACCTGAATGCTTTCTGAAATGTGCATACTAGTTCAAACTGTTTCTGGATGCTGGGTTCTCAACCATGTGATCTCGTCCAATTGCTTAATGGACCCATTCTGCCCTGAATAGCTCTGGGCCAGGCGCTTCTCAGATGCCAGTCATGGTCATGTAACTCCGTTACATCACTTGATGAACCAGTCAGAGGATTGGGAACCTTTTATGAACGGGATAATTCAGTACGCCCGGCCAGGCACTGACTCATGGTTTCCTAGTGTGCATCCAAACCTTTGCAACCCCATCTGATGGTCAGGTTACTCCATATATACCTGCCTCAGGTGTTCTTGTACCTTCTGCTGCTACACGAGACCAGAAGCAAAGGAAAAGGACAGTGGAGTGGACAGGCAATACGAATATTTCTAAGCTGTAACAATTTGGAGATAAGTTTCTAAGGGGAGGAAGAAAAGCTGTAAGGCTCAAAAGACAAATCATTCCTGATAAAGATGATGCTGAGTGGAAAACTCCCCAGCTGTTGAGCCACCACCGTGACCAACCGAGTATGGAGCTTTGGAGCAGAAACCTTAGCATGTCCTGCCTGGGGAACAGGGATCAACTGAAATGTCACCAGCCATGTGGTTTTTCAGGGATTTAGTTCAAAGTTAATCCTATGCAACTTTGAAAGACTTGCAATTCACTTACCTAGCATTGTGGGTATTTAACATTGAAGCATCACCTGCTCATGGAAAATCCTGGAGCGGTTCCTAAGGTGGGATTGCATTCCCTTGTCAGGCGGTCTGATAAGCACATACTCTGTGTGAATGGGGATGTGAGGCTGAATGTCTCTGTCCCAAACCACAGGAATATGCTTCTTTGTACTCATAGCTAGTAGCAAGACAGTGAGATTGAGTTTATTTTCTTCTGAGCCAGCTGGTTTCACAAAACCAATGCTGGTGCTGTCTAACTGGAGAGGAAGGTGAAGTGTGTGGATCTTGTGATACAGAGCACAAAGGGATCAAACCCATGGTGGGATCATTCAGGAGCTTTGACAGGCTAGACAGTGCAGATGACTGAAGGAGGGAAGGCCTTATGCCCAAGCATGATGCCCTGAGAACGCCAAATTCTTCTCCTGGCTGTGCCCCGCTTTAAATCACTTGATCTGTCCATGCTTTACCACATCCTAAATTGGGGAAAGTTTCTTGAAAAGAAAGTGGGTAATGCTTGCATGATTGTCAAACTGGGAGGTGCAAAGAGACATCCTCTACACAGATAATTTCATGTTGAATCCAAAATACCCTGTCCTCCAAGACAGCACAGGGGATACCACTCCTGTCCTTTTAATCCCAAACCCTGACAAATTACACTGAGAAGAATATTGGTCAGAGAGAAATGGCAGAGGGTATTTAAAACTGTTCAGGTCTGCAATTCAGGCACATCTCATTGTCACAAACTCCCTGCATGAACTTAAAGTTGCTAAAAAGACTTCCTGAAAAGATATTTTCATCAGCTGGCTTCAAAAGGTGAAGATACTGGAGTCAGGTCAAAAAGTTTTTGTAGTAGGAAGGGAGAGGTTTCGCGGCACTGAGCAAGTCTACTTTTGGAAGCCACACAGTGATGTCCCCACTGACTTGTACCACTGGGTCATGGATGCATGGAAGATATCCTGACCCTCTCTTCACAAAGAAGTGATGGCAGAGGTAGCTCTTGGGCAAAGGCAGCAGATCAGCTGGAGTCACGCCAGAGCTGCTCTGTTGGTTTGCCCATGGTCCATAACTCTATGACCCATAACTCAAATTGTGATGAACACTACACCATCTGCCTCACTTAAATAAAATGTGTCTCCACAAGGAGGAGCAGAGCCAGTCTGACCCAAGCAACCACAGTTAAGAAGAATGCCAAAACATAGGTCTACCATGAGATCTTTGATGAAGCATTTGCCCCATGGTGGTGGTGATAAAAACATTCCTCGTGTCTCACCCCAGGTATAATCTTGACCCACATCACACCCAAATTTCCTCTGGATTCTGTGTCAGTGCCATGTTTTCCAATCCTCAAAATAATAATGTTTTGCCTGGCTACAGGGATTTCATGGCCCAGCATTGGAGACACCCTCTAGAAGTAGCTCCATCCTGGCAGTAGATGAAATGAGGCTTCCTTCTATCCAAGCATGTCTGTCTGTCCATGCAGCTGGCAAAATCTACCTGCTGCTCTCCCCTCTGAAAAATCTGTCAGGATAAGGATCCATGCACAGCCCCATCCCCTACAAAAAGCACAACCAATGAAACCCAGCAGCAACCTAAGTAATGCTGTGGCCAAAACATCAGAGGAGCATTGAGTCCAGGTGACTGACCATATACAGAGGCACTCAGATGGTAAATGGAAATCTCCTGCTGTGAAGAACACGGCAGCTACTCTGTATGCATAATTCAAATCCCCCAGGAGTCAGGAGCCCCCAAATACAGGAGGCAGATGCACGGAGAGGATGGACTGGATGGCAGTTACAGCTCCAGAGAGGTGGTTGTGATTCCCAGACTCACCGTAGTTACAGCAGGCTTACCAAGTCCCAGACAGACATCAGACATCTGTGAATATCTGGGACTGATTCTGAATGCTCAGGGCTCAACTCTCTACTCTCCAAAGCAATGAGGTGAGAAGGTCAAGAATGCCAATAAGGCAGGAACTGTGGGGAGCCCCTAAGGGGAACAGGAGACCTAAGGCACCATAGAATCACAGAATCATCAGTTTGGGTTGGAAGGGACCTTTAAAGGTCATCTAGTTCACCCCCCTACCCCCCCCTGCAATGAGCAGTAACATCTTCAACCAGATCAGGTTGCTCAGAGCCCCATCCAACCTGAGCTTGAATATTTCCAGGGGTGGGGCATCCACCATCCTTCAATACTTCATTTTACAAGCTCTTGTAAAAGAGATTTACAACCAAAATCCCCAGAGCTGGTGACCCTGCCAGAGAGGAAAGTGAAGCATCTTCAGAGAAAGAGCTGGAGACCACAGAATTTCTCCCATGGGATGCCAAGGGACAGACAGCTTGTCCACATAGACATCCTCCAAGACCTGACATTCTCATGATGATTTGTCCCATCCTGGGTTAGGGGAGAGATCTGGGGGTTTCCCACTCTGTCAAACCCAGAGGGTTGGGATATCTCTCCTCACCACCATTGCTAGAAGGAGAGTGGGGCAGCTCCCACCACCAGGAACAGCAGCCATTCCTTGCTCTCCAGGGATGCCACATCCAGTAAGTGATGAAAACCTGAGACCACCAACAAGATGGGTGAGTAGCTCTCTGGAAATGCAACTTCTTTGGAAGCTCCAGCCTTCATCACTATCCAGAAGAAGAAAACTGGGGCTACCAGAGACCTAACTGAAGACTTTGGTGTAAGATCTGCACCTCTGAGCCCATCCCCTCCCCTGGATTCACTCCAGCCACAAACACTGCTGCCGTCCCTCTCTGAAAAGCAAAGAGCCTCAGCAGCTGAATCCATGACTGATGGAGAGCAGCGGCCTGACTGTCCTGGCCCTCCCATCCCTGAATGTAAATCAGAGGCCTGTCAGAGGAATCGGCCCTTTGGAGAAAGAGGGGCAGATAAATCAATCCCAACAATCGACAGGCTTGCACTGAAATGCATTGTTGGTTTATCAGTCAATAGTTATCGACCGGGATCATGTTCCCAGGGTGATATTCTTCTCTCAGAAGGGAGCCCACACCCCGGTGGCAATGAAGGCTGTAGAAGTGCTCGGCGGCACGGGGAGGAAAGTTGGGGAGACAGGTTAGAAAGAGGTGCAAACTGGACAGATGGGGAGAAGATTGCCACCCGATAAAGATGTACTCACTATACCTGAGTGTTCTGGACAAGGGGTGACAGTGAAGGGGGAGGAAAGGGGACAGAGCATGATTATTTGCACTTGTGACAGAGACGAGGAGAAGAATCCAAACTCACTTCATACACCCTTCTCCAAAGCCGGTGAGGAATCCAGGAGTCCCATTTCTCCCAGTCCCCTCTAGTCAGTCAATACCTGTGAAACACTGGCAAAGCCTGGGTCTGGTCCATGGTGAGGATGGCAGCCTGCTTCTGCTCTCAGCTGCTCCCCAGCTGTGATTGAGGAGAACCAAGAAGAGTCAGCCCTTTCGAGGGAAGGTAGTGGGTGCCGATATAATACCTGGGGGATTTTTAGCTTCTTCATAGAATCATAGAATTATTTAGGTTGGAAAAGACCTTTAAGATCATCAAGCCCAACTGCTCCCCTAACCCCACCATTCCACCACTAAACCCTGTCCCAAAGCACCGCATCTGCCCATCTTTTAAATACCTCCAGAGATGGGGACTCAGCCACTTCCCTGGGCAGCCCCTTCCAGTGCTTGACAACCCTTTCTGTGAAGAGATTTTTCCTAATGTCCAACCTAAACCTGGCCTGGCACAGCTTGAGGCCATTTCCCCTCATCCCATCGCCCATTACCTGGAAGAAGAGATGAACACCCACCTCACTACAACCTCCTGTCAGGCAGTTGTAGGGAGTGATAAGGTCTCCCCTAAGCCTCCTTTTCTCCAGGCTAAACAACCCTAGGTGCCTCAGCTGCTCCCTATCAGCCTTGTGCTCCAGACCCCTCACCAGCTTTGTTGCTCTTCTCCGGACATGTTCCAGCAATGCAACATCTTTCCTGTACTGAGGGGTGCAAAACTGGACACAGTATTCGAGGTGCAGCCTCACTGGTACCCAGTACAGGGGCACCATCACTTCCCTTTGGAAACAACACAAGGTGCAGAGTAAAGGGGAGGAAGGGTGCAAGGTCAGGCACCACAAGTCAGGATTTAAGCATTACATCTCTGTGCTAGGGCCTCCACTGAGACCAGTTGGCACAGAAGAGCCCATGCCCATACTATTAAATTCTCCATGCAGGGTGGCAAACTGCCTACCTAGCCCCTGGCAAATACACCCAGAAAAGGTCAGGGCAGCACTAACTGGGTGAGTTTCCATGCATGCTAGGGATCTTTCCAAAACCAAACAGCAAAGGCATGTGAGATGCAGCTTCCCAAGCTGCCTGGTCAACCTCAGTCCCTGCCTTTGCCTGCGCACATGGTTGTGCTTGTTCAAGACGAGACCATGGCCTTTTTTTTTTTCACAAGGCTGTTCCTCCCCTAAGTGCAGAATTTGCACTGCAACTGCTTGAGAACTAAATATTCACAGGTCTGGTTTCCCCCATCTATTATTTACTGAGCATTGTATGACCCGTGGTCCTAATACAGAATTATTAATTTCCCTGTGAGCTTGCCAGTACCGCTCTCTGCTCCAACATCTCTGCAAACAAACACCATTTCCTCTTCCCAACTTCTCCATCAGTTAAATAGGTTTTTCCAGGGAAGGCTCAGCCAGAAGATCCTCTTTAACTGTCTTATCCATCACAAGAAAAAAAAAAACAGTTCAAGGCTTCCCTGCAATGCAGGTCATTGCATTTTGTTGCCTGGTGTTGAACAGCCAAAAGCAGGCTGGGTGGCTTCTGCTGGGAGACAGGGAAAGGAAGGGAAAAAAGGACTGGAGGCAGAGGGGAGAGCCCTGTAAAGCAGGGTGTTGAGGGAATGAGGCAACTTTTCAAGAAAGAGCTGAGATGCTGGAGCAGCAGCTCATACCCAACACCTCTTACCCCTTACTCCCCTGGTGCAAGAGCCATCCTGGCTCTTCAGGGACCTGCTATAGCCAAAGCAGACACATGTCTGCAGTGATTTTTCTTCCTTCCCTTTGTCCAGCAAGACCTCTTGAAAATCCTTCCCTAAGCAGCCCGGGGTGGGGGGGACGGACACCCCTCACCCTCCCCAGATTACAGGAACATGCACTACCTCCCAGGGACCATTCAGCTCCCGCGTTGCTCCCACCCCATTACTGTTTCTATCAGTCCCTAAATTGGCTTTTTGGGAACCCAGGCTGCTCACGGTTGGTCACTGCCCTGTCACTTTTTAATTGGAGCCTTAATCTCTTGCCGGCTATGATAATGCGATTGGTATCACCAGGCAGTTTGCGAACGGTTAACTACCCGTGCCGTCCGCAGCCCATTAGACATACAAAATCTGCCAACTGTTCAGATTAGTTGGAAAAGAGTCCAGCACAGAGGGAACAGAATGACCGCAGGCGTGGGGGCTGCAAGCAGTGATGGGGCAGGGGGGCAAGAGTCCTGGGTCCTTTCCC
>NW_009259866.1:90044-96042 GCF_000687185.1 Egretta garzetta | reverse complement strand
CCAGGTGGGGGGCTAAAATCTGGGGGTTCCCTTTGCAGAGCTGGGCAAAGGCAGCAAATAAATAAAATGGTCATCTGAAGCAGGTTTGAGTGGCTCAGGATTCCTGGGTCCTACTCTCTGTTCTTGGGGGATTTTGGATTTAGTCATTATCTCTTGGGAGTCAGTGTCCGGGCTCCAGGCACACATTGGAGCGTGGGATATGGAAGCAGTACCCCGGGTTTCCGCCACAAATCCATCAGTGATGCTCTGCCAATGTCTTTCTTCACATAACCTGTCAAGGGGCCTCATCCTGCCCCTTTTCACTGGTGGTCACAGCATCCCAGCAGCTAAGCAGAAAGAGCAGCACAAGTGCTTCCAGGTTCACCATTTTTGTGGGGTGAGGAAGCAGGTTGGGGGTGACCCAGGGAGCTCCTACTCCCCTAGGGGATAGCTGCTAATTCTCCTCTGCTGTGTTGTACAGAAAGACTTGAGATCCTGAGGGACAACAGCTGAAAACCAAAACAGGTATTTGAAGAAAAAAAATCAATTGCAAGAGCTCTGAGTTTTGGAAATAATGAGATTCAGTGAGTTCAGAAATTTTCAAGGGTGTCCATGTGAATGTCCTTTTTAACAGCAAAATCTCCAGGGTGATTTGTTATTCTTTATAAAATCCGAGGGGCAGGGCTGGAGATAAAGTGGCTGGGTTTTCTCCTCAAGCTTTTCCAGCACGTAGATATGAGGATGCTCATGCAAAGGAGCTCTGGTTCACTCTATCTCAGGCAGACTGGGAGGTAGGACTTCCTAAAGGGTCTTCGAATCTGCATGAGAAATGGGGTTTGTTCCCCTAGTGTCACAAATCTCAGCGCAGCCCTCCTTAAAGCCCTCACAAATGAACAGCTACCCATGCGAGCACTTTAGGAAGCCTAGCCCTGATCCTGGCAGCAAATCTGACAGCCCTTAGTTTTAATGAGGGAATAATCCAGATGAAAGAATCGCTTCTCACATGCAAAACATTGCAAGGGAAAAAAACGCCATGCGCTGGCTGTACACATCTCCAGTGAACGTCCTATTTTCCCAGGCTCAAAGCTTATTGATTTAAGTCTTCCCCTGTAAGGCTCATCCCTTGCCATGTTTTGATGCCCCAGAACAGCAGCTTCCAATATCCAGATTACTCTACAGTTTCCTGGAGGAAAAAAAAAAAAAAATCACATTTTTTTACATGAATTTGGGAAGTAGGTGGGAAACACATCTGATTTTGTTGCCGTTGTATTGAAAATATTTTTCTTTGAACTGCTTCTGGAGCATTTCTATTGAGCTAAGAGCCGGGTCGGAAATTTCAGCTCAGAAGGTGAAAAATATTAGACAGTTATGAGCAGGGCTGGTCAAGAAAGGGGTTTGGGTTTTTTCTTTAATGAAATTATTTTTCATCAGAAAATTCCAGTTAGTGAAGACAAAAATCACACCTGATCAGCCTTGTGCTTCAAGCAATCCCTCCTGCTCCCAGAGACCCTTGCCAAAGCCCTTTACCTGAATCGAGGTGAGCAAGGACTTAATGCCCGCAGGGTCAGCATCATGCATAAGTGGTCCACAGGCGAAGCAAATGGGTAGTGTTGTGTTGTGCTTTGACAACAATCCTTTATTCACTGTAAAATAAATGTATGCACAAGCCAGAGCTGTTTAACCCACCATGGATTATCCTGCTCCATCTCCCTTTCCCTCCGCCGTGGGTGTACATGCATGTGTGCGTGAGCTTGAATCTTACACTTGTTTCATATAATTTATGTCCCTGTTGTGGAGTGCCTGAATGACAAGGCGAGCAAATTCCATAGCAGCCTCTTAAACAACTCAATAAGAGGGGACAGCATTTTTGTTTTATTGTTGTTCATAAAATGTTATGGGTTGGAACTTGTTATTTTTGTTCCACAGAATGAAAGGAAGTGGTCTTTTTATTATTATTATTATTATTTTTGCAAATCTGCAGTCACTAATGGAACAGCTCATAAATGCATGAGCCTGACTCCCTTCCTCTGCAGGGAGCAGGGTAACAGGGCAGGAGAGGTCAGAAGGGAGAGAAGAGAAGAGGAGGAGGAGGAAGAAGAGGAGAAGAAGGAGGAGGAGGGGAAGGAGGAGGGGGTGGAAAGAGAAGAGAAGAGAAGAGAAGAGAAGAGAAGAGAAGAGAAGAGAAGAGAAGAGAAGAGAAGAGAAGAGAGAAGAGAAAAGAGAAGAGAAGAGAGAAGAGGAGATCTTCCTCCCTTGAACATGAGTTCACAGTCACACACACGCTTTCTCTGGCACTGAGTCACATCCCAGCCTGACGTGCATGCCAATATCCAGACCCCATGGACAGGTAACTCCAGCACAGAGCTCACATGCACGGGGTGTCCCAGGCAGAGCGGTCATCTCCAGGCCTGTGTTGGTAGGACCAGCAGGCTCCCACCACAAGCACAAGCATTGGGCATCCCCTTCTCAAGGTTTGGTCTCTGCAGGCTCCTGGAGATATGTGCCCTTGACTGGAAAAGAGAGAGGCCACAGCTTCTGGTGTTGCCCAGGGAAAGATGGCAGAGGCAGGGCTGACATCGATCACCAGCCAAGGATGGTTCCTACAGCAGAAATTGGGGCAGGCTCTGGCCCCACTGCCTTGCTCCCCTGACGGGCACAGTGTCACCATCCACAAGAGAGAAAATCTAAGCTGAAATGAAAGAGGGTTCAGCTTGATATAAGAAGAAGTGATTTCATGAGGAGGGTGGTCATGAGCTGGTACAGGTTGCCAAGGGAGGTTGTGCTGAAGCTTGTTGGAGGAAGAAGTTGGAGTAGAAAACCTCTTGCTCTATTCTGACCTGAGTTAGCATTTGATCCTAGGATTTGGGCTAAGCACAAGGATGGGACCCAGAATCGCCTGCCTTGGGCTATGGTGTCTGCCTGTCCACAGCACATGTCACTGCTGGAATTGGGAGGACCAGTAGAAATACACTTGGGAGGTGCATAATCCTCAGGCAGGGATCAAAACCCCAGTTGAACCGGATGCACCATCCCCATTCAGTTCATATTCATGGTTATGGTGGCATATCCATTTACCTCCACTCCTTCTCTAGAGGGGCTGAACAGAGGGCATGAAGGCCACTCCACCGCTGTGAGCTCTGCTAGCCCGTGCTTTATGCTCCCCAGATCTTAAATCACCTGAAGGAGCAACCCCCAGGAGATACTGCAGGAGCCAGGGGAGAAGTTCACTTCTGGGTACTATGAAAGGTCACCCCAAAGGCAGCAGAAAAACGACCGCTATCTTGAATATCCCAGGCAAGCATAACCTTCGACTTCTAAACACCAAAAAACAGGCACTTCTCATCACCCAACTTCCATCAGAGCAAGCTGCCATAAAGGAGAGCTCGAGCAATGGAATGAAATTAAACCCAAATTGACTTTGTGGCAACACAGGCTATAAATTGTGGTTCTTGTGACCAGTGCCTGGGCATTATCTGACTGCCTATTCATTTTCTCCTTTGATTAAAACATCCTGCGCTAATTCCATTTCCAAAGCCCAAGTTTATTTACGCACAAATTCATTACATTCCCTCACTCGGTAATCCATTCACATCTCCCAGATGAAAATGCAGCCCCAGGATTTGACACCGAGATATTCCTGGCAGGAGCATGGCATCTCGGGGAAAATCCTGTGGAGTGGGGAAAATGGAATAAATCACATCATTCCCTTCATCCTGACTCCCCATACCTTGGGGGCAGGTTTTCACCATGGGCTTAGCTGGGTCTTACTCCTCACATCACTACCACCTCCACCAACCTTCTTGCCCTGGTTTGAGGGTGCTTTAGTTCCTGCACTGCTAACACAGCTGAGAGCATCAGGGGAAATTGGAATATCATCTCAGCTCCAGAGGTGGATGGCTGCCCACCTTCCCATGCCTTCCCATAGTCCCAGAAGCTCTGGCCTCTCTTGGCCAGCCTGGCCCAGCAGCTTCACCAAGCTTGTTCTCCAGGGAGGGCAGATCTCTACAGAATTTTTAAACCACAGCTTGTGGTTTAAAAAAATTCATATCATAGTTAAGAAACCTCAGTCTTTCCTCCTGAATATGTTTTCAGACTCCTAGGACAATTGACATAAAGCCATTTTCAGGGATGTTTTCAGTGCCTGGTTGTGGACAAAGGGATATTTCTTTTCTCCTGGAAAAGAAGTTAAGAGACAACCCTGGAGGACATGTGAGTGCCACCAGAGTGCAAAACTTTCCTTGTCCTCCCTCCGTCCCTTTCTCCTCCCTCTTGGACTGCCAGAAGGGAACCCATTTCTCCTGGGAAGGGGTGAATGTGGTTGACAGTTTTGCCATGTTCACCCACAAGGTCTCACCATGCCACCGCCTCCACCAGGACCCTTGCCTGCTGCCCAGTCCCTGAGAGCAGGACCCCCCTATTCCTGCCCCCCCAAGACATTCCTCCCAAGCATGCAAGTGTGCACAGCTGCAGGATGTTTCCCGCTGCAATACGTGACTGGGTTCTCTGCTAATCCTCCCACCCTCCTCAATACCTGTGCTTGTCCGGGTGCCTGAGAGGATTTGGAAAGGCAGAGGAAATATAATTAGATGCGATGTTGCCCTCGGAGTCAGAGACGGGGCCGGCTCGTTGAAGGGCAGCGGTCAGCAGAAGGAGCGAAGAGGAGTCAATTTAGCACGGCTTACAGTGCTGTTCCGGCTGATTAGGGATTTGATGAGGGAAGGGGTTTGATTTTGGTAGTCGGAGTGACAGAAGCCTTACGGTCAGTTGAGATCTTGTTTAAGGAGGGGAAGCGGATCTGGACTGGGGATGACAGATAGGGAGACAGGAAAGACCGGGACAAATTGGCATGGTTCCCCATCCTTCTTGTTGTCTCTGCAGCCCCCTGACCTAATCCAGCAGGGCCGGCCACCAGCAGGGAAAGGCAGACAGGAGGTCTGTGAGAAGCTCAAGGGAGGGTGAGAGGGTGAAAGCAGCAGTGATAAAGAGCAAGAGGAGGCAAGGAAGACAGGCAGACAGTGAGTCTAAGTGGCATCTTCCCTGGGAGCATGTCTCAGCCTCACTCATGCCAGCACCTTCTGGCTGTGGGCCTTCTGCCCATCACCTCTGCCTTCATCCTGCAGCCCTCTGAGCAACCAAGAGCAGGGAGGAGAGCAGAGGTGCAAAAAGAGACCCAACCTCTCATGAGGTTTGTCCAACCTTCCCCTTCCTGGCTGCTGGTTTGGGGACTTGCCTCCTGGGAATGGAAGGTCTGTTGCACACACATGCTTCTCCCATCTCCTCCAGGGCCACAGCACAAGGGCACATTGAGCTGTCCCAAGGACCATGTTAACCCTATGAACTTCCACTTGGTCCTTCTTGTCATTTGCAAGTAGATTCATTAGGCCAGCAGTTCCCTAATTATACCCTTTTTGGGTGCATGTAATTGCTGATGTAGTCAGCTAGTCCCATGCTCAGATAGTTAGATCCTCCACTTGGAGGAATTCTTGAGAAGACCTGATGCATAGTGAAGAGACAACCAAAGAGGTAAGTGTTAACATAAATTATCATAATAACGAGCCAGTCTCCAGGTGGGGTGGCCTAGCAAGCTTTCCTGGATGGATATCAAAGCCATTGCAGCAAAGGACAGTAGGATGTCTCTTATCCCTGTCCCCATCCTAAATCCAGGCCAAGAAGGTATTTCAGGGAAGCACCAATGCATATGCCCTGTTCTTACACAGGTCCCTTGCATCTGCTGTTGGTTGCTTCTGGAGATGGGTAGAAGGAGGGGACATGCCCCATGGT
The DNA here is from genome assembly GCF_000687185.1 of Egretta garzetta. Lineage (NCBI taxonomy): Eukaryota > Metazoa > Chordata > Aves > Pelecaniformes > Ardeidae > Egretta > Egretta garzetta. The sequence goes on along the minus strand of NW_009259866.1, from coordinate 90,282 downwards.
TAGACCGTGGCACTGGCAGGGCTCTGAGCCCAGTTTTCACCTTGGGGTGTTGAGCTTCGCCATTAGCAGTGATTCCATGCTAAAACATCTCACCCTCCATTCCCCCCTACAGGCTGACCCAGAGCTGGGGAAGGGAGAGTTAATCTGACACCGTGTCTTCACATCGGTGGTGGAGGGTGATAGAGAGGCTTTAGACCACCTATAACTTTATGTGAGCCACGTGGATTTTTATTTTTTT
>NW_009259866.1:65106-89767 GCF_000687185.1 Egretta garzetta | reverse complement strand
GGGGGGGGGGGGTCACAATGCAAGTCACACCTTTCCTGCAGGTAATGAAGCAAGGCAGTTAATTGCTGCTTAAAGGGAGAGATTCTTAACCTTCCCTTGATTGCGCAGGTAAGAGACAAGTTCAGGCACCAGGGAAACTCTGCTACAAAGAGCACCCACCAGGCAGAGCTTCTGAAAATAGCCCCAACTCCATTTTCCATTGTCACACAGAGATTAAGTGACTTTCCCAGCTGCCCAGCCAGGGCTCCAGGTATCAAACCCAATCTCTTAAGCACCATGCCAGTGCCCTAAGTGTGGGACAAGCCCTCCTCCATTAGCAGGTCACCCAGCAGCTTCTGGGATGTTAAACTACTAGGAAAAACCCCCAGCAATGTGGTCAGCTTTGCAGCCCCTCCTACCCTGCAGGAGGGGGGTGGAATCCTGTTCTGAATGTAATTTCTTTATTACTAAATGTTGGGGGATTTCATCACACCTGGACAGAGAGCCTTGATCCATAACACCCTGAAAATCACTCACATGAGGAAGAGGATGCTCAGGGGTGGAGACCAGATGGGGTAACATCACCAGGGGAAACACACAGACTCCAATGCTCCCAAAAGCAAAATCCTTGCAGTGGCTGGTGCCATAATCCTCACTCCCCAGCACCCAAGGGTGCTAAAAATGAGGCAAGAAAAGATTCAGCATGGAAGTCAGCAGGAGTGCGGTGCCAGCACGGCTGAGCCTTTAAGAAAGAAAGAAACTGCAATCTCCAGCCAGAAACCAAGGTAGGGAAACATTCTGTGTTAATAAACAAAATGAAAGGGAAAGTTAAAGCCATCCTTCTCCCCGTTGTACTTGTGATGTGTTTGGCTTTCAATTCTCTTTGACAATCCATAAGAAATTAACACCGCGAGATATACAATTATTGTCAGACGTGAGCAGGGTAATCAAAGCATTTCAAATCAATGTTTTGTCAACAAAAATAAATGAATGTATTTGCCATGAAAATTCCCACAAAATATTGGCCCTTTTTCCCCCACAAAGCTAGGAATCTCATTTTATATCAGCTCTGAAGTTCCTTTTCATCTGTCATCGTATCTTGAAACGATAAGAATTACTCTCAGTAGGGAGTTATTTCTTTGCTTCCCTTTCAGCTCAAAATAGAAAACACTTTTTTTTTTTTTTAACTAATTTGAAATAAGCTTAATATCATCAGTGAAAATTCATCATCAGAACAGAAAGATCAAATCTTTCCACAACTCATAATAAAGCAGGGAGCTCTCACCTGGTAACTGGTGCCTACCAGCTTCCAAATGCAGCTTCAATAGAATTAAATAATAATAATCCAGAAGATACAAAGCCAGGGATCCTGGAGCAGTACTTAAAACTGTGCCACCTCCATTTCAGATGGCTGAATGCGAATGCGAGTGATTTATTTGATTAATTAGCGAGGTAGGTTTCTAGCAACCCTCCACCGCATTTTCTAGAGGCTCCATCCAAAGCCCACTTAAGCCAGTGTAATAAAATCTTTTGCCTACAAAGGGCCCTCAGATAAATCCATGGGCATGTGCCAAGGGTTAATTTCTGTTTCAACTCACGCTGGGTCTACTCCACTGCAGTCCCCGGTGATTTCACTGGAGTTATTCCAGATTATCCAAAATGAAGTCTAACATGAGCCAGCCCCCGGATCATGCACCTTACTGTGCAGAGGAGATATTTTCAAAGACAACCTCCCTCAGAGACAATCTCTTTCCTGGGGTAACCTTCCCCTGCTTCTCACTCCTCCCAGGGCGGGAGAGCCCTGGAAATTACTTTTGGGGCAAATAATGGGGAGGGAGGTGAGCTCTAAGCAGGGCGGATCCCCTAAAGATGTTAGACTATTTGCATCAACCGGAGCAGAGCGGTTTGGCTGGCGCAAAATGCCGTCTCCCCATCCCAGGCGGGCTGGCATCCATCCAGAGCCATGATCTCATTCCTCCCACCTTCCCAGAAGTGCCCCATCTGATGTCCCAGTCATGACTGTTTGCTGCTTCCACCCCTTCCCCTGCCAGGGTCCGCACAAGCAGACATCTCCCTCCCCATAAGCCGTCCCTCTTCCCTGAAATTAGAAGCTTAAAGGGGTTGGTGGTTCCAACCAAACATCCTGTTGTGCTGGGGTGGGACGTGTGGGGCACCCATCCCCAGTGCATTCCCATCTCATCCCCCAGCACCCTGCAAGGTCTTCAGCTCTCCCAGGCGCCATGGAGAGGGACCAGGCACAGCTGGAAAAGGAGGATGGCAGATGTTGGCCCCTTCTGGGGACAGGTTCTTCAGGTCAGGGCAGGTCCTGGGGTCTGTCCCCAGGTGCTGCTGTGGTCATGGAAGGCCACCGTGGCTGGATGCAGACGGCTACGATGTCGGCACGCTCTCAGCTGTCCTCCCTGCCGAGCCAGCTCGCTGTCATTTTAGGTTTCCACTCACAGCATGTGGCAGTTTGGGGAGGGAGGAGGGGGTCTTTATCTTATTTTTATTTATTGGCAGGGAAGGAAGAGAAACCCCCTCAGCCCTCCCGTGCTATGCAACAGGGATGGGAGCCATGCTCCCTCGTCTCTGAGCCTGGGAAGGTAATTGCCTCTCTCGCTCCAATCCCTGAGAAACCTTTAATATACGTCTCCGCCAACTTTGAGGCCTTGTCCAATCTTGACAAATTGTAGTGGAACAAATCCTGTTTGGTTGAAATACAGCGATTCGAGGGAAGATGGATTCGAGAGCGATGGCAGGTCCCGCAGAGCCGTTTAATGCGTTTTGGCTGGGGGTGCTTGGCAGCGGCTGGGGCAGCAGAGGAGAAGCACGATGCTCGAGAAATGTCCCCCTGCATGGGGAGGGACAGGTCAAGCCCCCAGCCCAGATGCTGGCAGGGATGGAGGGGGGATTCCTAGGGGACATTCCTCCCCACCAGCCAGTGCATGTGGGGAACATCAGCTACGTTCTCAAAAAGACGCTTTGGCAAACAAGGAAGGTAGCTCTCCCCATCTCACCAGGCAGGAACATGGTGGTGGGCATTCCTTCCTCAGTGCATCTCTTGAGGACTTCATACCACCTTCCCTTCACCCCGGCATCCCCTGGCCATCCTGGGATTTAATTTTAAATCAAGCCATCCTCAGGAGATGCCTGGTGCTGGGGAGAGGTGTTGCCATCAGCTGTGGATCATTTGTTTGTCCTGAAGAAAAAGCATCCATCTGATGGCAAAGTTATCCCCCAAATGGACCAGAGAATTGGTACCAGGACCCTGTCCCACCAGCTGGCAAGGGAACTGAAGGACATCAGAAATCCCGTGCTAGATTCAGTCTTACTTCAAAAAAGGCATGAATTTAAGGAGGCGAGGAAAGAAATTTTCCATTAGCATATATACAATCATATGCATATAAAGCTGAAATTTGATTTTTGACAATTAAAACGTGCTATAGGATTGCCAGAAGAGAATATTTTAGTTTTAAAACAGTCACAGAATTGCTCTCCTAACAGCCTTCTGCATACAGGTATAACCTCTTTGTCAGGAGATGAATTTTAGTCCCCATTGCAGAGCAAATAAAAGAAAATCCAAAAATGTACCACATCAGGAATTTGACAGGGAATAAGCTGGTTTACTAAACCTATGACTGAAAATATATCAACTAAGTGATACTGCCGGTATTAGACTGGGTCACAGTTTCAAATTTCCTATCCTGCTTCACCCCAGGTCAAGAAATATATATTTACTTATACATATAAAAGACATGCATACATACATATATATGTATTTATAATTTTATTTTTATTTCTGTGTGGATACGTATATATACGTAAGAATTTTCATGAAAGAAACGATTCTAAAATATTTCTTAAGCCATCTGTGCTTTGATTTTTCTGCACGTTGAAATGTATTGGAAATCAGGAAAAACCAAACCAAACCTTTCTGACTTGATTGAAATGCCACCATAATTCCATCCAAATACAGGGGTGAAAGCTACGTGTTCTGGCAAAAGTTGTTTTTTCCCAATTTCCGTTGAGCTGGCCCTTCCCAACTGAAATCTCCCATCTGAACTTGTTTGACAAACTCTGTTCACCTAACTCAAATGATAGAAGTTGTTATTTCTTTTTAGCCATTTAACGCTGGTGTTTTACAAGGGAAAACTAGAAAAAAGATGCATGTCCAGATGTTTTTCAGGCAGGCCCTTTTCCCCCACCATCCCATCTCAGCCTAATTTGGTCAAGTTTTGCTATCATTAGGCCCAAACAGCAAATATTGTGAATATGTCCGAGACGAGGATTTACACCCTCACTTTGTGTAGCCCCTTAACAAGAAGGCAGGAAAACCTCCTAACCACCAGTTTACACAATTAATTCTTCCTCAATTTTTGCTCTGCCACTTGTATGGAAAAAGATCAAGGTTTACCTAAGTATTTCTGATCTACTGCCAATCTTCATTCATTAATTACCAAAGAGAAATTGTTAGGAACATGCTTTTTTACTGATTCTGATTAGACGGCAAGGTTGGATGTAGGCAGGACATACAAATCTGATCCTATGTTTTCTCCCCGAAAGTGCTTGTTGTGGATATTTGAGGAGAGAATATATGAAACAGGGTAAGTGCAGAGCAACCCTTCCCCAGACAGATCATCCCAGCTCCCTTCAATGGGTGGGTTACAGATACCAGACTTGCACATTGCTCCAATCTCTCAGTTTTCAGGGACATCAAACCAAATTTCTGTTGTACTACTGAAAAGGGAGAATATTTACTATTAGGAATTAGATTTTTTTTTCCCCCCCCAAGGAATATTCTGAAAATTAGGGATAATCATAGCTTGAACGGCTCAGTCTTGCACAGGCATCCCTACCTGGAGATTCTCAAAAGAGAAACAGCTAAAAATGAGGCATGCACGCGGGCACAGAAAGTTTGCTTGCAGGGGTTTTGTCCCTGCCTGCTCTCCCCAAGGAGGAAGCAGACTCTGCTGCAGAAGCCACCTTGTCCTTTCGGGCTTTCGAGACCCTGGCACAAGGAGGACCCATTTGCCGGGGCTACAAAACGCAACGCATCATCGGGTCATTTCACGGATGTAAGCAAGAGCAGAATTTGAGCACCTGACTGCAGAACAGTTTTACTTATTAGCTTGTGGTCAAATTCAGTGCAATTATGTGGTGAGATATTGGAATGTGGGCTGAGCTTTACCCACAGCAGCGCTATTTGTTTGAAACCGAAAGCAATTGGAAGGAAAACAAGCTATCTGGCCACAGACCATTGAAAGCAATAGGCAGTTGCAAGGTCAAAAGCTTTGGCTGCTTGCAGTGGATTTAGGAGAGAGGGGAATCTGCTATAGCATTTATGAAACTCAGGCACAAAATAAATACTGGAGGGCAGAGTTGGTGGATGCTGCCCACAAAATCAAGGAGCTGTTTATAGCTGGTGGGATGGATGCATCTTTCTTGGTAACACACTTAATTCTGGCCAAAATAGGGAGAGTCTCACCACCTTGAGTAGCAATGTGATACAAAACATTTTGTAGATCGTGCATGTTCAGTGTTTGCAAGCATACAAGGGATGAGAGAATAGGATAGGGGATGAGGGCCCTTTTACTCTCTGTCCCTCATGCTCTTGAGCCCAGTAATTTGGGGAGATAGCTGAACAACCCTCCCAGGGGAATGCCAAAGTCCACCTCCGTCAAGTGGGAGGCTATAAGCCTGAGGCACACTTGCATCCTCAGCAACGTGGGACTCCAGGATTATTTCTAAGTTACCACCTCCAGTTCAATCAACCCACATTTGTTCTCCACGAACACCAGCTCCGCTGGTAGCTCTTTGGTCTCCAAGACCTCCAAACAGAAGCAAAATTAAAATAAAAACTCGTCTCTCCCTATTCAGGTTCTGGGCTTGGACTGGGTCTGCTTGGTTGTCTCTGACACTTGAATCCCCCTGGACATGCTCAGATCCTCTTCACTGCAAAAATTAAACTGCAAATCCATATTAAATATTTCTCCATTTCCTAAATGAAGGGGTTTCCTAAACAAACCCCCTGTCTTCCCAATCCTTCCACTATATTGCACATTTGAACAAATTGAGAGGTTCTGAAGGATCTCTTGGGTGTTCATTGGCTGAGGAATTGAGATACAGCATTCAGCTTCCCTAAGGTCACCAGTGGCAGAGCCAGGACTGGAGTCCAAATCTCAGCTGAAGATCCTCCTTCAGCTGCACAATCTCTATCCTTTTCTTTACTTCTTATGAAATGCTCCTAAAAACAGAAAGGGAAAAATGTTTTCTCTATGGGTCATGGGGAGAGACCAAGAAGTCCTTAGGTTTGAACCACAGAAGGAGACTTCAGGTCAGTCAAACAGTTTCTAAGAAAGAGGATTTGAGCATTGGGAATTAGACACCCCATCACTACAAGACTGAAAAACAGTTTGGGCAGGAAAAGTCATGACCTGCTGCTGTCAGGACACTTATTGCATATGTATGACCCAGCACATGTCCCAGATATCTATTGGCAGTCCTGGAGGGAAATAAGGTAGCCCTGGTATCCCTCATCTAAGCCAGGGACACAGCAGGAAGCATCAGATGAGGCCTGAGGAGATGGCCAAGTTAGGCTGCAGTGATGGACGAGCCAGAGGAATGGGTGGAAAATGGGAGCAAAGGCTAAGAAACCGTAGCCAGACTGAAAAGAAGTCGGCAAGACCAGCATGACCCTGTTCATCTCCATCTCTGGGTGTTGCTCAGGGTCCATAAATCTACATAGGCACAGATTTGTCTGCCTGTCAGGGGAGAGGGAAGGGAGATGTACTTTATTTCTAGTCCCAGTGCTTTTGATGAGCTGCAGTATTGCCCTTCATACTCCTCCAGTCTCAATAAACCTGGCTAATTAGCATCCTGACCACTCAATTAATTAGGCAGTACACTTAATTATGACAAACTACATTATTCACTATAGCCCAGAGTCCAATGGACATTAGCGTCAGGTTATGTTCAGTAACAATTTGATTTGAGAGGGAGTTTATTGACCAGAAAAGACATATGATGAGATTAAAATAATCAGTAGAACTAGCTCAGTGCTATTGGCTTGTCGTAGCTGTGGGCTTGGGTTATAAAGACATCGAAGATGGCCAAATTAGTCGCTTCATTCTCATTAAGAGCCACTGCATAAATGGAAAAATATTGGCAGAGTGGAAAGGGAGAGGCAGCCAAGCTACAAGGGGGTCTCAAATAAGGTGCAGGACAGTGGGTTTGGTTTGGCTTCTTCTTTCTCTTGGTCATGACCCTGCTCTTTGCCAAAGATAAAGGGGAAGCCCAGAGACTTTACTGCTTCTGGAGAGCAGTGGAACAAGGCTTGCCCATATACAAATTTCCCTTGGGAAGGTAATTGCCATTTCCCCCCCAAAATATCTGTCACTCTTTCTGAATAGATGGCATTGACCTGCCAGCGTCCCAGTGGGGGTCGCATGTGTTGCCATAGGGCAGAGCTAACCCAACCAGGGTGCATCTACACAGCTGTGCTGGAGCAAGCCAGGCTGATCTCTGCTGCCCATCCACCCTGCTCTTCTGCTAGCAGGAGTGCCCAGCGCTGCTGAGCACCACAGCATGCTCAGGAGTGCATGGACCAGCAAGGCGATGGGGCCCGGCTCTCAGCCCATCCCATCTGTGTTGAGAACATCCCATCCAAGAGGATGGAAGGTGACGTGCAAAAGTATTCTGTTGCAAGGGTAGAACTAAGCCTGAACTAAGGAATTCAGGTCAACATGAGCGCAAAGTCTCAGGGTGTTCAGAGTCCTTCAGCAACGCTTCTAAATCTTCCCCTTTTCTCACCTGCTCAGCTGACCAGCAAAACTACTGTTCTGCCTTTTTTTGATACTGCCTGTTGTTTCAAGAGTGATTGCAGGCAATTCAGTCGGAATTAGGGATGAACTCTTCATTGCAGGTTTAATCCCAGCACAGACCAGGGACTCTGTGGGTCCTGAAAGGTAGTTCCCAACGCACAAAGTCTGACTTGCAAGCACAGCCTTGCCTGAGAAGGGCACTGATGTTGTCCCCAGGAAGGGTCTACGGCAGCCTCCAGGTCACATCAGTCATCTGTGGTTACTCTTCCTCAGTTGGCCAGTGAAGGATAAGCCCAGCATCAAGACTTCTTGCAGAATGTGGGAGCTGCCAGCATCCCCAAAGGCCGTGTGCTTCACCGCCAGCAAGAGTCCTTCTGGGAGTCCTTGAACTGCTTCCTGGCTGGCACCAAGTCATCAAAAGTACTTTTATTGAGGTGAAGAGCTTTGAGAATCCCTGTAGGGGTGGACAAGGGGCGAGAGAACCACAGGTGGCCCCTTGGCAATGAAGCATATACATTGCAGTATCAAAGATGTGGAGTGGCTTCTTGTTCTTTTTCTTCCTCAGCATCAGGAAATGAAGGGAATAAAGCCCTTTTCTTTGAATTCAGAGGATGTATTTGCTACCCCAGTATTAGCCCAGAGTCAGTTTCTTGATTCCAAGTCTCTTCTGTGGAAAGAAATCAGTGAAATGGTCAAAACAGGGAGAGCTGGAACACACCTAAACTGGGTGCTATGTACATAATCAACACGTCAAAGGGATAACCCCCAAGAAAAAAAAAAAAAAAAACCAAACAAAAAAACCCCAAAAACCAAGAAAAAGGTGGTTCTTCAGTGAGGCGAAGGGGAAAGAAGAGATTCACTGGGAAATCAGACCCAGCTCTTGGCATTTCCATCACAGCTTTGTTCTGCCAGTATCTCCTGGCTGTGGTGGCCAAAAAGGTGGAAGGAACCTACATTTGTGGACCTCCTACATCCCCTCAAAGCTCTGTAGATTAAATTTTTCACATAGGTGTGCCTTTCCCAGCTGAAGAAGACACACCAGAATGCCACTTTCCTGGCAGTTTGGGTGGGACCATCCTGCTTCAGGAGGCAACAAGTTCAGCCAGACAGACATGAGTTGCCCTCAGGACCAAGAAAGGGGGTCAGCTCTGTTTTATTCACCATTAGGGACATAGTCCATCCCAGGCCACACCTGAATATCTCACCACAGTCCCAGGCTGTCCCCAGATACTCTTAGTTTTTTCCCTTCAATTCCCATTTCCTTCCTAGGGTCACCAGGAGATGTTCATCATCCAGATCTCTTGGCCTGGCACGTGCAAGGAAGAAGCTTTCCACAGGACAATGAATCAGCCATATCTGAGGAGAGTTTTCCAAAAGACTGTGCCTGCTGCACAGTTTCCTCCCAGCTAGTTCTTCCTCCCAAATTGTGCGAAAGTTTAAAATATCCAATTATATTCAAATATATTTGATTTGATGAAGGAGGGGGTATTATTATTTTAAGGTTCTTGGTTATTTTTTTGGCCATTATTTGAAAGAAACATTTTCCTGTCCTCTAGAAACATAATTCTCCCTTATCAGGAACCTAGGAACCAGAGAAGAAAATAAACTTAGTTATTTTTAAAAGGCTTTCCTGTGTGAAAGAGTAAAAGGGGAAAATATTTGTATTCATCCACAAAAAGCAAATACAGATTCTATACCAATTTTCAATGACTTGAAATGTGATTGGAAGTCTAGAGGGGCTGGCCAAGGGCAGAGTTAAGGCTCTTTGGATACTGCGAAACTCTACACTTTGCTATATTGGATTTCCTTTAAGTTTAACATTAACTCTGCATGTCTAGGTTTATTGCCCTTGGCTCCAAGATAATTGTAACATCCCTGTAATTTATTTTGCCATAATTATGGATATGCACTGCCAACTTTAACTGTGTTTTAGGACTGATGCCACAGTCCCGTAAGAGAAGGTGGTGATCCCTTATGTTGTGAATGGCTTGGTCCCATTCAGAAAAATAAAGGGCACCCATAATTTTCTCAAAATGACTCCAGGCTAAGGGCAACAACCGGCTTCAGTCCTATCAGGAACAACAAGGGGATGAATATTTTAGAGAGAGGGAGGTCTTCTCCCTAGTAAATGGCTGTATCCTTCAGCCTTCACTGAAGGAGAAACTTTCAGTTATAAAGAGTAATGGAGAAGAGGAGGAATAACCATTAATCCTCAAGAAAGCCTATTCAAATACAATGCATGCTCAGTTCTGAATGGAGGTTCAGCAATACACAAGGTCCAGATCTACCTTATTCTGCTATCAAGATCACCGAAGGTAAAGAAAAAAATAATTGGCACCCAACACCGGTCTAAATTACTGTTATATCCCTGGTCTAATGAACTGTTAATTCTCGTAAAACATCATTGGTTCCCATAGCACAAGGATTGTGATTTGGGAAGTACCGGCCATGTTCTGTGCATGGGGCAGGGAAGCCAGACCTCTGTTTCTAAAGCAAACATTAGCTGCTGCCTCTCCTGTGAGGGGTGTATTCTGCACTGCCTTTACATTTGCCCGGCTTGTGGTCTCCAACCAGTGATGACCGACAGGATTTGGGACATCCTGGCCCCAGGTCTCACACACTGGGGCTGTGCTTCCCACAGCAGCATCCCACACAGGCAGGCATTTAGCATAGCATCCAGGTAGGACTGCATCCAGAGGTAGATCCACACCCTGGTGTAGCATCGCATCCAGGTGCATGAGGACCTGGCCTGGGCTCTGCCAAAGAGAAACTCCATGCCCTTCCCTAGATGTGGCCTTCCTAAGCTGCTCTCCAACTCCATCTCATGTAACATGATTTGCTGTAGTGGGGTCTCAGGCATGAGGAGAGCAGGCACTTGAGATGGGAGTGCAGCCTTCACCTGGGCTACTGAGTTGGCTGCAAGTTTGACATGTGCAGTCTCCAGCACGACTGCCATGTAATGTCCTGATCAGGACTTGCATGATGATTTCTTGTCACAGTTAACCATGAAGAGTTGAGGCTGGCCACCTCAAGCCATCCAGGCTTGGCAGAAGCAACACTGCAAATACTTGTCCCAGATGGAGAGGACATTTGCTCAGGCTAATCCATGCTCAGTATTTTCAGGAGCTGTCTGAACCATGGAGACCTTGCAACAAGTCCCAGAACCCCTTGTTACAGCACTCCATCCCCAGGAAACAGAGGCAAAACTCAACTGCATGGGCCCAAGAGCACCACATTTCATTTTCTCATGAACAATTTCCAATAGATAAGGAAAGCTGGAGCAAACTGGCCTCAAGTTGCACCGGGGCAGGTTTAGGTTAGACATTAGGAAAATTTTTTTCAGTGAAAGGGTTGTTAAGCATTGGAATGGGCTGCCCAGGGAAGTGGTTGAGTCCCCATCCCTGCAGGTATTCAAAAGCCAGGCAGACGAGGTGCTTAGGGACAGGGTTTGGTGGTGGGGCAGGGCTAGGGCCACAGTTAGGCTTGGTGATCTTAAAGGTCTGTTCCAACCCAAACGATTCTGTGATTCAAACAGAGCGCTGCTTTAGCTCCGTGAAATGGAGGGAGATGGATGGATAGATAGGCAGGGCCACGCACATGAGAAAATCTAAGACCTTCATTTCTCTTAACAGCTAATTTGCAGAAATGAAGCCCAGGAGAAAATGCTGAACTCAGAGGCAATCCCTCACCGAGGATGAGACACAAATCAGGAGATGGGAGGAGTCTTGCTCTTCTTCCCAGATCTCTGCCGCAAATGGTAGAAAGACATCAGTTGGTCTACACGTAGCTGTAGAGTTTATCACCCACTAATCTCCCAGAGAGAAGAGCTTGGGGAGAAGTTTTCTACTGAAAATCTCTTATAGCCAAAAAATTGAGTTTTAACGATATCAAAGCATTTCTCAGATACATTTCAATTTCATTGAATTTTTAGTCTTTAAGTTCCTTTCCTAATTCCAAGAAATTAAAAATAGAATGAAATGCATTAAAAGAGACATTTTCATTTTGCAGCTGGGAACAACTATTCAAATTCATCTTGAAAAAAAGGCAAAACTTGCAGCCAACTTGGAGCATTCCTAATTGAAACAAAATACTGCAGCCTGCTCACAACCAAACATCTCAATTGGCCAAAGTAATTTTTTTCCAAATAGTCAATCTGCTGAAGTACATAAAGAAATATTCATTTCTATTCCAACCCAATTTCAAGAATACTGATGAACCTGATGTTTTTATATCCGCCGTGCTCTGAGAACATACCCAGAGTCTCTCCCTGTCCAAATTTCTCTTCTGGGTTTCTGCTGCTCTCCCTGCAGCCCCATCTCCCTCTGGATCAACCCACAGATTTGGGCAGGCTGGTTGCATTGCTACCGAGAGCACCGTGCACCAGCATCCATGTTCATCCCCCCAACAACTTCAGCCCATCCCTGACTTCAGCTGATTGGCTTCAGCGCCTCACCAATCTCTTGCACTCACGTGGTGCTGGCTCTGGCATGACTTCCAAAGAGACTTGGGCCAATAGCTTCAAATCTGGGATGGTCTGTTTCCCAGTTTCCTTCTCCCGAGCAAGGATATATTGTTGGCTGCACCCTACTCACAGATAATCAGATCATCCTATGGCTTATTTTTCCCTCAAGCACAGCTCCTGGTTCTGGCAATGAGTTCAACCACAGACAAAGCTTTCCCATGGAGTTTAGGACTGGACCACAGCAGGGGAACAGGTTTTTTTGCAGAGATGCTCTGAACATGGAAACTTTTAGAGGCTCATTCCCTGAGGTCCCTCTTGCCTGCAGAGAAGGACCCAGAGGGAAGGACCATCATCTGACCATGACTGAGCTGGAGCATTGTCAAGGACAGCACACTCAGGGTCTATCTGCTGGATGGTTTGCATGGAAAGGTGTGGACAGGAGAGAGAGAGGAGTCAAGGATTTCTCCCCAGCCATATCTACCCAGCACCAACAGGGGAGCAGCAAACCCATCCTTCTGCCCTACCCAAGGTGTTCAACAGAAGTGCTATTGACTGCCTGGAAACTGGAGGGACCTAGGCAGCATGGGAAATTGGAAGGGAACAGATTTCATTTGTCTGATGTTTTTTAATTATAGCATTTCACCTGGAGGCCCCCATACCATCTCTTCAACCATGGCTCATCTGCAAAAGTCACTCCACCTCAGTAGCTCCAGATGTTACCCTGTGCAAGCAGCAGGAAAGTCAGGAAGACAGTCATGGGTGGATTCCCAGAGCAAGCCGTAGAGGAGGGGGGAATGGTGCAGATAGTCTGTGCGTGGGCCCATCACAGGCCTGGCAAGGCTAATTTCATAGAATCATAGAATCATTTGGTTGGAAAAGACCTTTAAGATCATCGAGTCCAACTAATTTGCACTTTTTAAAGGAAGACACCATGACAGGACTGGCGGGAGTGAATCCAGCATAGCAAGAGCTGATGGAGGCCAGCCCACGCTGCTGTAGTCAGGAAGATGAGCAGTTGGGGCAGGGGTTCTGTTTCTCCTTTGGTTTTGCAAGGCTCAGACCATGGAAGAGCTCTGTGTTGCTATCACACACATCATTAAAATGCAGCAATCCCCCTGCCTGGGGTTCCTGGAGGGCAGCTCCCATGAAGGGCACAGACCATGGTCCCTCTAGAAACATGATCATAGAATCATAGAATCTTCTAGGTTGGAAAAGACCTTTAAGATCATCAAGTCCAACCATTAACATAACCCTGCCATCCCACCACTAAACCATGTCCCTAAGCACCTCATCTGTCCTTCTTTTAAATACCTCCAGGGATGGGGACTCGACCACCTCCCTGGGCAGCCCATTCCAGAGCCTGACCATCCTTTCTGTGAAGAAATTTTTCCTAATGTCCAACCTAAACCTGCCCTGGCGCAACTTCAGACCATTCCCCCTCGTCCTATCATCTGTTACCAGGGAGAAAACATGTGATACATCACGCAAAGAGAGTGCAGAGTGGTGCCTTACAAGAGAGGCAACTTTCACCATCTGCTTCATCCAAGTGGAGAGCCTGATGGTTGGCAATGGGAAAAAGCACCCAACAGGCAAGGTAGAAACTCACGGTAGAAGGCAAAAATGGGGAAAATGAACTTGCAAAGGAGACAATATGACAGAGCAGGCAAATTTGGGAACTGGTAGAAAAGGGAAGAAAGGGGAAAGGGACATATCACCTTTCAGAACAATAGGCACCAAAACGCGTTCATCAGAGGTCTGTGGGCTGCAGAGGCCAAAGGAGCAATAGTTTGCTCTACTGACCACTTGGGAGGGGAGAGAGGCCTCTCCCCTCTCTCTGTCTCACTCCTTCTCTCCCTCCCTCCCTCCCTCCCAGACAATCAAGTGAATTAAGTTTGCAGAGTTACGTAGGAGGCATTGGGCGTCAGATACAATTACTCACCCACTGCATCATAATTACTGCAAATGGTCCATTAAAGGAAAATTATCATCAATATGATATTATCAGACAGCGGGTAAATGAATAAAGGAAAGTGCTTATTCTTCCATTGTCCTGTTAATAGAGACGTCTTTGAAATTGATAATGTGAAGGATGCCACCTCACTGGGGACTGTGGGCCAGCAGCATGTGGAGGGGAACTGTGGGTGATGGCACAGAAACAGGACCCACCTTTTGGGATGGAGGTGCAAATGCAGATGTGCACCTTTTTCATCTGATTGTCCAAGAAGTGGACAAGGAGAATAGACTGGGACTCCTGGGCAAGGTACCATCTCTGTTCAGGACACCCTCACACCCTTCTGCCCAAGGGATCCAGCGCAGCACCTGATGCTTTAAACTCAGTGCCAACAAACTTTAAGTGAGCTGAACCCAACTGAACATGCAAAGCCAGGCCAGGGTCAGATCATCAGCCTGCCCTTGCTGTTAGGAGGCTTTTCTTCAACAGCTATATCTGGGACCAGTCACACCTGGAGGTGAGGGGATCAGAGCTGCTCATCAGGTAAACACTTTTGAGCTCATCATGCTGAAATAAGGCCGCAAGTGCAGAAAAGTGTCAACTAATTTCAGCCTTGGATCACCAAAGGTGATGTTTTTGTGAACTGTTGGGCTCTTGAGTGTCAAATACCTCTAAGGAAGCTCAACCTCCACCTTCACAGCTGGGAACTGGTGTTTTGGAGGCAGAGGGGTGGGGATGATTGTGTTGGAGCAATGAATGACCCGAGCCCAGGATAGCATGAGGCATCCTGCAGAGTGAGAAAAATAAAGAGACAAGGAGATGAGATCTGGTTCCCGTAGGTGGCCAAGAGGTGTCCTGGATGGATGCTCAGATCACCTGAATAAAATCTCTCTTCAAAACAAAATCCAATTATCTTGCTGGGAAATCTCAAGGTTTAAGGCAGGGCTGGGGCTGTAACACCCAGTGTTAGGGTTGCAATAGTCACTTCAGACCTTCAAAACGGTGATCAAAAGACACAGAGCCGTGCAGGGAAAAGCAGCAGGGTCCTTCCAGAGCAGAGGGCATGGGGCACACAGCAAGCATATTTGGGTTTTGAGTAGTTACTGGAGCAGAGAAATCAAGCAAGAAAGGTCAAATCTCTTGTTTCACACATGAAGAAGGAGCATTTCCACCTGAGGCCCTCAGACCACAAAAGCCAAGGAAATTATATGGATGAGGAACTACTTTCTAGCAGTGAGGCCAAAGCCTTTCACCCTCATCAATGTGGGCAGGAGAGTTCCAGCAGCCAGCAAAGTTCTGCTATTTAATACTGGCTAATTAACTACAGTAGACATAACCAAGCAGCCAGCAAAGTTCTGCTATTTAATACTGGCAGTAGACAGTACTACAGTAGACATAACCGAAGGTTAGCTCTGAGCTATTTTTGAAGAGTAACTAAGCAAAGCAAGCCTCTTAACTAGCAGTTTACATTTACTACAGTAGAGGTCTGAACCTCCACTAGAATAGTTTAAGGACCGCAAATCTGAACAGGCAAACAAATCCTGCTGCAGTAAACCATTTCCCTGGTAGGAGCGAGGATGAAGCTCCATGGGATGCATTATACCATCTCGGTTTCTTGTGGGCTTTGTTGAACTTTCCTCTGGAAGAGCTATTTCCAGCTGAACCCTTTCTGAATCTCCACATACAGAGTTTTGAGTGAAACACACCAAATGCACCTGGAGCACTGCGTCCAGTTCTGGACGCACCAGTTCAAGAAGGATGAGGAACGACTGGAGAGATTCCAGAGGAGGGCAACAAAGATGAGGAGGGGACTGGAGCATCTCTCGTACAAGGAAAGGCTGAAGGAGCTGGACTTGTTTAGCCTGGAGAAGAGAAGACTGAGAAGGGATCTCATCAACATGTAAAAATATCTGAAGGGTGGATGTCACGATGACAGAGCCAGACTCTTCTCAGTGGTGCCCAGCGCCAGGACAAGGGGCAATGGACACAAACTGAAGCAGAAGAGGTGTCAGCTGAATATGAGGAAGAACTTCTTGACTTTGAGGGTGACAGAGCCCTGGCACAGGCTGCCCAGGGGGATTGTGGAGTCTCCTTCTCTGGAGATATTCAAAGCCCACCTGCACAATGTCCTGTGCAACCTGCTCTGGGTGAGCCTGCTTGAGCAGGGGGGTTGGACTGGATGATCTCTGGAGGTCCCTTCCAACCCTTGCCATTCTGTGATTCTGTGAAAATTGCTGCAACCTTCCTGCTTCCAAATCTGGGACACTCTTGTGCAGTTAGACCGGTCCAATCCTAGAGTAGGAATGTTTTATATACCCATGTCATGGAGATCCAGATAAAAGGCATTTTGATGGGATTCATCTGGCAAAAAGGTGTGTCTGCAGTGGAGGGACCTCCATCTCAGGCCCCCTTTCCTATTGATGGAGAATGAGCTGATACAGTTAGTGGAGTTGAGGGACTTTTCCACTCTTCCTAAAGCAGAAAACTACATCTGAGTGGGCAATTTACGCTCTCAGCTTTGTGGATGGCACAAATCTAAACTTCTGGTTGTTACAGGAGCCTAAACACCCTACTCAGATGGAGACACCTATGTGAAGACTCCAGAGACAGAAAGGATGAATCCCAGTCTTTAAGTGACTGGGAGAAGGACACCTATGAGCTCCCCAACTCTAGTGGGGTGACATCCAGTTGTTGTGACTCCTGGTCTCACTGTCATAACAATGTGATAACCCATTTCAGTGCCAGGAGCAGGTCAACAGACCCAGAGAATGGTTGCAACCCCTTGCTCCAAGGTCTAGCACACGGCATCTTTACCTGGATATTTACAGTCTCCTTCTCTCATCTTCTACCAGAAATCTTTCTTTGCATGAAGGGAGATGGGGTATTGCAGTCCTAAGTTATCACAAGGTCTACACTGCAACATGCATATCCTTGTGTGGTGGGGCAGTCTGAACCATGCTTAGACCCACCTGAAAGAGAAGAAAGTGCACTAGGATGCTCTTGACCCTTTGAGGCTGCTGTACACCCAGTGGTCTGCCCACTAGCAAGCTGGTGGGGCCACGTCCAGCACTGGGAGACATTATCCGCATCCCTAGAGCTGTGATCAGTCCTAGACTGAGGTGTCCAGGAGGAAGCAAGAGATGCCACTACAAAGTAAAGTGCCATTAGTGAAGAAGAGGTGGGGTGGGAGCAAAGCCAGACAGTCAGCCCCCATTGCAGCACCAAGGAGCATCCTCAGCTTAGTGGCCTAACGGCCTCCCAGGGAAAAGCAATAGAAACACCCACTGCTTACACACTGCTGTAACAGGGCTGCCATTTCCCTCCTCCAGCACATCGGTGGCCAGGCGCCAGGGTGACAAGGACCCTTGTAAGGCCACAGTGAGGTAGACGGGCTCTGCCCAGGTCAACCAGCCCCACTCTCTGGTTCTCCATGCTCTGCCAAGAGTCCCCCATCCCAAGAAGGCCCAGGATAGGTAGCCCTCACAGAAGAGTGAGCATCTGACCAGAGCAGGAATACGCCTATGGGACCAGGTTTGGTAAAGCGGCACGGAGCTGCATCGGTCTCAAGTGTAGAAAATAGTCAGTGAAGGGAGTAAAGCGGATCTGCTGCTATTCATTTCACAGCTGTAGTGGGATTAGTGGAACGAGGGCGATGGGGTAAGCTGCCCCTTTTATCTCATTCAAACATGTTGCTAATTCAGCAGAGCACCGCAGCCAGGAGCAGCTCCCAGCCTAATCCACTGTATCATTCTCACCCAGCGTGAAGAAACGAGAATTTTAATCCGCTCCCCCCCACCGCCTCCCCGCTGCAACTCCCACCCTCTGCTCCATGGGCTAAACCAGGCTGTTGGTGGTCCCACGCAATCTCAGGCTCCTGGGTGGCCACGGGAACAAAATACCAAGAACATCATGGGCAAACGCATCTTGAGGAGTTTCAACTGACTGCTTTGGCATGTGAGTTGAGTTGTTCTAAGGATCTTCTTCCAAGCTGAGAAAGATGGCAGTGGAGAGGTGGTGTTTCTGCAGCAAACAGCAAAGCACCATGCAAGGTGCCACAGGGACAGACATTGGTCCAGACAGACCTCCAAACCTAGGAATTTAGGAAGAGGACAAACCAGCAGGTGACCAAAGGTGTAGTGTCCAGGTCTCATCACCCTGTGGCTCTCCTTTGAAGGGTATCTGCAGTTCTGCAGGGGGGTCAGAGCTCCCCTTCCAGGTGACATCTGCTTCTCAGAGCACATGCAGCAAACTGAGAGATGTCTTCTTTCCTCTGGAAACACAGTCCCTAAGACCACTTCCACCACGAGAAATGCTACTTGAGATACCTCCTTTCTGAAACCAGACCGTCTGCACTCCCAAACATTTCAGCCATGCCTTCATTCCCAAGGAAATGCTGATCCACAGCCCCATCCCACATTTTCACCTGTGAATCTCAAAGCACTGTAGGAACTGAGGCATCATGGCCCAACATGACAGATGACAAAAATGAGGTGGAAGAGGAGGCTCTGACTTGTCATAGGTCACACAACAAAGAGACTCCGGAACTCAAGCAGAAGTGCAGAGTCTGAGCACAAAGAACCCAGGTGTTTAGGCTCTGATACCTCAAGGCCATGCCCAAGCATAAAATTTTTAACAAACAGCCACAAATTGTAGAGGTTACGCAAATATTTTTCTGCATAGCCAGTGCTCATGCCTTGTCCTCTCCACTGATATTGCATGCCAGCAGACATGCATCCAGACATGCCCGTATGCACCAGTGTGGACCAACAGTCCCTTCCCCAGGTCTCACTGTGTCTCTGCAAACAAGGCAGTGACAGAAAAGCCTCCAAAAGCATCAACATTTATGAACCTTGAAGTCACCTTCAACCTGCTCAGGTTCTGCGGGGTGTCTTTCAGTATCATTGATGTCTAGATCGCGCATCTTGTTTCTCCAGCAAAGAGCTAGGATGTGTCTCCAGGTTCCTTTGCATTACACCAAGTGAACCCCTGCTAGGTCTTTCCTAGCAGTGTAGAAGTGATCATGACCCTGGACTGGGCACTGGTGAGGCCACCCCTTGAATACTGTGTCCAGTTTTGGGCCCCTCACTTCAGGAAAGATGTTGCATTGCTGGATCATGTCCAGAGGAGAGAAACAAAGCTGATGAGGGGTCTGGAGCACAGGTCTTATGAGGAGTGGCTGAGGCAACTGGGGTTGTTCAGCCTGGAGAAAAGGATCACCCTCTACAACTACCTGAAAGGAGGGTGTAGTGAGGTGGGTGTTGGTCTTTTCTCCCTGGTAACGGGCGATAGGACAAGGGGAAATGGCCTCAAGTTGTGCCAGGGCTGGTTTAGGTTGGACATTAGGAAAAATTTCTTCACCACAAGGGTTGTCAAGCACTGGAAGGGGCTGCCCAGGGAAGGGGTCAAGTCCCCATCCCTGCAGGTATTCAAAAGCCGGGCAGACGAGATGCTTCAGGACAGGGTTTAGTGGTGGGATGGCAGGGTTAAGGGAACGGTTGGACTTGATGATCTTAAAGGTCTTTTCCAACCCAAATGATTCTGTGATTCTATGATTCTATTTCAACTTCTCTAGAGCTGTCCTGAATTGAGCCAAGTATGGAGCTGTCAGTCCTGGGATTAGGGGCAGCCTGAAGCCAACTACAATGTTAAACCAATGTATAAGTTGTACAGATCACCCCACTGAGCCCTGTAAACACAGCAATCCCCAATGTCTCAGCAAGAGATCCTACCACTGATAGAAGAAAAGAGGAGAAACAAAGAAATGCTTAGCACAATGTGATGGGTTTTCCTAAACTTCTTTACCTTGTGGATGATGGAGCCCTGGACCAGGCTGCCCAGGGGGACTGTGGAGTCTTCTTCTTTGGAGATATTCAAACCCTGCCTGGATGCTGTCCTGTGCAACCTGCTCTGGGTGAGCCTGCTTGAGCAGGAGGGTTGGACTGGATTATCTCCGGAGGTCCCTTCCAACCCCTGCCATTCTGTGATTCTGTGCAATACAAGCAGCCCCTGCTTCCCACCAGGTCTCAGTCCATCCTCAGCAGAAAGGAGATCTGTGGCCTGTGGCAGAGCAAAGCAAGGCTGAGAAGCCATCACCTCCATCCCAGTCCAGACCTGGTGCATTGTAGCTAAGTGCAGCCCTGAAGCATCTGAAAAATATCCAAAGACAGGTAGACAGGCCACAGAGAAGGACTGGGCTGGATACTCCTTTGCACAGCACCAGGGTGGTCTGAATCCTTGCATCCCTTGGGGACCGACCTAAAGATGTGGTGCTCCCATGGGGTAGTGCCTCAGGGACACCTCACCTGACTTACCATGGAACACCCCCCTGTCCCTCCCAGGACCTTCGGAATTGAAGCTAAAAAACCCAGGCTCACCCTCCCTGACCCCAACCCCCCTGCCTGGTTGAAGATTCCTCCCCAAACACCTCCCTCCCCACGAATCCCCTGAACCTCTTCCAATTGCACACCAATAAAAAGTGCATTATTAACACCCCTCTGTCTCCGCTCTCTCACGCTCTCTGATGGGCAATGAAACCTCCCTGAATTATGCCGCTCGGCATGCTTACGATTTAATTACATTTAAAGTCAATCAAGAGCTTCTGGAGCTGAGTGGCTGTTAAAGGGTTGCAGGGGAGGGGTGGGAGGGAAGGATGGGACAAAGACCCCCGGAGCTGATGTGCACACACACTCACGCAGAGGCACCTTCTGCAAAATCATTAGCATCAATCTATTTTCTGTCCCTCCTCCCATTCCCCCTTCCCCCTGCCCACCCTGCTGGGGCTTTCTGGGGAGCAGCCCCATAGCAAAGTCCCACAGGGAACTGAGGGGGCCAGGGTGGGAGGTGGAGGAGGGCTGGAAAGAGGGGGGATAAAGCAGACAGCGGCAGCCTTCCCTGCTCCCCACCACCTCCACCCCCATGTCATTGAGGGATGGCACGCGCCTTGGTTTTAATTAGATGGAGGTAATTGCCTCGGTGCAGAATAACATTGTTCGAGCTGGTGGGAAGTGAGAGGGGCTTCAGGCTTGACTGGCCCCAGGAGCTGGGGGAGGGAGGGTTGCATTGGGTGCTGCTCCGAGGAGGTGGGAGGACCTGGACTGAGTGATGAGACTAATTCATTGCTCCAAGACGACAAGGGCAACTGGGGTGGCTTAACCCTTGCACCACCCACACCGCAAATGAGCCTGCTTGTGTCCAAAAGCAGGAGGGGAGAGAGGGTCCAGCCTTGGGGCATGGGCAAGTCTGCCCGGGGTCCCCTTGGGCTCTGCTGTGTATCCCTTGGGGGAGGCTCACACCACCCCGGGGAGAAAAACAGCAGAAGGTGAGTCTGTCCACTAGCAGAAATCAAAGCAATATTCTCCCAAAGTGTCAGCAGAGGGGAGTGGGGGGATTGCCTCGTGTCCCTGCGCGTTGCAATGCACAGCCTGGCTATTGCGACATGCAGCAGGGTCCCCTGGGAGAGCGCGGAGCATTGCCATGGAGCCTGGCGTGTTCACGCACAGTGCCAAAAAAGCCTGTAACCTAGGAATGAATGGGGTCTTTCGAGCCCCAACATCACCCCTGCTCCCTGGCCTCCCAGTCCCCATGGGCAATTCCTTCCTGACCCCTGGGGACACGTGGGTCAAGCCCTGGATCGTGACATTTGATTGTCTCCTCTGGCAGATCAGCATGGTGGCCTCATCCATAGCACCTGCAGGGGAAACCACCCTGGTGTCCACCAGCCCCTCGCTATGTCCACAAACCACCTGGGACCATGGCAACCAGCCCAGGTGAAGGACATGGAAGTGTTGGAGTGGGTCCAGAGGAGGGCCACAAAAATGATCCAAGGGCTGGAGCACCTCTCCTATGAGGACAGGCTGAGGGAGTTGGGCTTGTTCAGCCTGGAGAAGAGAAGGCTGCGGGGAGACCTGATTACGGCCTTTCAGTACCTAAAGGGGGCCTATAGGAAAGATGGGGACAATCTTCTTAGTAGGGCCAGCAGTGACAAGACAAGGGGTAATGGTTTTAAACTCAACCAGGGTAGGTTTAGACTAGATCTCAGGAAGAAATTCTTTACAGTGAGGGTGGTGAAACACTGGAACAGGTTGCCCAGAGAGGTGGTGGAGGCCCCATCCCTGGAAGCATTCAAGGCCAGGTTGGACGGGGCTGTGAGCAACCTGATCTAGTTAGCGGTGTCCCTGCTCGCTGCAGGGGGGTTGGACTAGATGCCCTCTAGGGGTCCCTTCCAACCCAAAACATTCTATGATTCTATGAAAACGGTGTTAAGCCCTGGGCTGACAGTTAGGGACGGTGACTGAAGGCCCGTGCCATGGTCCCAGTTAGTACACAAATCCAGATGATGATGACTGCACCCCAACATGTTCCTGGCTGTGTTTTCTCCCCAGAGCCTTTTGCGGCAGCAGATCGGAGCTGACTCAGGAGCTGCACTTCGCCCTGAGCACACCAGGGCACCGGGTCTCTTTGAAACAAGTGCTTTGAAAACTCCCACAAAGGCTGTAGATAGTCAAACATCTCCTACGCGGCCCCAGCAGCTGGGATAAATATTTATGAGGGATGTCAGTGTTGTGTTTCAGGACACACGCCAAACACTAACCACTTGAGGTTAGCAAGAAACTGCCCCCATTGGCATATTATTGGATAAGTGTCCATTACAGAGGCTGACTCCTTCCTCCAAAGCAGATGGGAGGGGATGCTCTCAGAGACAGGATATTGGATGAGATAGTGGCATCCCCGCACTCCTTGATGATTGCTCATAAAATTAGCCATGCCTTAAAAACAGTCCTCCCTTGTCGATATTTAACCGCAGGCTGCCGGAGGGGGAGAGGCCATGCCTGGCTTCCTGCTGCTTCAAATGGCTGCTGAGCAGGGTGCCTGTGGGTTTGCACAGCCCTGCCCCAGCGCTGGCTTCCCAGCCTGGTCGGGATCTCCCCCACCAGTCACGAAGCCACCTGTGGTGTTCATAGAATCATAGAATCATAGAATGTTCTGGGTTGGAAGGCACCCCCAGAGGTCACCCAGTCCAACTCCCCTGCAGTGAGCAGGGACACCTTGATTGTCCTGTCACAGCAGGCCCTACTAAAAAGCTTGTGTCCCCCTTTCCTCTGGGCCCCCTTTAAGCCCTGACCGGCCGCACTCAGCTCTGCCCGCAGCCTTCTCCTCTCCAGGCTGAACACCCCCAACTCTCTCAGCCTGTCCTCATAGCAGAGGTGCTCCAGCCCTCATATCATTTTAGTAGCCTTCCTCTGGCCCCAGTCCAACAGGTCCATGTCCTTCTTGTGCTGAGGGCTCCAGAGCTGGACACAGTACTCTAGGTGAGGTCTCACCAGAGCAGAGCAGAGGGGCAGAATCACCATCCTTGACCTGCTGGCCACGCTTCTCCTGATGCAGCCCAGGGTACAGTTGGCCTTCTGGGCTGCCAGTGCACATTGCCGGCTCATGTGTTGTAACATCTGGCTCATGTCAGATACTGGAGCTCCATCCAACACGCAGCGAACCGCTTGGTCCTCTTCCACGTCTGCAAAACTTGATGCTTCTGGGTCTCATAAGCCTTGTGGGTATCACATATATCATATATCATGTAGACCATTGCACTGGGTGGCCCAATAGGACAGAGCAGTTATGTCCTCAACAATTTAAAGATCATTTGGGAACATCTTCCATGCAGTTACATTTGTATGAGGGCTCCTGGTGTGGGTTTAGCCCAAGTTGGAGGCTGCAATGCCTGAGGTGGGTGTGCAGCCAGGGTTGTACCCATGGGCAATGTGGATGGGATGCCCCCATTGAGGATAGTGAGCTGAAAGGTGTGAGCTTCCATGCCACTGTGGCTCAGGGACATCAAATAACACCTGGTCCCCAGGCAAGGGGGCAGCTGTGTGGACCTGGGACAGCAGCATTCACGGTGCTTCTCCCACTCCAGATCCTGTTTTGTACCTTTCAGTGTGGACACAGCCTGGGTCTCCTCATCTGCAACACAGGGAAACCAGCACCCATCTGGTTTTGGGGCCAGGAGGTGATGTGTCCATCAGCTGACCACCAGCAAGCAGGAGAAGGGAAGGTATTAAAGTTTAATCAGTCTTGCAGAGGCATGAAAGGTCACGCAAGGACCAAACTCTCACAGGCAGCTGAAGGGGGTACGGTCTTCTCCGTCACTAAGGCTGTGATACTTTCAGGGCAAGAACAAAACCCACCACACATAGCAGGGAAACTGAGGCACAACATGGCAATTTAGCCAAAACAAGGAAGAGCACCCCTTCTGAAAGTTTAATCTTTTACAAACTGGCTGCCTGTGCTCTCTGTGCGGAGCCAGGTTCAGAAGGGCCAGCAGGAGCAGGGCAGGGAGCGTGCCCCTGTGCTGGGCATTGGTGAGGCCGCCCCTTGAGTGCCGGGGTCAGGGTTGGGCCCCTCCCTCCCCGAAGGACCTGGGGGGGCTGGAGCGTGTCCAGAGAAGGGCAG